>NW_024349803.1:23917935-24072811 GCF_902729225.1 Pteropus medius | reverse complement strand
CTAGTCAGGGCACACACTCCAGGAGAAAGCCATAGGACGGTTTCCTAGCGTGAAAACATCACTGTATTATAATAAGTACACAAAGTATTTTGGTTGGACACGCGCGCACGCGCGCACATACACACACACACACGAAAGAAAGCAGCTCTCTAGTCCTCATGGAAAATATTGTAATAGAACTTTTTTTAAATTATTTTTTTAAATTAGTTTCAAGTATACGGTACATTGGTTAGACATCTATATAGTTAGTAAAATGATCCCTCTGATTGCTCCCTCCCTCCCCTGACCCTCCACCTAGCCAAGGTATTAATGCTAATTGCATTCCCTATGCTGTGCTCCCCATCCCCCCACCATAGTCAGCTACTCATTTGTGCTTATTTAACCCTTCACCCCACTCTCCCAGCCTCCCAGCCCCCGCCCCTCTGTCCATCACCAAATTGCCCACTATGTTTGTGAGTCTGGTTTGGATTAGTTTGTTCTTTTTATTCCTTAAATTCCACATATAAGTGAAATCATATAGTATTCTTCTTTCTCTTTCTCTTAAATAACTTCTAGGTTCATCATAGTAATATCTTTTTCTATCTCTTTCTTTTTCATATGTAGGGGTCGTTTTCTTGGTAATAGGAGAATTTTTAAGTGTAAATCCCGTTATGGGTGGATGGCTTCCTGCCTTGCGGGAATGTGTGAGTCGTAAAGCCTGTTCCTCCTCCCATCTTCAGGATGAAATGTGGCATCTTTCTTTTAGGCGCCCCACAGACCCCGGCCCCCCACCTGCTGAATCTGCTTTGCTTAGACCGCAGAGGGTGTGTTTTACACCGATCATCACATGTGCAGCTCAACATTTGAAGACATCCCAGCAAAAACTTGTATTGCATTTTCAACAAACCTCATCTTATTGCTAGAGAAGACCATCCCCTTTAGAATATGGGGTGTATTTACAGGTGGTGTTTGGCTGTGGTTTTTGTCTTGGAAGTGACCTGGATTTAGAGTATGGAGTGATTCTCAACCAGGGGCATGTCGTAGATTCATCTGGGGACTTTGAGGAGTACTGATTATGACTTAGCTCGTTAAGTGCAGCCTGCCCACCAGGGATGTTCAGAGCTCTCTGTGGTGATTATCACATACCACCTGTTGCGGGGGGTGGGGGAGTACAGAGCTGCAGAGGCCGGACTGGAAATGACAGCGAGTGAATGTAGTTAGCCTCAGGCCAGAAATGCGAGATTTCCAGATCCGTTCTCTTTCCAACTCTATAAAATGGATAATTGCACATATTAAAAGGTGTTTTCAGTAACTAAATAGTTGTTGGAATTTCACAGTTCGTGTTTCTCTAATGATCACTTGTTGCCGATTGCCTTTGTTGACGTAGATAATCATCATTTGTGGATATACCGTCACCATTCCTCAGGAAAAGTCACTGATAAAAATTAAATTGCCAGCACGAGCTTTATTTGGCCCACGTTGTAAGTAGAACCACGGTTAGTTGACACACTGTCTAGTAAAAATCTCTCGCGTTCCACTGCATCACAATCATAGTTTCCATATGAAGGGTTTGAGTTTCCAGTCGTGCAATGCACGAGAGTGATTTTGGTTTTGTGACTTTCGTTGCTAGTTGTCCAGACCTCAGAAGACTCCAAACGATACCGTTTTTAAAGGCACCCATCTTGTACGGCGCGTGTGTAAAGCGGTGTACAGATTGTCTCTCTTGGCCAGACACAAGAAGTAATTGGAAAGGAAAAAGAAAGCTCGGTCAGGAATAATTTTAATTGTACATTGTTGTGGCAATTTTATTCTGGCTTTTGTTGTATCTTAATGGTGACAGCTGCACCCAGAATTTCTTGTTTCCGTAACGACTACAATTTCCTTTTCTCGAAAGCTGTGTGGTTGTAACCTGCTCTTTTGTTTTCCCGCTTTGCCTAAGGAAATTAATTTTGTGTGTGCGCGTTAGCAGAAGGATAAAAGACGAATGTTAAAAGGTGTCAACTGCATTCATTTTTTAATATGAGAAAGAGTTCAATCTCATGGTCTTTCACTAATTTTAGATATGATTTTATTTTTCCGGCCACCCGTGGGTTTGTCATAAATTAATTAATTGCTTCATTTCTTTTATCTAATTGAGGCCATTTCTGCCTCTGATGAGTAATTTCATAAAGTTTGTTACAAAGGAAAATGCTTTTGTGAGTGACCGTTTTTGCAAAGAAAACACACAGAATGGCTCTGTCTTGCCCTTCACTTGTGGGAGGCATGTTCTCTCCAAGGCCAGTCTCTCGCTTTGTCCACCGCCAGCAGGTAAATGTACCTGACCCCAAGCTTCCAAGCAGGGACGTAGCCTTACCTAGCAGGTACCGGGTGCGTTAAGTCGACAAAGCGGCAGGGTCCGAAACCAGTGGGCCTGGGAACTGGACTCAAGCGAGGGCCTTGCGGCGCAGAGATCTGAGATTTGCTGAATAAACTCTGTGAAGCACAGGCCTTCAGAGTCATCGTGGGTTTCGGGTGATTTTCTCAGCCAAAGTAGCTATCACACATCACGTGAGGTCACAAATAAAGGTGACCACAGGGGCCAGGTGAGAAGTATTGGAAGCGGAGCAGGTAGGTGGGAGCAGATGGTGGTGACAGGCTTCGCGGGACCTTGGCGAAGGCAGTCGGCATCTGTGGGTTGCAGCCAGGTGCTGCCTCACAGGGATACTGGCCCCGTGTGTCCACGACTTCCACGCTTCTCAGAGACGGTGCGGATCTGGATGTTTGTTTTAAACGGTGGAAACTGATCTCGCGGGGACTGGAACAGCGCGCCGGCAGCACAGGCGGCATCATTGGCTCGGCTTGAGCACAGGGCTGGAGGCTTGACATGTGCAGGTTCCCTTAACTTTTTCTGTGGGAAGGAGAAAGGAGCACGCGCCTCCGCGCTGGAGGAAGTCTAGGATGTGGGCGAGGCCCCTGGAGCGCAGGGAGAGGGGCCTCGTTGGCTCGGCTCTCCCGGCCAGAAAGGGCCCCCCACGGGGGTCAGCCTGACAAGGAAGGTCAGCATCGCTGCTCTCAGAGCTGGGACCTGGTCCAGTCACCCACCGGCTGAGCGACAGAACCGGAGCAGGCGACGATCGGGGTGCAGTCATGAAGCTGGCAGGAGCCTCCGAGAGAAGGGCAATTTCAGCTCGGTCTATCATAGGGCTTCCAAGACCACTAAGGATAATAATTTTTTTTGACGTGCCCAAATCCTTTCGCTACTCAGTGACAGCACCTGTCTCCCGGCAGCATTTGGTAGGAATAGCTTCAAGCCTATAAGCGCTCGCCCCGTCATTTTCAGTGCTGCGGTCATTGTCCTCGTGCTCAGCAGTGCCCTTGGTGGCGGAGTGCGTGGGCCGGCTTCGCGCTGCACCCGCTCCGGGCGTGCACGGGGCCGCTCGGCCGTGGGAAGTGCGGCCCGCGCGCGGCTGCGACAGTAGGGCGTGTGCCAGCGGCCGCGGGAGCGCGGTGAGAAACGGTGCGTGCGCCGTGGTCACAACCACGGTGACAAAACATCGGGAGCAAACACAGCAAGCATGGCTGCGAGGGAGGCAGCGTGCCGCGGCGTCACATGCGCGTGTGCTCTCCGTAACAGGCCGCCGGGATGCGTCTCGTGGACGGGTGCGTCACGTGCGCGTGTGCTCTCCGTAACAGGCCGCCAGGATGTGTCATGTGGACGGTGCGTCACGTGGACGGATGCATCACATGGACGGGTGCGTCAGGTGCGCATGCGCTCTCCGTAACAGCCCGCCGGGATGTGTCACGTGGACGGTGCGTCACTTGGACGGACTCGGAGCGCAGCAGCGCGGCGCTTGGGTGGACGGGGCGCAGCTCCGTCGGGGCCTCGTCTGCGACGCAGGCCGGCTGACAGGCCCTGAGATGCCCGCGGAAAGGAGGGACCGTGACACAGGGGCAGCGAGGCCGGGCTGGGACTGCGCCAGGCCAGGGCTGTGTCCTGAGCCTTGTCGCCCGGGCAGAGCACCCCAGGAGAGTCTCGGGTGTATCGTCTGCGGGAGCCCAGAGCTGGCGGTACCTCCTTCCTGGCGGACACGGTGCCTATGATGTCACGAGCCCGTCCTGGGGACGCTGAGTGTCGGCCGCGTCCCTGCCGTCACGGGTGTCACCCACCCTCACGGAGCCCGTAACGATCACAGCGCCGCACACGAGTGACGCCGATAGCGACCTCTCGTGATGGAGATGCGCTGGGCAGGGTGCCATTTTCTCAATTGCACGACATTTTTTTTTTTTAAAAAGTGTTATTGATTATGTTGTTATTATAAAATAACAAAGAAAATACGATAATATTGCGTATAATTATATAGCGTTATTTAATATAGTACTGTAGTAACAATTTATCAAGAAAGCGAGGCTCAGAGAGTTTCAGTAATCGCCCCAACAACTTGTAGCTGGGGATAGAGGGACTGGGACTTAAACCAGGACGTTTCTGATTCCAAAACCGTGTTACCTCCCTAAGAGGTGACATGACTACCTGGCCCGTGAGGGGCCAGGTGGGGCCATGCTGAGGCTGCAAACATTTTCTCACCAGTCTGACGAGCAGGGAATTGACTGCTGTGCCCAAAGGAGCCCAAGTGTTGCAGAGGTGGCATCTTGTCACCTGCAGCTGTGGCGTCGGGCCCTGCGCCAGAGCCATGGGCCCTGAAATCCAGAGACAAAGCCAGGTGACACGAGTTTCGGCCCCAAAGACACAGCTGGGGCCCAGAAACTGTAGGGAGAGCAGGCGACTGATTACAAACGTCCATGCTGAGTGACTGTTGGGGTCACTTGCTGACCCCAGGGGTGACAGTTCAAAATGCTCCTCAGGGGTGACAGTTCAAAATGGTGCCTCAGCAAAGTCCCAAGATGCAGGGTGGAACTTTGGGGTCATTTACGAAGGTCAAAATCGCAATGTTCATCCTTCGACATGAAGATTTTGTTGTGAGTGAGATCAGACAATGATAATGTACTCGAATCAATAAAATCATCGTTGGGGGCTGACCCCAAATCAGAACAGTCACCTGAACGTCAACATGCTACCCATGTAAATTATTTCCTCCCTCCCGCTCTCAAGCTGCCCGGGTCCTGCGTCTACACCCCAGCGACAGAACTAGCCTTCTGTGTGGATGTAGAGGAAGGCAGAGATCTAATTGCAGAAATAAGACTGTGAGTCTACCTGTTAATTTTCTATTCTTCAACAATGATAAATGGTTTAGTCGTGAAGAACACGACTATAGTTCTGAGCAATTTTCATCTGCTCAATTTGTGACTGGTCAATTAGACAAAATTAGTACCACACAGTAAGACAGCGTAAACAACGTAATTACGTGGCCCCTTGCAGAGGAGACATGACTATTATATTACACAATTGTGACCTTGGAATGAAAGGAATGGTTGCAATCAGAATGAGATTCATCTGCATGTTTGTTAGGTCTTCCCCCAGGCATCAGATTTCGTGGAGGTTTTGCTTAGACAGCCATGGTTCTGCTACACACAATTGAAATCGAGATAATCAGTGAGTTAGAACCCTGTTTGCAGCTAACTGTCAATGTCTAGTCTGCTGCCTATTCTGAGTTTTGTGCGGTACTTTATACATGTCGTTTGCCAAACCTACGCATTGCAAATGCAATTCGAATGAAGAAAGTCGATCGATGTTTTTCTCACCCATTGACATATATCCTATGAATTTATTCTTAAACTAGTTCAGAGGTAACCTTGAAATTAAGGAAACTAGACAACATATTTTTCTCATCTGCGAATTTATTTTATTTAACTGGAATTTAGTAGGATGGTGAAAGTGAGGTTGGTGTGTGGAGAGAGACCGAGCTGTTCTTGTTGGATTGCGGTATAAACGTGTCTGGAGACCGAAAAGAATCATTTGGAAGCTTTTTCCTTATTGTCTTAGCTTCAGGACTGTGAAATAGCACTGGATTCCTTAAGTGTGTGTAGAATCAGTGAATCCAGCTCTGATTCTTCAGGCATACTTGGACACTCTCTACTCTGCTAAATGACCAAGTTTGACTTTTGATTTCCTCTAAGGTTAGTTTTAGACCTTCATTGTCCTACCAATCACCTGTTTGCATAGAATTGAGACAAATAATCTCTTTGGATTCCTTTAATTTCCTGTGTTTGTGGCTGCTTTTCTTATTTTGTGTTTTTGGACTTTTATTCCTTTTTTGTATAAGATTGTTTAACCATTTAACCATTATTTTGTTTTCTAATTGATTTTTTTCTTTTATCTTTACTTTCTCTCCTTATTTTTTGGTTGTAATTATTCTTTTACTTCTGTACTTACATACTTAACATATTTATTTTATTATATTATAGAATACAAATGTTCCTCTAAGAATTGCTTTTATTGGATTATATAGGTTTTATGTGATGCTTTTACTATGTTATTCTGAAAATATTCTGCGGGTTTCATTGTAGTTTTCTCGTCAATTTTGATTGATTTTAATTTCCAAGGTTTTTTTTTTTTTTTTTTTTAGTTTGTAATTAGTCTATTCTTTTATTTGGAAATTTATTTAACATGTGTACCTAATATGGTCAATTGTAACTGTTTTGTGAGCACATGAAAAAAATTTTATTTCTCCATCTGTTGGACAGATTGTCATATATAGATTATCTATCTATATCAAGTAAATATTGCTTAGAATTATATTATTTAGAGATACTGCATGCTTAATTTTTTTTCTCATCTGAACTGTCACGGAGTGAAAGAGAAATCAATGGGCCCTAGTATTAATGTGTTTCAGCATATTTTTATACATATTAATAACTATTCCCTCTTCTTTATGGATCGGACCCTTTTTCATGATAAAGATTTCTCCTTTGTTTCATTTACTTTTGCCTTGTCTAATGCTCATATAGTAACCCCTGATTTCTTTATATTTGCATTCTAGAGTATATATTTGTCCATCTTTTATTTTTAATAAGCTATGACACTTTTACTTAGGGATTAATTGGGTTTTGCTTTGTGATTCAAACTGGAAATATCTGTCTTTTAATAGTTTTTTTACATCATTAATATAAAATAATTGCCTGGTTTTATTTTGATATAGGTAGCATTTTTATTATTTCAAAAATATTTCTACATGTGGTTTTGATTTTTTTGGTAGGCGTATTTCTTTTGATAATTTAGAAACTTGATTTTGGTTCTGGTAGTTATCTTTATGATGATAGTGCTATGTCCTATAATTAATCCTTTATCCTGAAGGTGGTGTTTTTTTGACTCGTAGTGTGAGCAGCGGTGGAATTGTTACCTTCCTGCTTCTTGATTCATTCCCACTATCCCCTCTGGGGTCTCGTTGTAATATGTCGTGTAATGTTATATCATGGTTTTCTTTATACCCTTTAATGTTTACATCTTATTAGTTTTAAATGATATCTCTTGAACGTAACAAATGAAGAAATCCATGCACTTACACTACCGCCCACGTTTTTCCCTGTATCTTGCCAAATTTGGTAGTCATAGAATTTGGATCGTCAGGTTTGTGGCATTTCATTCTAGCCCTGTTGAAATATTTTCACAATGTATCTGTCACTGGCAGCTCTTATGTTTTCTTCAAGAGAGGCTTATGGGAAATAGATTCTCTAAGTCATGTGTGTTTTATTCAACTGACGGTTTATTTGGGTATAAAATTCTGTGATCACACTTTTCTTCTATAAAGTTTACATTGCTCCAGTGTCTAGCGTCAGACGTTGCTTTACAGGAATTTGAGGCGGCTCTCTATTTTGTTCTCTTTCTAAACCATTTGCTCGAATGCTTAAAGGGTCTTTCCTCTTTATTTATGTAATCTAGTGAGTATGCTTGGTTACCTTTCCGTGTTTACTTTGGGGGCCAGTTGTTTTTGAGACGTGAAATGCTGCTTCAACCTTTTTATTTATTTATATTCTTTTATTTTAGTGAAGTTTTTTCTTAAGTATCTTTTTATCTTACTTATGTCCATGGTATAATTCTCTTCCGTAAAGATACCAACTGAGCGCATATTGAAAGTGTGGTACTCCGGCAACTATAAATCTCATTATTTTCATACTAGGGCTTTACAGTTCTTAATTTATTTCGATTTCATTTTCTCGTCTATCCAATTCTATCTTCTCTGTCTATGATTTATTACTTATATTCTTAACAAGATTTTTTCTCCATTGTAGTTTTTAATTTGCTTTTTTATGTCTACATCGATTTTAATTTACTCTGTTTCTTTGTTCTTTACCAGCTTATATTCATCTTCTGGTGTCACACCATTATTTCCCTGAGCTCTTGTATCTCTGCACTCAGTTTATGTTTTACGAGGCTATTGTTTTATTAATACATTTAATACATGATGTTATATTAGGTCACATTTCATGGCTTACTTTTGACACATATTCTTTTTTCTGTCACTTACTTGCTCTTCCATTTCTTCTTCTTTTTTGTTCTGGTTCAGTCGATATATCCTGTGCTGTTTTCTTCTTCATTATTACATATTTTTGAATGGGGTGAGTTCTTTCTGGACCCTCATTACTGTAAAAAGCCAGTACTGTATTTCAGGTTAGCAAGGGATCCCCTTTTAATTCAAGGTTTTAATTGTAAGTCATGGTTTTTTTTTAGGCTTTTGTTCTCTCCAGCCAACAGAGACCAAGAGCTATAGAGACACAGCACAAAGTCATCCTTTTGCTGAAATGTAACTTTGGCATCTATACGCTTATGTATACGTATATATAGTTTTCTGTATGCGTTCATCTTTATTCTTACCTTACCTGTTTCTTGAGATTTTCTAAAAGCCAATTTCAGAGAATCCTTAGTATCAGTTTGCAAAACAACTCTGTCTGTTTCAGACATGTCGTTATTGGTCAGACCGCGGGCTTCCGAGAGCCTGACTCTTGCTGTGTTTAAGATCATCAGGTTCTTCCAGGATCTTTAGGAACTTTTCTTTGACTTTAACAGCATTTGGCAGCTTTCTGCATAGATCATGTTCCTTAGATTTCCAGAGATTCTCCTGTTTTTGTCTACGATAGAGCTTGCATTTCCTTTTAACATTCAGTCTGTTACTTTGTGGTGATTTCCAACGAGGGAAGAATGAAGCTTTACTGTTACACAACCAGCTTAAAACTGGATGTTTCTGAAGATGTTCTAAAGGAGGCAGTTACTGAAAAGCAACATAATAAAGGAAAAGTAATTGTGAAAATACATGCATACAGGAGTAAATTATGTATACAAGAGAAACTAAAACTACGTGAGAACATAGAATTTATTTTATGTCATAAATTCTTATAATTTAGAAATTTCTTCACTGGACCATTATAAGTTGGGACAGTGTAGAGTACGGTTGAACATGGATTTTTAATATCAGACAACCTCGAAGTCTTACGTTGCTACTTTAGCAAATTAATTGTCTTAGCTTCTACATAAAAAGGCAATACCAGCAGGCTTCATCTCACAGGATTGTTTCAAGAACTCAGGGAGGCACTTGTCACAAAGCATGTGGCATAGTGTCCATCTTAGTCACCTACAGCTGCTCTGGCAAAACACCACAAAGCGAGTGGCTTAAACCACACAAATGCATCTCCCCACAGTTCTGGGAATCCATGATCAAGGTGTGGCTGATTCGGTTCCTGGTGTGGGCTGCTGGCTCACAGGCTGCTGCCTTCTTGCTGGGTGCTCGCGTGGCAGAGAGTGAGCTGGAGCTCTCCAGTGTCTCCTCTCACCCACCAGGTTGGGGTCTCCCCCGTGCTAGCCTCACTCTACTGCAATTGCTTCCTTGCTCCAAATACGGCCACACCTGTGAGTCTTGGAGGACAGAGTTAGCTGTCCCCATTACTTTTTTAATGCACCCATTAAATTTAATATACTAACTATATAGTTGTTTAAATGTAACTCGAAGCTATATCTTCTCTTAACGTCTCTAAGGGTTTTTTAATGAGATAAAATTCACCAATTTACTATCTTAATGATTTTAAAGGATAAAATTCACCAGTTTTTAGCATATTCACAACATCCTGCAAGTGTCGCCACAGTTCCCTTGGGTATTATGTGGAAAGAGGTGACAGAGCAGGCCCGACTGCCATGTCTGAGGGGACAGTTTCAAAGGTCGGCCCTTGACTAGCATCTGGGAACTCAGATTTCTGGGGTTCCCTGCTGCCCTAACGGATGAGAACGGCCCGCCGTTCCTGACTGCTTGCGTGCACAGCATGGTTCACACTGAGTGTCTGCGTACTTCTGGGAGTCGGGAGACTTGGATGTGCCAGCCAGAGGCTGCCCAGATGACCTGTCCCCCACGAGAGCCCTGGCTGCCAGGTCGATAATGGATTTTCCAGGTAGTCAGCATTTCATTGGCATTTTCAAAACGCGCCGCGTTTGTGTACATCTGCTGGGAGAAGAATCTGGAAGCTCGCCCTGGTTTCCCGTGGTCCTCACGCCATGTGCCTCGTCCCTTTGCCGATCCTGCTCTGTACCCTTTCATGCTGTGAAGTGAGGGATCAGATCTGTGACGACTCAACTTGGCTGAGTCTGGGAGCTCCCCCCGCCGCCCGCAGCAAATTATCAAACATGGGGTGCTTTGGAGACCCCGATGTTGTCATATACCTAGGAGTAGAATTTCCGGCTTAGTTATTTTCTTCTACAACTACAAACCATTTTCTACAAGACTTACAGCATTCTACATTCCCACCAGCCATATCTGAGTGTTCTAATTTCATTCTTACCAACACTTGTTATGTTTTGTTTTGTTTTTAACACATAGCAGGTGAAAAGTGGTTTCTCATTGGTTCGTATTTCTCTAGTGTCTAATGATGTTGGACATCTTTTCATGCGTTACCTACCATTTGTGATTTTTTTTTTTTGTAAGAAGTGTCAATTCAAATCTTTGGCCTATTTTTTTAAATTGTGTTGTCTTATCATTGTTGAGTTGTGGGAGTTATTTACCTTTTTTGGATACCACACCCTTACCAAATATGTTATTTGCAAAGATTTTCTCCCATTCTGTAGCCTGTGACATTGTAAGTGCATCACACAGGTTGGCTGTACTTTTAATCATCATGTTTTTAAATCATAACTAGCCTTCTTTCAGTCCACCAAAATAGCCTCATTTATGTTATTTTCATAGTTATTTTTTCAGACCCTGTCACTTTGGCTATGTTGATAGCGCACTGAATTCCCTATGTTGGCCCAGTATGTTATACATTTCGGTAATTATCTAAGGAAAGGTTATAAATACCTCTGTTATGCGCTGGAACTTTTGCCCGGAGTAGAAGCACATCAGCTGTCAGCTGCCAACTCCTAAATCCGCTTTGAGGAAATGTTAGCAATCGCTCACATCCTGCCTCCTTGGGGATCCCTTTTCTGTCAGGGTCCCGAACGTTCGGTGATCAATGGCCTCTTCCCGTGTGAGGGCGGCCGCGACCCAGGCCAAAACGCTTGCGTTTCACTTGATCTTTTTATAGAGATTTTCTTCTCACACGCGAGCCAGGGGTTTCCTGTTGAGTACCCGAGGGTTGAGGATGAGTTGAGGATGGTCGTGCCCTTCAAAATGTCTTTCTTACGACTTTTCTACTAAAGGGAGAACATTCAAATTCTCCCTGATTATTCTTCCTTTTTCTTGTCACTCCAACAATTTTACTTCTACTTCGGCAACTTCTCAAGCCCCCGAAACACTCGAAAGAGACCCGGCTACAGTTCATCTGTTGCTGTAAAGTTTGTCATATGTGCCACACAGTTTTATTTTGTGTTTTTGAAGTAAACATGGAGACACACATGTCAAAAGTGGGTGAAACGATGGACCCAAATGGGAGCAGGAACTTTCAACCCGAAACCCTCAGATGGTCTTCAGGGAAGTCTGTGAAGGCCCTGAAGTATTATGTACAATTTGGTGCCTATGGCAGTTTCTTTTCACCTTCTTACTACTATGATCTCTGACTCGAAAAAAGCAAAAACAAAACAAAACAAAACTGCTGACGGGACCAGGTGATCTTCGGCCTATCTGCGGCAAGTTGTGGGTTTTTCTATTTTGTCTTTAATTCAATTATTAAGCTTCGGCTTTTCAGGGACTAGCTGCTCGAGGGAGGGGAGGGACCGTGCTGTTTGTGTATTTTTGTATCTTCGGCCTGCGGAACGGAGTATCGCTCAGAATACATCCACTGCATGAATGAAGAATGAGTGAATGAAGGAATGAATGAATGAAGTGAACGAAGGAGAAATATTTCCTCTGTAGAGGAAAATAACGTCCCTTACATAAGAAACAGGCTTCGTAAAGAGAAGACTGTGTTTCAATATAGAATTAAAAGTCAGTTTTCGTAAAACGTTCAAAAACTGACTTCCCTGATGGAATTCGTCTCAGCTACTTGTCTCAGAAGATCTCGCAGAAGCCCCGGCTTCTGTTGCAGATGTCACCTGACGAGCCGCCCTGGCTCTGCTGCGTGCCACCTTCCACCTGTTGGCGCGTTGTCCCCCATGTGCGCACTCACCCGTGAAGGGCGGGCGGATACGAGCAGAGGGCGGGAGGAGCGAAGAGGCCGGAGGGCAAGCACCTCGTCAGCTCCGGTTTCTGTCTTCCAGGGCCTTACAGTCAGGAGACGAGCGAGCGGAGCATCATCAGAGCTGGGGCTCAGCGCCATAGTGCGCAGGATGTCGGGGGGGCAGGGGGAAACCATGCCGTCGGAGGGGAGGGGTCACCGTCTGCCATAAATAGAGACCTGTCCTGTTTTCGTTCCACGTCCCATTTAGCTTTTTTTGATGTCATCGAGATAAAACGCCATGACAGCAAAAGGCAGAAACCAAGCAAAAGGATTTACGTCCCTTTATTCCCTCTTAAATGCGGGCGTCACCCACCTTCCTTCCAGCCCTGTCCGAAAGTGACAAGAGTTCTGAGCCCGGACGCTGGCATCAGAGACCAGGGCGAAGGTTACGGATGGGATGTGTGTGACTTACACTTGAATGTTTACACACCCCACCAGGCCACTAATTTGGGGGGACAGAGGAGAAAGGGAGAAAGATGCGCTGACCCATTTTATTACTTGTCTTGAGGCAAACATTTTGTGTCCGTGGTGATTTACATTCCAAATGGTGTTGCATCTGGACCGCTGAGGAATGCGTGTGTCTCCCTACCTAGCAGAGAAATATCTAAAAGTCCTGAGGGTTCATCCTCCTCCCTCTCCCCAGCACTCCCGTCCCCGAGTCAGAAACTAACCAGGGAGTTTCCAGATGTTTCGTCTTTCCTTCCTCGCGTAGGGCTCATTGGGTGCCAGGCTCCGTTCGTAGCTCTTTAGAAGTATTAAGTCATTTAATGCGCACAGATGACTCTGTTGGGCAGATGCTACTGCAGGCTCCGTGTCACCAGTGAGGAAGCTGAGGCCACAAGCGACTTGCTCGAGGCCACCCAGAGGCAGAGCTGAGGTTCGAACCAAGCCACGGTGGCCGGGAGTCCCTGCTTTTAATTCCCACACTGTAAATACCTCACGGATCTTGGCACGTTCTACGTAAGAAAAGTGGCCAAGAATTAGTTTCCTAGTTCCACTCGCGTCCCTTGAGAGGGAGGAGAAGAAGCCTTGTGGTCATGCCGTGGGCATCCCGGGCTCCCCGAGGTGGGGCTTTGGTGCGCCCCTCTCTTCTGTGAAATGAGGCGCAGCAGCAGGACCTGGGTTCGCGGGCACAGGGAGGGTCGGGGGTCTGCCATGAAGGTGGCCGTGGTGAGCGTGGTGGGAGGCGTAGCTGCCACCACGCCTGCCGGTCTCCTGGAGATGCTCCCCCTGCACACTGCGTGTGTGTGCGTGTGCGTGTGTGAGAGGCAGAGACAGGCGGAGAGGGGCAGGTGGGAGGGTTTGTCTGCGGCACACGCCCTGCCTGCCACTGCCGCAGGGCCTTTGCACGCACCGCACTGGCCTGCGGCGTTTACCTTCCCTGCGGCCTCCGAGTTTGTTCCTTACCTCTCGCGGGTCCTGGATCCCAGCTCCCGAAGGGCTCTGCCGGCACCCAGCGCAGCGTCGCCCGCCCTCCCCTTATGCCCCAGGGCGCTAGTCCCCTTCCACCACCCGTGGCTCGGAGTCGCCCCCCGCCTGGGGTGACAGCGCCCTTCAGGCGTGTGTTTACTCTCTGGCTGTCCGTCCTCAGCTGGGCTGAGTGTGGCCCGTGTAAGGGGACACTCAGCGAATACTCGCGGAATGAGCGAAAGCTGTGAGTCCCCGTCAGTTACGTCCTGCCCGGTCCGGGTCTTGCTGGAGCAAACGGATAATTCTGTTACAAAGGCAGAGAACATGCCGGTCGTCATCCCCTCTCTGGTAACAGCCCCGTGGGAGAGGTTTGAGCGCCATTCATTAGCGAAATGAAGAGGACAGCGTGGTGGCTTAGCCAAAGGGCCCAACAGCTCAGTGGACGTGCTTTTTATCTTGTCTTAGGAAAGCCAAGAAAATGTTTTTCTCCCTCTTTTATGAGCCTGTGACTGCAAGTCGGTGGCATTTTCTGTTGCGATTTATCCCTTCACAGAAGGGGTTTTTGCTTTCTGCGTGTGCATGACGCTTTGCCATGTGACAGAGTGACACCAGAAAGGAAGGAGGCCCGATAATTAGATGCCAATTTTATGCGTGTTGTTCCGGAAGGTTCTGAGTGCTCCCTTTGATAAAGTTTTCCGCAGAGAATACTCTGGGATGAAATATGCCTTCTGTATGTCAGTATGCTGGTAATTCCAGAAAAGCACGGGTTTGTAATTTGACAGAATTAGTAACCCGCACAGCATATGACGAACACGATTACCCCTCTGCTCCCTGGGAAGAGGCGCGGTGTCACTTATTTCTCCCTGAACCGAACTTTCAGGACATAAATATTGACAAAGTAGATGACCTCACGTGACGCCGTCATCCCTGTCCACCGTATTTCTTCGAAAGGTGGACCAGCTCTACGGTTCTCCAAACGACGAAGCAGACGGCACTGCGATGCTTGGAAAAAAGTTCAGGTGGTGATCAGACAGCCCGAATTCTGGCGACAGCTCCGTCACTGAGTAGCCACGTGACGCTGGGCAAACCACCTCCCTTCCGACAACCTGTGTCTCCTCGCCTCAGAAACGGGGTCGGACTGGAAGTCCGAAGCGTCATTCAGGGTCCCATTCACAGCCCACACGTCGCAGTTGCATTTCTCGCTCTCAGGGGTACCGTGCCAGCCTCGCGATGAAGCGACAGCACGCACAATAACTCAAGCACTTGCGCACCGGAAAGAGACGGGAACCACGTCCGGACTCGGCGGCCCTCTCCTGTCGGGGACACGTGGTTGGGGTCTTGCCTCAGCGGCTCCCAGGCCCCTCCCTCTCACGCTTCCTCGCGTGTAAGTCGACACATTCGCAGCGTGCAAATTAAAACTGGGACCGGTTAAAGAAAGACAGGCACGGGGACCTCAGCTGCCAGCGCGACAGGTGCAGAGGGCCGTGAGTGTCACCGGAGGAGCCGCAGGGCATGTAACATGACAGTGCCACCTGCAGGTGTCCTGCGTTTGGGTAACCGGATGTCGGGGAAGGCGGCGGGGAACATAGGGTGTCATTCAGGTGATAATGACACCAGCAGTTCACCGCAGAAGAGCTGAAAACAGATGTCTTCAAGAGAGTGCACATGGATGGCATGGTGAGGGCCCCAGCCCTCAGTCCCCCTGTTCCCTGCCCCCTGCCCCCCCTGTCTCCTGTCCTGCTCCCCTGCCCCTTAGGCTCCCCGCTCCGAGGATCATAGACAGCGCTAGGCGG
Source organism: Pteropus medius (assembly GCF_902729225.1). Lineage (NCBI taxonomy): Eukaryota > Metazoa > Chordata > Mammalia > Chiroptera > Pteropodidae > Pteropus > Pteropus medius. The sequence goes on along the minus strand of NW_024349803.1, from coordinate 24,057,125 downwards.
AGCTCGCCCTCCACAGTCTCACGGATGCCTGGGCGAATCTGGACCCTCCTGTTCTTAACCCACGATAAGGGAATCTCCAGGAGCCACAGCAGGCCTGCCAGGGTGGCGTAGGCTGTGCCACGTGGAAGAACGCGTCCCCGCGAGCATGTGAGGAAGCGGGGCACTGCCACCCAGCGCATCAGACAGAGGCATGGCCAGCGATTGACACGGGGGCTACACAGGTCCACGTCCCTTGGTTCCAGCAGCTGCCCAGGCTGTGACCCAGCCCGGGGTGTGACCCAGCCCACGGCGGTGACCGGCCTTCCTGCACTGTTTCTTCCTTACCTGGCAGCTTGACTGTGGGTGCCCCGCCCTTGAATGGTCCGGGGTGCAGGATTCCGATGCGCGTGCCTGGCCCCTCCTCCAAATCCGCTCGGAGCCGGGGACGCGGTCAGGGCTCCGCATCCCGCTTGGACTGGTGCCCCGGAGTCTGCCAGCCCACCAAGGGCACGCAGAAGCCATGAGAACCACTGCCACTGTCCCTCACTTAACGGTCTTTCCAGAAGGCCGTTTCAGGGTGTGGATCCCGGCCGGAAGCCGAGGGGTCGGGAACGCATTAACCTGCCGTCACGTGTTCTCCTGCCACAGGAGGCGGTGTCCTGTGATGGGGAAGAGCACGGGGACACGTTTTGTTGGGGGCGCGTTTTGATGGGGCTTGCTAGAAATCATCTGAAAGGAACTGACTTCTAGGGAGCAAGTGATCATGGGAGTGACCAGGGTGAGGCAGCGGACAAAAATGAATGAAGTCCCCAGAGGGCAGGTGTCTGGCCGCCACGTTGCTGAGGCCTGTGGGTGTGCACCTCCACCAGGCATGTGGGGGGTCGTCAGAGGGAACCAGGAAGCAGAGGGGGTGCGATGACAGGGATCAACCCACAAATAAACCAGCACGCGTTCTGTGGACACCGTTGCAAGCAGGAGTCACTTACCTCCAGCGGACGAAACAGCTCTGATTTGCTTAAAGCAAGGCAGTCATCAGGTCACCTACCTGGGAATCAGAAGCAGGAACCTTACCTGGGGAAGAAGGTTCGAGTGATGTCACGGAAACTCGGTCTCCGCCCTGAGGTTTTGTTTTGGCGTCATCCTCTTCCCGAGGGTCGCCCCGCGGGGGCCTTTGGAGGCACAGACACCCCAGACCGCGGAAGGGTTTTGTGCTGGAGTTTCAGGCCAGGCTTGCATCGTGGGCTGGGCATCTAGCGGCCATGGCACACGGACTGCGGTCAGCCAGGCCGCGCTTCCCTGCTGCTCCTGGCTGGGACAGAGGGATTGAGTCTGTTCAGACCACTAAGGGGCCAGAGGGTTGGGGGTGCTGGTCCGCCAGAGAAAGGGTGGCATGTTCTCGCCTTAGGGAGAAGCGGGGCATCCCGTCCAGGCAGCCCCCCCACCGCTGGGGCAGCGATGCTGAATGAATCGGTGACCTAGTTATTTGTGAGGCTTCCTTAGCCAGAACCAACCCAGTTCATACCCACGTGTTACTCTTACTCGTGCTCATGGATGCATAGTAACACCTTCAAGTACACGGCGGAGTCAGCCACAGCAGAGTCAGGGGCGTTCCAGGGCAGAAGCTGTCGTGTGGGTGGGATAGGAGTGCGCGCGTGCTACACCCTTGCCAGACGCACAGAACGGCACAACGCGAAGAGTGAGCCTGGCGTGCACCCCGGACCTGCCTGAATGCAGACGTATCAGTGGTAACAAAGACACCGCACGAATGCAGACGGCGGTGACGGTGGCTTCGCTGGAAGGTATGAGGGGACTTCCTGTACGTTCTGCTCAGCTTTCCAGTAGATTTAAAACTGCTCGAAAAAATAAGTATCAGTTAGAGAGGTAGCGTTAGCTGTCCTTATCTGATTATCGGCTCCTGCACCATGAGCACTCAGCGAGGGCGGGAAGGTGTCTGCTTCGCTCGCTGCGTATCCTGCACCTGTAACGTTGGAACTGGCATGTAGCAAAGGCTCCCACCCTCCGATCAGAAACCATTTGGGTCAGAAATGTTTGAGAATTAAGGACGTTTCTGATTTTAGAAAAGCAATAAGGTCCACAAAACATGCCCAGCATTATGGAACATCCCAGCTGAATCTGGGTCAGCGCTCCACAAACACATGCATAATTCTGCAGCAAAAAGATATGAATATTCACGCTGACACTATATATAGCCCCACATCAGTTCAGGTCAGCTTCAGCCTCCAAATGAGTTACAGAATATTTGCATTTGTTGAAAATTCATTTTTCATTTGGTAACTGGGACTTGACAGCAAAATCACCCAATTACTTATTTTTAAAGGCATGATTAATCCACTGCTCCTGGAATTTGTCAGGGTTGGAGGTCAGGGTCAGAGGGGGATGTGCTGACAGACCCCTAGGCTGGTCCTGTCCACCCCTAACCCTTCCCCCAGCTGCTCAGAGAGTCTCTGCGGCCGAGACCACCCCATCTCCCAGCGTCCCTGAGACCTGCCGTGACTGCGATTAGGTCTTCATCGTGTGGGACACAGCGCGAGCCGGCAGCAGCAGCGTGATTTCGTCAACCCGAGAACAGAGAGCGAGTAGGGGTCCTCGTCTCGTGTGGACCTCCTCCCGCGGTCGGCAGACCTCCGCTTCTTGCGTTTTAAAATGCCCACGAGAGGGATGCGATGCAGGCGACGTCGCGCCCCGAGCCCCCCTCCTGCCCGCCCCACTCCGCTTCGTTCACCAAACAGCACGAACGCAGCAGGAATACGGGGCGCCGGCCAGACCCCCACAGCCCTGGCCTCTGAGTGGCCCCCGTGTCCCCGTCCGGCGTCCTGGAGTTTTCTTCCCGAGTGGAGATTGTCGCGTGAGAGTTTCTGCCGCAGGCCAGGCGTGCGGGCGAAGCGCCGTGCGACATCACTGCTGTCACCGCGGCGGCACCGCGTGCCTGCCATGGGGGCGAAGGGCCCCGCGGCGAGGACAGGCGAGGTCAGGCATTCCTGGACGAAACCAGAGTGTCGCAGTCCGTCCTTTCCCGGCAGAGTGGACTCGCCGCGGAGCATCGGGCGGACAGTGTCTCCGGCAGAGGCGCGTGGCCCTGCGGAATCGTGGGGCGCGCGGAGCGGAGCCGAGGTCTGCCTTACGCGGCGTGGGGCTCCGCTGGTCACTCGGGGTGCCGGTTTGCACCCGCGCGGTGCACACTGACAAATGGAGGTGCCGAGCTCTGCTCCTCGTAATCGGTCTCTGGGGGAGGGGGGGACCCACCTGTCACCACGCACCCCGCCGAGGTGATGCGCCCTCGCAGGCAGCTTCTCAACCACACCTAGAGGAACGTCTGTTTGGGGCACATCTTGACTTTGCACTAAGTTGCCTTCTATGAAATATTTATCCTGAGACCGTCCCTGCTGACTGATGAGTCTCAGCCCCTCGAGCCTCTCCTCCCTTCCCAGCTGCCTTTTGGGACAAGTCACAGATTCCCCAGAGCAGAGCCGCCTTCCACAGGGGTGGGTTTTCCCAGCCCCGCCTGCGTGCCCGCGCGCTCCTCCGCGCGCTCCTCCGCGCCCATCCTCATCGCCCGCCCGCCTCCCGCTCAGAATCCAGGTTGCTCTGCACTTGCTCCTGTGGACACGCGGGGCTCTGCTTTGTTTGCTCCGTCCACCATCTTACTTTCCTCGGCTCAGCCTCAGAAACGTCAGGCCAGCGCCATCCACTGCCATCCCCCAGCCCACCTGGGTCTGGTCGCTAATGGAGCAGCATCCCACTGGGCTGGGGACAGGCGACATGGGCCAAATTAATCCAAAGGGGAGAGAGAGAGATTGAGAATCAACGTACCAAAACTGCAGATGAGTCACACTTAGCTGTGAAGATATGTTTATTGCCTTTTTTCTTAGAGGATTATTTTATTTTCAGGTGATAATGATTTCTATTTCCATTACAATGATAGTGCTTGTGTAATCTGAGGCCTGGGGAATACACTTGAGATTAAATAATCTCTTCTAACCCAAAATTTTGTGATTCCGTTTGTCTCTCCCAATAATCCAGACATGGTTAAGAGTGACCTTGACACTGCAGGTTGCTTCTGGGACACTGGAGGGGGGACCAGGAAGAAGCCGGTTGACATTGATTTTGTCTCCCCCCCAAAGCAGATTTAAAAAAAAAAAAGAAGAACCGAATGGGAACAGGAGCTTGAAAGCCCTGGGCGAGAACAGTGTTCTCTAATACCTACCGCTCTCTGATGAACCAAAGGGGACAAGGTTTAAGAGAGTAGCCTGACCTTGAACCCAGGTGGGTTTCGGGTCATGAAATTTCTACTTTCTGAAAACCCAAAGGTCTCTCACTCTTTGTCGAAGCATGAAAGGGGGTTTTCCTTAGTTTAGGCGCCGTCCGTGCTGCTGAGCGGGGGGATGCGGTGGTGAGGTAGAGCAGCCTGGTGATCGATGGCACAGGGTCCCCAGGGGGAGAGGCCAGGAGGTCGTGAGGCCCCATGCCAGCGCTAGCCCCCCGTGCTGCGGCCTGGTTGTGGTCTGGCCTCTCTGCAACCCGGCCTCCCACTTCTTCACTGGCCCCCCTCTTCTTCACCGTCATTTTCAAGACCACCAGGAAGGATGAACACCGCGGCAGACGGCGGTGCCCCTGACAGATGTCTGGTGTCAGCGTGAGGCCAGGCCCCTAGCTTCCCCGAGGCCCGTGAGCACTGGGGTGACTTCCCAGCCTCTTGGGGACCCAAAGGTAACAGCATCAGTCCCACGTCCTGTCCCTCAAGTGGCAAGAGGTCCGTTGCTTCTAGATAGAGGGTGGTGGTCACACCGGGATGTACATGCATCAGGTGAAGACACGACATCCCCGCAGGTCCGGGGACCCCGGGTCTCCCTGAGGGCGCCCCCTCTCTGTCAGTTCAGTGCGGTCCCTGGCGTTTTCTGTTACCCCTGCAACCAACCATGAGTGTCGTGAGTGGGGGCTGGTGTCGTGCCACCCCGAGTGCTGGCCTTGGCAAATCCTTCCATTTTCTTCCTGCGGACCGGTTTTACAGTTTTCTGTTCCTGGCTGTTTACCTCTCAACTCTCAGTCTAAACAATGCACAAATGGTATCAAGCAAGGCCTGTTAGACCTGGCCCAGCAGAGAAAGGCCAGGAGCGGGTCTCAGGCCAGGGTTGGTTGATGTCCTCCTCTCTGGGAATGGAGCCCTGGGCACAAAGGGTCAGAGTCAGCTGGTCTCAAATTTGGGGGTGCACCATACCACTCCGGGAGCCAGCTGCAGAGGCAGGTTCATGGCCCCGGGGTTTTCTGCTGTAGTCGTCCCGGCCTGGGGTGTAACAGAGCGAGCATGACGTGAGAACGGTGCGGGGGTTCCAGCCTACGTTGGAGCCGGCCCGCCTTATTAAGTCCTTGTCCTCTGTCCTTTTCCGAGACACCCCTTCTCTCTGGGCTGACAATCATGGCCACACCTCTGGTTACACAGAACGACTCACTGTGGGAGAAGAAAGGGCGAACTTTGTCATCTAGCCTTGGAAAGTGGCACGTGCAGAGTCTTTCGTGTGTGCCTGCAAGACACTTCAAAGTCACTCTGCGGCCATGACACAAAGAGAGGACGGGCTTCACAATGCCTCCCTCCGCGTTTCATCCACCAATGTCACTTTCGAGACTTTATGTCACCCAGGCACCTCGAGGTTTAGGGGAAATAAAGGAGGTCCTTCACTCTTATTTCTGCCTCAGAATTGTCGGTAACCTTTGTCCAAGGGTTTTTAAGGTGGAGTATCTGTGTGTTCTCTACCTAGAGAGCTAAACTTTCTAAAACCTCCTCTCTTCATCTCTGTGAAACTAAATAGCTCATGCTGGAAAGGCTGGGGCTTCCTTAGCTGAGAACTGAAATGCTATTCTCTTTATGCTCATGTTTATTTCCGGGCAGTGAGCTTGGTTAAGCAAGAGAAAATAAAAACTTTGGATGAAATATGTTATTTATAGTGAATGCAAAGCATCATTATTATCAATTCTTGTTACAAAATCCACAGGGAAAAAAATCCTTTTTGTTATTTAAATATGGCACAGATACATTGAGAAATAGTACAGATGTTAGCTCACAGCCTCTCAGCTGCATCCTGGAGAACCATTATTATGTTTCATTCTTATTTGGAATTACTTGTATAGGCTCTGTATTTCTGGATGAAATTCAAATCAGGGAACACCAGTGAATTGAGATGATTGATTATACACACACACACACACATACATACATATATACACACACATACATACATACATAATTTTGGAATTGGAATAGCAATAGAGATACTTACCTCTCAGAGAAAAATCCAGCAAACTTATTGCCGTGTGAGTGGGCTTGATGTATAATGCTTATTACTTAACTAGATATGCCAAAAATGCACATAATTTGTTTCAGAGGTGAACCGACCTAGCCTTCGACCGGTATCTAAATTTGTTTTGAAAATATCTGTGTCATTTTTGAAAATCCGAAATGTGACTATCCCGATCTTTGAAATATCTGGCTTCAAGCCGTAGGCGTTGAAAGGAAGCCCGCGCTGGCATTATTCCTCCCGGGCCTGTGTTTGGTGCTCTTGCATAACTCCTGTCTTCTTTGTCTAGGTCTCATTGATGGGAGGCTTTATCTGCAATGTGAGGACAGAGGGTAGTAGTATGTACTTCGTGAGCTCTTTGAATGCAGGTGGCACGCGCATGTGTGTGATGGGGACATGTTCGTGGCTTCTCTCCCATTTTTGACTGGTGTAGAGCCAGTGACCTAGTCTGACCCTGTCATTTTGGAGATGAAATCAAGGCGAAGGGAGACTAGCTGATTCTCTGCGGACCAGGGAGTTATAGCAGGTGACCCCAGGCATCGAATCTAAGTTTCCCGTTTTGCCGAGTCCATATCCTAATTGTTGTCACAACACGGCCATTGGCTGTCCCCCTCCTCTATAATAAAATAGGATTGTCTTGATCATCTTCTTAATTTTTCTTCTGTCCCAGCCTCAGCATGTGGACTTTTTTCAAGCCTGGGTTAAAGGCCTTAAACTCCCGACTCTGCTTCACTTAGATCTCCAAATCAGCTTTCTCCTTTTCCCTCAGCCCCGATTCACCTGGATGAGTCTAGTCTCATCCTGTCACCTGTCAACAAAAGGCCGGTTATGAAGGTTTTCCAGGATAGCAGCTGCAATTCACTCTTCACAATAATCACATCTAAGGGGAAAATGGATTGTCAGCTTCAGGGCTATATCCAATATTACTTTACATCATGGCCACTGGCCCTTCCATCTCAAAATGCATCAGGCAGTGCCTAAGTCAGCTGATGGAATACATTAAAAAGTGACAAAAAATACTCTCGAATAGAACAAATCCTTACTGACCATCTTCTGTGTATTAAGCGCTATACTTGGTGGCACAGGATGTAGAAAAAAGGGTAAGATACAGTCACGCTCCCTTATAGTCCCAGGAAGCCGAAAAAAATGCCCTTGAAAAAGAAAGATAATATCCACAGGGAGACCACATTTAAGAATCACGTGGTCAGAGGAGGACAGTGAGGTCTGGAAAAGCCTTCTGGGAAAAAACTCAAACTAGATGTTGAAGAATGAGTATCGCGTTCGGGGGTGGAGGCGGTGAGGTGCGTTTGGACCAGTGTCATCGTGGGTCGCTCTGGAAGCGCACGCACGTCACACGGCCACTCCAGACGCGTTCGTGGGCTCCGCCCGTCGTCGCGCATCTCGTTTCTCTCACCGAGAGAAAGCGCTGAGAAACTCACGCATCGTTGTACGCTCAAGTATCACAGGCCTGTTTGACTGCGACGGAACCTGTGTGCTCTGTCGCTTCAGAGTTCCGGCCACGTGGCACTCGCACGAGCGTCCCTGTGTTGGGCCCTAACGGGCAGGTGAACAGCAAACAAACAAACAAACAAACAAACCGGTCATGCGGCACGGAGAATTGAGAACCACGCCTCGCTTGTTCTTCAGAGGCAGTTTAAGGGCTTTTCCGCGCGTTCGGTCGGCACGGAGCCGCGTCTCAGCACCAGCGTCACTGCTCGCTCCCGGTCACGTTAGCCCATCGCAGAGCAGAGAACGCTTATCTCTGTGGCATGCGACCGTCTTCCAGCATGACGGTGACACGAAAGGGGTGCGGGGCACAGCAGGGAGCAGAGGGAAGGGTGGGCTGAGGACAGACAGGCAGACAGACGGCAAGAAGTGGGGGAGAGAGGCGGGCGCCACCTATGGCGTCTGGAAGCCGTGAGTGGCGCTGCGGCCCGGGAGCGGGTCTCGCTCCGCGGCGTCTCCCTGACAGCGCGCGGGTCACTCCGCGACGGGGCGTCTCGCCCGGGGCTTGAAGCGAGTCGCTCGTGTGCCACCGTTTTGTCGTTGCCGTGAGTCTCTCTCTCGTGTTTTCATTTCGTCGTTGTCCCCGCTCGTGGCGCCTCCTGTTCGGAGGCCGTCTTCATCCGCGGACCTTTCCTCTTCTCGTTTCAGAGGACTACGCGCTGCACGGCCCGGTTTTCGTTCAAGAACCAAGTCACGTCACGTTCCCACTGGACTCTGAGGAGAAAAACGTGAAGCTCAACTGCGACGTGACAGGGAATCCAGAGCCTCGCATCAGGTGCGTAGACCGCGCGCGCGCGTTTCCTCGTGCCGTTTCCGTCACTGAGTCCGCAAATGCCGACTGCCCGAGAAGCTTCTGGACGGCATCATGGGATGTCCCGAGATGCTGACGAGACGGTGGCGCGCGTGGAAAGTTTAGTACCCGACTTCTGTTTCAGGCAGTACTGGGAATTAAACAAATTTAAAAAAAAAAACAATTTTTTTTTAATGCGTGAATAATCTGGCAGGAAAGTAAGAAGTACACAGAAGTCAGAAAGTAACTGGCTTGGGAACCCAGAGACGAAAACTGGACACTGTCAGTGGTCGATGGGTTGTGTGAACCAGAGTTTGGGTTTTGCAGCCTCACGGTAAAGGGGGCTCACAAGACACATCCTAGACTCGACCAGGAGGAGAGGCTAACGTGAGAGTGCCCCCCAGAATAGAGCTGAGTCCCAAGGGCCCACCCTCAGAGTCAGTGCGACAGAAGCAAGCTCGCCTCCCCCCACCAGGGCCTATAAAGCAAAAGTAATTGCCTATTTCAAGGCTTGGTGCTAAGTGGCTTTGATGGCAGATGAGACACAGCTGAAAGGAGAGTTAGTAAAATGCAAGATACATCTGAAGAAATCATCCAAAGGCAGTGAGGTAAAGACAAGCAAAATATGAGAGAGAGCGACAGACAGACTGAGAGACAGAGAGAGAGAGAGACTGAGAGACACAGAGAGAGAGACAGAGAGACTGAGAGACTGAGAGACAGAGAGAGAGAGACAGAGAGACTGAGAGACAGAGACGGAGAAGACTGAGAGAGAACATTCCACATCTCTCATCGAAGATCCACGGGGAAAGGCGAGGGAGCCTGGGGCCGAGGCAATGTTGAAAGAGAAGACGAAGAATTTTCCTGAGCCAACGAAAAATGCCTAGCTGTAGATTTAGGAAGCCCAGGGAGGTGACTTTCAAGCAGAACAAATGAAAACCAAGCCTCATCTCAAACCATCACAGCAAAACAGCAGAACACCAAGTGGAAGACGTGATTACCAAAAGGGCCAAAGTCATAATACAGATAAGGTTCAAGGAGGTGACACATCAGCAGCTGACTCGTGAGCAGCAACAGAAAAGCAAGATAGAACAAAAAATCTTTATTATGCTGAGAGGAATTGACTGGCAATTTTCTTTATAGCAGAAATACTTTTTTTTAAAGGAAAACAAGGTAAATATTTTTTGAGTTGAATCCAGCATTACCCCCACTAAAGAAAAACTTCAAAGATATCCTTTAAGCAGAGTAAAAATCATCCACAGTAGAATATTTGAGATATAAGAACAAACGATGAGGAAAATGTGTGGTCAAGCTTAGTATTTCTTCATAAAAATCAATTGCACTAAACAATAATGAAAACAAAGTACTTTCCTGTGAAGAAAAGAACAGTTAAAATCATGATAATAATAGAGGTAAGTTGAAAGGCCATATACTACATAATGGATTATCCATATGATTAAAAATGACCCCTACCTCACAGCATAGACAAAGACCAATTCCAGTGAACAGAACCTACATGGGAAACTTACGACACTTTAAAAAGAAGAGGCACAATACATATTTATGACTTTGGAAGGAAGAAAAGATATCTCATATGTGACAGAAAAAGCACAAATAATAAAAGCAAATATGTAACTTTATTAACATTAACAACTTTTGTTCAACAGAATTTACTGAGATGAATAAAATTACAAGCTTCCAGCTGGGAGAAGATATTTGTAATACTATCGCCGGCAAAGGGCCGACAGTGCAGTGTTTAAAGAAATCCCGCAAGTCCAAAAGTTAAAACGAGTAACTTAATAGAAACACCAGTAAGACACTCGATCAGGTATTTCTAAGAAAAGGAATATCGAATATCCATTAAACACATAAAAAGATTATCAGTGAGCAGAAATATATAAAGTAATGCTAAAGTCACAATATTCTTTCAAACCTACTGGATTAACAGAAATTTAGAAGAAATTTAGGAATAATATAAATAAATGTAACCAGGGGATTATAATAATATAAATTAAATTAAAATAACATAAGTAAATATGTTCGTGCCAGGTAGCTGGGTGCAGTGTGAAATAATTGAATTTCAGCCGCTGCAACAGGTGCATGGTTCTGAGTGAACAAAGCCAGTCACAGAAAAACACATGGAGTGTGATTCCATATTTACAAAGTTCAAAAGCCAGGAAGATGTATAGCAGTGTTTAAGGAGACTGACGTCCATGACAAATCATTATGAAAATCAAGAGAATGAAAAACCAAAATTAAATATTATAAGTAACCATGGTATGTGGGGAGGTGGTAATTAGAATCAAAATGGAAACAGGAGACTTCGAAAGTAATAATATTCCTTTTCTTGGACAGACCTTTTTTGCCTCGTGGTTCTTCAGAACTTACTGATTTTGCCTCTATTCAAATGCAAGGATAAAAACTTCATGCTAACAACCAATTTACAACAGCACGTAAGAGCCAGGAGGCCGTATGACCTGAGCTGTAGTTGAGGGGGAAGAGATCGGTGTCATCGGAAGGACTCACAGAAGTGGGCTTCAGTCGGAGACCAGAAGTCTTCACAGGGCCAGAGGGTGCAGGGGAGAGGCCGTTAGCACAGCCGAAGTTCTTCTGATTTGTGTGTCCATTCATCAAACACATCGTCCTTCATCAAGCTGCCACCCGGTGTTCTCAGACTGGATTCTGGGGTGCGTGGAGTTGGCGCAGGAATTGTTTGGGGGGTGGGTAACTGCAGAGTTTCCCAGCCAAGGCCCACCCATGGCGGGTGTGGCCGGGGCGTGGGCTGTGTATCAGGATCGCGAAGCGTGTGCCATCCAAGCAAGGAGTTCCAGCCACCGTAGGAAGCAGCCCAGTGTGCCAGGACCACACTGCGTTTGTAGGTTCAAGCGGCGAACCGTGGGGGCCTGCCTGGAGGTGGGAGCGAGTGGGCTATACTCTGTGAGTGCACATGGCGCCCGAGGTCAAGGCCGTCCTGGAGGACCGCCTGCGTCAGGGTGGAGGGCGGAGGGCGTCAGCGAGAGTTTCACGGAAAAAGGCGTTTAAGTGAATCTGGAGGGTGAATGATGGATAACGAAAAGAAGTGTGTTTCAGAAAGTAAAAGAAAAAAAGCCAACAACGGCGACTCTCTGATGCGTTATGCAATGGGGGTGAACATATAACTTGTCATCGAAACCGGGACACTTTGAGAGTGAGAGTCACCTCTGGGACGGCAGACGTGAACCCAGCACTGTCCAGTGTAAACCGGAACGCACGTGATTCTCCCTGTAACGTGTCGAATTCAAGGCTAAACCAAACGTTTTAAAATGCTTTATGTCACCAAAAGAAAGAAAGAATCATGCCAGAGGCAGAGTTCCTCCATGCATGAATGATGAGTCACATGGCCCCAGGTTTTAGTGGCCGACAAGCGTTAGTTCAGTTAGCCAGACATGGAAGCAAATTTCGCAGTGGCATTTGGCAAGTCTCTGCTTTGTTTCTCCCTGAACTGCGACCTTTAATTAACATTACTTCTGTAACTCTGTTTCAAGATAGAGGGGCTTGCTTGGTTATTTAAAACAAGCAAGGGAACAGAAACCTCTTATGTTTTTAAAGATTGCCAGGAGATGCGCAGAAGAAAACTGTGACTCAGCTGCACTCACCGTTGGTGGCAGTGTACTTAGTTTCCCTCTACACCTTAGGCGGTTTCTCTGTCACACAAAAGCTGATTGGTCCCTGAGAGCTGAAAACTCCTTGCTGTGGAAGGAGAGACCAGGAGAAAGCAAAAAGTTTTCAAACAAGTCTGTGGCTCAACTTTTCTAGCATTCGGTCAGAGAAAAGCAAGGCGAACTCCCCACGGGCCTCCTTCCTCAGCCAGCGGTTGACCCTCGGACACCGCTGACCTCCCTTCCGTGTGCTCTTCCCCTCGGCGGAGCCTGTGCTTGTCATTTTCTCCTGCTCCTCGATTTTGAAAAGACTGACCCAGACCCAGAAAACGTTAAGAAGTTTTGACTTGTGCCAACTTCCATTGTATGAAATTTCCCAGAGGACAGGTGGCATCACTTGTGATACTTGGCTTCTCATTCCAGGCAGAGGGAACGGTGACGCACTGGGTCGGAGAGCTCTTGCTCTCCAACAAATTTCAACTCAGAAAGGTCCTGCCCCTTCTTTCGTGCCAAGTTGAAAGAGTGAGCAAAGAAAGAGGGTTTAGCTGCAACAAATCCCACAGGTAGCTTCCCGGCCACGTCCAAAAATCACTACTTTCCAGAGCTGCACAGCCTCCCTCTCTGGAGAAAATTGGTTCACGATACTCCAAAGGATTCAAAAATCAGCTTTTGAGACTTACCGATTTACCCGATCCTTCGGAAAATCTTTTTATTTCCCCCAATGGGCATTATCTCTGTAGGACCATTTCTCAAAAGATTCCTGAAACCTTGAAAATAAATTGTGAAATGCTGAGTGTAGCAGGACCGCATAAGGAAGGCAGCTCAGCGCAGTCCGCATTCGGTGGGAAGGAGCGGGAACGGTGCCTCGCGATGGGAATGCACCTGGATTTCACAGCAAGCACTTTATTTTCTAAATAATCCCTTCGCCTTTGCTCTTTGTATGGAAAAGCGGGCAACCAAGGAGATTAACGGACTCTGTGCAGAGTGTTTTTGGTTGAGCTGACTGGTGTAGACGAACCTGCAGAGGTGTTCTCATTATCCCCGAAACCACTTTTCTAAAAACGCTCACATGGCCTCATTCCTGAAAACTGCAGCTCACATTACACCGCAATTTCCTCTTCGAGTTCTTAGGTTTGTCACATTAAATTGCTCAACCATCATTTGAAGTGAGAGTTATGGCTGAGACGTGATCAGCTGACTCCAAAAAATGTCTGTGGCAGGCAGTCAGCTCTAGAGATTCATGTGCACACAAACCTGCTAAAATATAACCCGGCTGTTGGCTTTTTATCGCTTATTGCTTTCTGGTCTGTGTCAGAACACAGCGCGAATGACTGTCAAGCCGAAAACTGTGTCAATTTCTAAGACCCATCTTCTCATGAGCAAAAGCGTGCAGCGCGATGTCCCGTTTCGTGTGTCTGGCCTGCCTCCCCTCCTCCCCCCGCCCCTTAGGTTTCTAAGATCTTACGTTTCGAAGACATAGATGGGAACAAACACACACTGCTGTGCTGAGCCGGGCCAAACGCTTCATAAATCATGCATGCTCAAATCAAAAATGTCCAGCAAAGAGGCAACACGTTTAGTCAACTCCACGGGCGTTTGTGGAGCCCACGGAGCGTGTCAGGTGCTAGGATGCGGAGCGGGGAGTACGGATGTCATCTGGGCAGGTCACCTACTGCGAAGGCAGGATTCCTATGGAGCAGAGCATGGGGTGTCCGTAGGGGATGGGAGAAGCGTTTGATTTTGACTCGGGACAGTGAGGAAGGCCTCACTGGAAGAGCCGTCCTTGAAGGTGACCTTGAAATGTGAGCGGTCTCGACAGAGAGGGATCATTCTTGAAAATTGTTTTGGCCGGTACCAAATATTCACAATCTTGCCACTTTCCACTTAAGTCCTTTTGCCCTGTGCACCCGAGCCATAGCACCCTACAATGTCTCCCATTTTTACTCTGCTCATTGCTTCTGGTTAATTTCCTTTGTGCTCTTGTGTCCTTATTTTTTGGTCTCCCAATGTGAATGCTAGTCTGAGACTGTCGGTACATCAGAAGCTCCAGCTACGCTGCGCTCATTACCTGATACGCCGTGTAGGATTTGGGAGGGAGGGGAAAAATAAGATAGTCATTAAATCGTATTAGCTCAGAAGTTTCTAAATATTCAAATGACTTACTAGTTAAGGTAAGCTCTCTTTGGGATAAGCTCTATTGGCTGTTAAAAAAAAAAAAAGATTTTGTTACTAAAGATTTGCTTGTGTGAGTCCCACTAACACTAATTTATTGAGCCGAACCCTGTAGTCAGATCCACAGATGACCCAAGTAAACAAACAGGAAAAACAGACTCTCTGCCTCTGTTACCTCATGGTCTGTCTGCAGCTTCCTGGGCTGGTCGATGGATGTTTGAGAGCCGGTGGCCATCTTCACGGTGACCCGTGGTCATGGCTAGTTTGGTCACCGAGACAGCTCTAGGCCGGCAGAGTCCCTTGGATTTGCAGTCAGCCATTTCAGCCATATTAGGGACCAGACCAAAGCAGCTGTGCTGCAGGTTCATCAAATCCTCCATGATCTACCTGAAAGTGACCTATCCCGTCATCTGTAGAGACCCTTTTAAAGAAAAACTGCAAAGCAGAAAAAGGACTTTTACTGAGGAGCCCCATTCAAAGAAAGTTGTACAAGATACAATAAAAAAAAAAAATTTTTTTAAGTGAAGTGTTCGTAGCACCACGAATAGTCCCCAAAATAAGTGTTAAACTTTTAACACCATCGTTTCCTGCAAAGGACATGCTCTCTCCATGAGCATGTAAGTTGTCACTGTTGTTGGGTGGAACGTTTCTAATTTTTTTTTTTTGCCATGGTTAAAAAAAAGTCATGATGGTATTTCATGCTATTTATAGTTTTTTATATATTTTGGACAATTCAGAAATGTTGATTAATATTACAAGGCTTGATCTCCATGCACTTTCATGCTGCAGGTGGAAGTTAAATGGGACAGATGTTGACATCAGCATGGATTTTCGCTACAGTGTTGTGGAAGGCAGCTTGTTGATCAATAATCCCAATAAAACCCAAGACGCTGGAACGTACCAGTGCGTAGCGACAAACACGTTTGGAACAGTCGTCAGCAGAGAAGCCAGGCTCCAGTTTGCTTGTAAGTAGTAATTACGTCGCATTGCAAATGTCACTTTGAGTTTTTGTACCATTGTGCCAATAAGTCTGCAAAACAGTTTCTTTTGGAAAAGAAAAAAAAAACAGATTTTAATTTGTTATATCATCCTCTTTACTCTTTTCTCATATCTGGGAAACATTTTGTTTGTAGATAAATTGTAAATCTGTGTGGGAAGATGTAGCCTTCCGTATTTGAAAAGACTGAGGTAGTTTGATTGTACGATAGTTTGGTAATAGGATACTCTCTACACACATAAATTCGCACACATGCTCAGATTTACACATATGGCAATTTCCATACACAATAAATTACACGTACACATGCACACACAAGAGAATGCGTATAAGCACATACCCGAACTGCCAGCAACCTAATAGTCAATATGAAAAGTATTTACACATAAAGCACAGTCAGAAAAAGATCTCGATGGTCTATTATTTCTATAATTCTCTGTTTTTGTCTTATTTCATAAAATAGGAAAAGTTCAAAAACAACCACAGTAACACGAGGCTGAGACAATTAAAGCGTTACCTTTTATATTATGCCCTTTGCGTTTTCAGCTTAGAACATTTAGAAAACAAATTGCCATCTCTTAAGACCACCATCTAGTAAAAGTTCACGAGCATATCAAAGAAAGTGAAATTTGGAAGTAGCAAGTGGAAAATAAAATCCACAGGCAAGAGCGTAACGGCCTTTGAGGATTGATGGTCGACTACGTTTTTAAGGGTTTATGTATTTGCATATGATTATAGATTTCCTCATGTAAAATCCCAACTCATATAGCAGTGCATTAACGTCAAAGGCTTTGTAATTATAAAGTCTGTTAGCGGTAACACTGCAGGATATTCTCATTAACAAAATCCTCTCCGGGAACTCGGCGTCGCGTATACCTAATATCCAGTGCTTAATCTATTATTGCCATTTGGTGGCATTTTTATTAGCTGAGAAATGAATTTTCTAAGGGCTGGGTATATGTGGGATTCCAGGGTTACTTTGTTTGAGAATATCTCCTGAGAGTTGTGCAAATACCCTTAGGTGTGCAGAATAACCGGAGGGCGACCTGTCTGTCCCAGTGCTGCAGAAGCGAAGCGTTCGCTTCTCTGGGTTTAATGCAAGTCTGATATTTACACTTACTTTACAGCAACGGCAAGTATATTTTGTGGGACTCGCGTTGGAAAAGAATCATGGAATCATTGACTCGGGGTAGAGAAAATCTCTCTCTCCGATGGCTCTCTCCTTTGATTTTTGGATTTTATGGCATATGGAAGTGTTCGAAACAACAGTCACAGAACAAAAGAGATTGGGGGAGCATCACCGACCTCTCGTTGGTCTAACTTATAACACTGAAAACGCTGATTACCAACTCTCGACACTATCCTCTTGTGAAAGCCCAGGTGTTTCTACTACCAAAATATCTGGAAGGCAGAATCTCGTATTCAAGGAAAGTCATGTAGAGAGGATAGTGTAGCCTCAGTAGAAGCTCTGCCACTGTGTGGGCGGGTTGGCCCGGGACCCGTGTCTGAGTCCACCGTGCTTGTCCCACTCACGTGTGATGTAGGCTCCGTGCCTCCCTTGGAATCCTTGGTTGATAACCATTCAGCTAGAATGATTCTAAAAATGGTGAGCTTACCCATCCATCCATCACAAAGCATCCCGACCCACAGTAGTCTGCTTTAGTTGTTCCAAAATACGAAACAGACCCAGCGTCTCTTCCTTCAGATCGAGCCAAACATCGACATGTCCGTCCGTTTCACTGCCCGTGCTTCCTGTAGAAGTTCGGTTAGGCTTCCAATATGTGAAAATACGGTCGTGGCCCTTTAGCCTGCAATTCTTTTCTTCTCCAGGTACTAAATTCACATGTCCCTTCTACGCAACACACTCAGTTATGTTAATTGTGACCATATAGAAGAAAAAAAGAATGTAGCATCGGTGCGTGTGCCTTGAACTTTACAATGTCAGTGAATGCAGTTGATACAGGTGCTTGGTCTCACATCATAACCTTATTTTGAACATAACACTTATGTAAACTCTGAGGATCGATTTTTCACGAATGTATCAGTGCCGAGCCACCCAACTGTGTCATTGCCCTAAATGCAGAATAGTTTTTCACCCTTATTGAATTCACCTTCTGAGTAGTGACCTTTTGTTCCATCAAAGTTGAAATTGTTTTAAATCTTTTTTTTTTATCTAAGTATCGATTATTCTCCTGCTCTCGTGTCAGCGGAAAATTTGATAAGCACGTGTCCAGTCAAATAATTGATATAAAATGTTGACCAGGACAGGGCACCCTGCCAGTAGAGAACTTCCACGGAAATGAGATAGAACTTTTAAATCAATATTCTTTGCATACTCTTGTTCGAATAGCTACCAAGTCACCCAAACATACTGCAACTGAACCCCAGTTTGTCCTACTTGTTCTTAAAGTAGTGAGAATCTTCGCCCAATGCCTTGTAAGTTGGGGGCACTATTTCTATGACACCTGCTCCCACCTGCTCGCTATGCATCTCCTCTAGATCCTCCTTAATCATTTATTATAAGACAGCCAGAATAATCTTTTAAACATGTAAATGAGATCATTCCACTCTCCTGCTTTCTGCCATCTCCGCACCTAGAATAAATCTCAAATTCATCACCATGGCCTCATTTGAATTTCTCAAAAATGACAAGCTGTCTGTGGCACTGGGGCCTGGATCCTTTTGTTCCCTCTGCCCGACGTGCGTTGGCCCGGATCCTTCTCCAGGCTCACTTCTGAAGAGCCTCAGTTGTCAGTTCAGGTGTGACCTCCTAAGACGAAGTTCCCATGTCACCTGCCTCACGAAGAAGTGCTCCTGCCGTTCCCTCTCCTCCGCTCTGCCTTCCTTCTTCCAGCCCCCACATCTGTGTGACAATGGCCCCTCTCATCCGTTAGGACTTAGCACAGCCTAAAATGATCATGCCTGTTTGTTCTTTCTCAATATTTGACTCCTGCGATAGACCTACGCTCTACGAGATAGCTGAGGCTATGTCATCCATTTTTTTTTTTTATTGCTAGAGTCTAGGACACAGTACAAGTATGCATAAAAGGATTCCTTTATTAACTACCCATTCAGTAACAAACCCAGAAAAATATACGTATAAGGTTATTTGGGGGACGGTGTAGTTTCTAAACCCTTTCTGTTTCTAGTCATTTACTGGGCTACAACCTCTTGATCATCAGTCTGCAGTGTTTAGACTTTCTTCCTATCCTTCTTCATGTAAAAACATGAGAAGATGTGCCTTTATTCAAAGTCATTTTGAAATGGTTGGAATAAAATATTTCTCTTCGGGGACGTAAGGTGAAACAGAGTGACGTTATTTGAATGTCACTAAGTCATTGCTTTCACCCCAAGCATTTTCTAAATCATTGAGGAAAAGAAACAGTACCCTTTGAGCATACCCACTGCGCTATAACACGCACGCGAGAATGTTTCTTTATTGTTAATCCTACGATGAGGTGGCTGAAACAGACCTGGTGGCTTTCTTGGTGTATATCTTTAAAAAAATGAAATTGGAGATGAGCGTCACTGAATTACTCATTGTCAAGTCCACAGTTAATAAACGACCGCCAAGGGAAACCGTCTTCTCCCCTAGTTCAGTGTACCCTGGCTTGTCTCTGCTTCAGACCCACCTTATTTATAAGAAAAACATCCCTTCTTTATCTAGCGTCATGATTTTCCAATTTCGCTTAAATATTTTATATAATTTTATCCATAGGATACTCTTATCAGTTAGACATTATTATTCCCATTTTATGGATTATTTTCATGCTGATTTTGTAGGCGGGATTTGGCAAGCTCTTGTTTTTAGCATTTAAAAATATAAATTCACATAAGCAAAAATTGTAGTTAACGGAGATGACACTCCGAAGAGCCTGTCCCTCCCCCCACCTTTTTCATTCAGAGTATTTAAGCTGGAAGGCCTTCCTCGAGTAAGCAGACACGGTGTAATTTAAGTCACCTTTCTGGAGCTTTGGACATTATTGCTGTGTAATTTGGAGCACATTTTGTTTTCCAGTCCACCTGTGGTGTTAAGTCACCTCCCGTAATGTCACTTGTCTCATCTGTCATAGCAGGCCATCAGTACCCCGTCTACCATTCACTCCTGCTTCACTGAGGGCTGGAAAACTTAGCCGATTAATTTACCCGGGTTTACCCAGTGTCTGGTGCTTAGTAAACTTGCAATACTTGTTAAATGAATGAATGAATGAATGAATGAATGAATACATAATAAGGTATGGGTATTAAGGTCCACAGGCCATGCTTGGCACCCGAGTTGAACAGCTGATGTCAGAGACTTTCCAGTGACCCTTGGGTGTCTCTTGGAGGCAGGCACAAGCATCTTCACCTTGAGGTTGTAGGGCAGACGGCTGCCATCTTAGTGCTAGATAAGGCAGGAGGCCTTAGTCTAATCATGAAGAAGTTCATGTTGCATCCTGATCACATGGCCGAGGATGCACGCAGCCAAGGGGAAAATCAAGTCGATTGTCCCTTAATTCTTACGTTGGCACCTGGATCAGAAGATAAAGCCAGGAGTGAGGGGAGTTTTGGTTCGTTAATTCCTCTGCTGGATGGTGGGGATTTTTCCAGAGAACATGGAGGTGCAGCCCCATCACCCAGATGTCAGCTTCCCCCGCCAGGTGCCCCAAATCGAGCTGCTTGACAATCACTGGGCACAGTTATTCAGCAGGGCAATTATTTTCTCTGACATGTAGACATGGATATTTTTAAGTAAATGGCAGTATTCGCTAATACACTGACAAAATATCTAAATCCTTATTTTAAAAAAAGTGGAACATGGGCATCAGAAACTGAGATACCATATTGCCTCCATTCGGAGGGAATTGTAATTTAACAGAGATTAAATTATAAAGCACATGTGAATCCCAGAACAGGTCCTAGCGTGAGAAAGGCATGCGGCACGGCTTCCCAACCCTCTTCCCTTCCCCTGTCTTCCCGCCCCTCCTTCTCTTTTAAAAATAAGAACAATAAGTTACATTTGCTAAGAGGCTAGGGTAGTGTGTGAGGGCACTAACCTGCAGTGAGATGCCCTGGGCTGAAATTCAGCATCACCCTGTGACCTGGGACGAGGTACTTCTCTCTGCCTCAGTTTCTCTTTTTTTTCTTTTAAAAAATTATTTTAGTTAATAAACCACACTCTTTGAAAACCAGGTGTTATAATTCAACAGTTAGTGTCTTTAATCATCAATTTTTTATTTCTTGGTTTAAGTATGTTTTATGTTTTATTTAAAGATCGGCTATCTTAGTCGATATCAAAAAATCGAGCTGCTTTTTTTAATTTATTTTTTTATTTAAGCGGAGTTGGTAGACGATCTTATGCTGGTTATGTCAGTTTCAATAGAACAAACGAATGAAGCAAAACCAGACTCGCAGAAACAGAGACCAAAGGGGTGTTTACCAGAAGGGGGGACGTGGAGAGCAAAAGGGGAGGGGGAATACAGTCGGTGACATTGTGATGAGTGTACACAGGGACAGATGATTACCGGAATCCGTGGTGACCACACGGTAAAGTATAAAACTGTCGAATCATTATCGCCTGTTTCTTTATCCATAAGAATGGGTCAAATACCTGTACTTCCTTTGTGGTCAGCGTGAAATGAGTTGATGCTGATAAAACTTCTGGGTCATCATCTAGCACACATGGAGGCTTTAATAAGTGCTACCTCATATTATCATTTCTATTATAAATGTATTCCTTCATGTGAGGTAGTTCGCTAAGTTTTTAGTCTACAACAGGACCCGAGGAGGTATTGGTGTTATTTTCATTTTGTAGGTGAAGGACCCGAGGATGAGTGACACGAGTTCACTTCCACCAGGCGTGGCGTGGACGGAGTTAGGCCACCTATGTCCTGACCTATGGCATTTGACAAGCATGGTTCCCCCTCAGACACCAAAACTAAACTTTCCTCATGGAATTTATGTTCGAACCACAGATCAGAGTGCTTGATAAAATGTTTCCTTCATAGACACAGACGTGGATTTTTCAGTGTGTTTACAACCTTTCATAGAGTACATCCGTCATTAATTTTTTTTTGTTTTTAATTTTTTAGTTATGGGCCTCCTTAATGCTGTCATACCGTTGATTTACTATTAATATCTAAAAGCATAATGGTGTACACTGCAATTATGCATACATTTTGACTCTGATTTTAATATAATTGGTTTCAGTTTCCATAATGAGAATAATTAATAACCATATTTCTGCTCCAAAAGTTAATATGCAGATTTCCAATTTATTGCAAGTAGCTTGTAAAACATTCTGAATATTGATATTTTATGGTAAATAACTGTGGGCTGGTAAACTGTATATCCCCAAGCAGTAAATGACATATTATTGTAAGTTTTCTTACTCCCAAATCATTCCTCCCCCACATGTGGAAAAGATGTACTTTAAATGCAGATTATTATGAAGAGCTTCCAAGAGAATAATCCAATAACTCCATATTTTAGCTTGTCAAACTGATCGTTTCTTAAGTATTGTTTGGGGCCTTCTTCCTGGAAGTTCAGCTGTTTTATAATAGTTCAGATCTTCACAGCGAAAGCCTTAGGCTATTCATCATCTTAGGTTACAGATGACTATTATTCATACATAAGTACCTCCAAGTTTCTCATGGTAAATTAAATCATTTGACAAAATCAGGTTGCCCGACCGCCTTAGACAACTGATGTTGTCTTGGCTATAGGCAAGGTGGCGTTGTCTTGAAGGAGGCAGTGGAGTGGTGTCTGCGCTTTTCTCTGTTGGTACCATGCCTGGGGACGCACCAGGCACACCCTGAGATGCTGCCTCCTGAGCTTGCAGT
Source organism: Pteropus medius (assembly GCF_902729225.1). Lineage (NCBI taxonomy): Eukaryota > Metazoa > Chordata > Mammalia > Chiroptera > Pteropodidae > Pteropus > Pteropus medius. Next base: position 24,034,914 of record NW_024349803.1, on the reverse strand, counting down.
AAAGAGAAAGGGGTGGAAGGAAGAAAAGAAGAGGAAGGATGGAAATGATCAATGAAGGGGACCTTTCGGTGCAAAAGCCACTCGTGGTGGACATCTTGTGACCTCAAGCAGTGCATTCGTAAGGATAAAGTCACTGAATAAGCCAGTGCATTCTGACGTTAATTTCAATGAGCTGTATCAGTCAGGTGGCAGCCAGCGTTTTTTATGGTGAAAGCATCTCCTTGATGAACAGCAGCTCAGGAGACAGCCTCACTGAAGGGAGTCTTCTGGCTGCCCCAGCAAGCCATTCCCTAAGCGTGGGTGCCCTGTGGCAATTGTGATGACCGTGGTCGGCAGTGGTCGTGCTGATGGTAATCAAGATTAGAAAAACGTGTTAGATTTTGAATACCGTACTGTGTTCAGCTGGGGTTTTTCTGAGCCTCGATCGTTGCTTCTGTTCACAGTAAGTGTCAAATGTTCGTTGCTTTTAATATTCAACAATTAGTTTACCTTTCATAGCCAAAGAATGAAATGTGTCGTCAGTCAGAACCACAGCTGGGGTTTTGATAGATGGCCAAACCTGTGACTAGCTTGACTGATATTTAATTAGGAAGGCTGCTTAAATAGGCAAACTTTTTGTTTCTGAGAAATAAAAAAGTGTTGATAGATGACTGGATAAATAATTTGTGACTATTTAGATCAATTAAAACTTAATCAGCTAAGAAACGTTTGGATGGAAAAACGAAACATTTATCAGTGGAAATCTTTGATCTCCAATAAAAGAGTGAATTTTTCTCATTTGAATAGTTAGAAGAATTCAAACCAAAACTTGCCAAATTTCTGAAACAATGCTTTTGGTAGATCATTTCTGCCACTTATTATAGTCCTAGAAAGACGTTGATGATGACAATTGGTGTCTGTTGAAAATTTCATAATGTCAACCTTAAGACTAGCTGGTTTATGGCCATGCTGTTGGTCCTTACTGACGTGGGTAGCTGAGAATCGTGGTATAATGAATAATTGAAATTCACAGGCATACAACATTATTCTCAATTTGGGTCCTTTCCACAAAACCCATTAATGTGCAGATACTAGTTAATTGTACCTATTGGTCGATGAGGCATATCTGTTTCTACTTATTCCACAGTCCTATTTGGGGTCTATATGACTGACAAACGGTAGTTTGTGACTTAAATAAATGAAGTATAGAGTTTTTTGTTTGTTAGTTTGTTTGTTTTTAGGTCAGGAGCATTCTAACAATAGAGTGAAAATTGGCAACCAAGACTGACAGGGGGTGCGAGGTTTCAACCAAGGTCGATGATCAGACAGGGCTTTAAAAAATCACTGAAATTAAAAGCAATTAAAGCTTTGTATTTTAATTTTTTTTAAAAAAAATCAAATAACCAAAATATGATCCCTTTTTATATCATTGTTGTGGGTCATTAGTCAATAACTATGAAAATGATTCCGACTGGTTTTGGAGTTTAATTGTGAGGCAGCGAGGATTAAATCTTCCCGTCACTACGCTTTAAGTTTGGCTAAAGTTTCGATGGACAGTCGGTTAGGTGCGGCCGCTCGGCTGGAAGGGGAAAGCCCTTTCTGAACGGGCGGAAACGCCAGCAGAGGGTCGCTAATTCGTTCTCCTTTAAGAGCTTTTACTGGAGAGGCCATGATGTCGTAGAAAGACACAAATTCAGTATCACTCAAAATTCAAAATCCCTTAGACCGTTGATAGCGGGTGGAATGGCACCTTACCAAGAAGCGTCACCTCCACCTCCAACCTGCAAACGTGACCTCGCGAGAACAAGGGGTCTTTTCAGATGGAATTCAGTTGAGGGTCTCTTGATTGAGATGATCCTCGATCGCACGGTTGGAGCCTATTCCAAGGGTCCCTATGGGAGGCAGAGGAGGGAAGACACGGAGGAGGGGGCAGGTGACCTTGGAGACGGAGATCGCACTGAGGCAGCCACAGGACACAAAGGGTCACCAACAGCCACCAGAAGCTGGACGAGGCAAGGTCGTGCCGTCTCCTAGGTAGGACCTTTGCACCCATTCGACCTTTCATTTCCAGATTTCTAGCCTTCAGAATGTAAAAGAATCAATTTCTCACATTGAAAGCCACCGAATTTGTGGTGGCTTGTTCACGGCTGCCCCGAGGAACTATTAGACCAACATAGGCACGGTCCTTTGCCTTTTCTCTCCTGACCGTGTTCATCAAAGAAACATAAAATCAGCTGAGGAACGAGACCCACATCAGCTGCCTTCGTGACTGAGGGAGCCAAGTCTCCAGAGGGGTGGCCCTGATTAAACACGGGAGGATCTGGCAGGTTTTCTGCTCCGCTCTGCCTTTTCGTCCAGCGAGCTCAGCAGCGTTTTGAGCTGTATATGGTCTGATTTGATGAAATAATTACAGAAAGGGAGCCGCAGAAATTTAAAGAGGAACCTTTTCCCTTCCCCGAGCCCTTCTCTGCCTCTCTCTGCAGGCCTTCCCTGGAGTAGCAGGATTGGCCCCGAATCCAGAGGGCAGTGATTTAAAGTGATTCAGGGGACTTTCTTGGCCCCAAGTCCCTCTCTCTGGACTTCGTCTTTTTTCTAGGTCATTCTCCCTGAATTTGACCCCTTTGTCTGGCAATCGGAAGCCCTAGAAAGTAGCTATTGTCACATTTAGAGCATCTGGCCTACTGGTGGCCAGAACACTTCTGCTGTGGTCTCTCATGCATTGTTACCATGGGCACTGTGACATTTCTGGCTGCCAAAAGGCCCCGTGCTACCAAGGCCAGGTCCCTTTGTCCCCGTAGTCAGCCCTTTCCAGCAAGGAGGCTGTGATCCGAACATGCCGTTTACCTCGAAGCTCGTGTGTATTTTATGCTCCACACCAGCTAGCTTTTACTCCACAGCGACGTGTCATCCTTTTAGAGCGGCGGTCCCCAAGCTTTTTGGCACCAGGAACCAGTGCCCCTACGAGAATCTAATGCCTGAGGACCTGAGGTGGGGCTGAGGCGGTGATGCCGGTGCTGGGGAGCGGCCGCAGATACAGATGGAGCTAGGCTTGCCTGCCTGCCGCTCCCCTCCTGCTGTGCGGCCCAGCTCCTAACGGGCCACGGACCGGTACCGGGCCTCAGCCCAGGAGTTAGGGATCCCTAATTTAAAGAACAAAACTAAAGAACAAAGCAAGTTTTGGGGGTCAGATATCAGATTAACTCTAGATTTAGGAGCATCATGAATAGGTGCGTGTGCGTGTGCGTGTGCGTGTGCGTGTGTGCACGTGTGTGTGTATTCCAAGAATTAAATCATTCTGTGAGATATTTCACTGGAGATTAATTCAGTACTAGCCACCAAACCCTCAGCGGATGACAGGCACTGCCGTCAGAAATCCCTCCATGACGCATGTACCTACGGTGCGCACTAATCGTGATCAGGGTATGGATTTGCTGCCAGATACCTGCATCGTCGTGCATTGCTCGTGCTTCACATTTGTTCATTTTTTTATAACGCTCACAGGAGGTGGTCTGTTAGCTCGACCTCTAACCTCCACGTTGGTGCCACCTGCGGACCTTCCTCTGCGGAGCCAGCATTTATGAATTTTCTTCTTTTTTTTTTTTTTTTAAGTTCAGCGATCACTTTCTTCTATGTTTTTCAAAGGTGGTCTCCATGAGGGCAGGCGTTTATGCAAAAGTCCTGCAGAAATGTTTGTAGAATGAATGAAGCCAAATGGCTCTGTGAATCAGCCAATGAAAGAATATAAGAAAAATAGAAATGCCTTGAGGTAATATTTTCTTTTAAATATTCTCTTTAATTGATCTAAGAAGCGCTGTTTTTACATTTTTTTAAATGGCACGCAGGCGGCTTGTAGATTCAGAGATCTGTGGCCCGAGAGTGAAGCTGTCTCTCTACGCTTATTGAGCTGCTATCTTGGGATCGATGTATCAAAATAGATCCATCGTTTGCCTCAGCTCATCAGGACTAGTTAGTGGGTCTTGAAAAAGAGCTTCTAAAGTTCTCTTTACCGCCTTTTGTGAGTGAGCTGTTTTTTTAAACATTCCCACTTAGTCGTCCCACGGACAGATCATAGAGATGATGATGAGTACACGGGACACTTCAAGGTGGAAGGGGCTCCCTTTTGCAAGTTCCAAACGGGAAATCAGAGTGGGGTTCTGATCCCCTTCCTCTCTGACTTGCTGTGTGACCCACATCTTAATAATGGTAAGCAGCACAGTCCCAAGTGTGCCTCCCCTAGGGGCAGTGGCTGACCGACTTACCTGACCCCTGGCACGTGGCCCAGCGCTCTGCAGTGAGCAGGTGCTCCATAAAAGCTCTTGATCGAGCAGATTGTCCTTTAGTATTTTTGCATTTTTTCCTTTCATGAGACGGAAGAAGAATGTAAAGTATCGTCACAGAGCAGTGGATGTGTGATATCATTTGCTGTTTGCCATCCAGATGAGGAGCTAGAAAACGTTTGTATGTAAATGGGGCCTTGAGTTGAGGATTTTAAATACTGAAATGCAGGTTAGATGGCCAGAGAGTGGCACTTAGCGACGAACGGATGCACTACATCTGTGGAGCCTTCGTGTTCATTACTTTGAGTGGCATGGCCTTTCCTCCTTGAAATCAAGCACCACAAATGTATCCTTCATTTGACCAGGTGGCCTTGATGCCTCTAAAATAAATGGCGCATCTGGGGATATAAATTGCAGTCACTTGATAAACATCTTCCTCTTGCCCTTGGCAGTGATGTAAGAGTCCATTGCAAGCTTGTTTCGAAGGTTAAGCATGAAATCTTTTTTTTTTTTTGGATAATTAATATTTCAACAAAAATCCATGTTGCTCCAGTTAGCAGGCAGGCGATCTGGCTAATTGGCTCAACAATAACTTTGTCACCCACGACTTGTCTCTTAGCTGAAGTTGTGTTTATAGATGCATGGGAACCGGCGAGGTGTTTACTGGATCCGTAGCGTGGGTTTGCTCGGCCGGAGGCAGAGAGCTCGTGGTGTGGGTTCTGGTGCTTGTCCGCCAGTTGCCTCCCACACAGCCCCCGTGGTTGTCCCCAGCTGCTTTGTCACAGCTCTGGGGACGGCACCACGCAGGAAGCGGTCACCGTGTCCACAGAATGCTGGTCCTTTCTGCGCACCGTCTTGCTTTGTCCTTGATGATCCAGGCCACCCCATTCATGTCTGGAAAATAAGGACTAGCCGAATCGTTGATGCTCTTCTGCTTAGAAAGCACGGCACAGTCTGGTCTTTCACGTGGTCGTGACAAAGCCCCGGGGCGTAGATGGGTGCTGCCGCCGTCACCCTGCGGTACGTCTGTGGCACGCGCAGCTCGGCGGCAGGGGCCTTCCGCAGGCGAGGGGCGCGAGCAAGTGTCGGGCCTGGCGTCGAGACGCCGACTCGGCCTCGGGTCTGGGGCTCTGCTCAGCACCCCACAGTGCACTATGCACCTCACCCGGCTCCTCTCTGCAGACAAAGGGGGGGCCTCGAATCGCGCAGCGCCCGGCAGCTGGCATTATTTCGTGGAGAAGATATTTTGGGGCATCCCTTCAAATTCTAGTTCATAAAACCAGTCTATGATGAAATCGTGCTATATTTTTTGATCGGGCAGAATTTAGACCTTTTAAAGGACTGTTTTCTTCTGACTTTTGCCCTTCCCATAATTTTTAATGTAGAAAATTCTTTCTTTGATCAATCGATGGTGGTGGGCGACAGCGTGGGTGGTGGTGACGGTTTCGAGTGTCAACACTTAGAAACACCTACGTCGGCTTCACACACCTCCCGCACAGAATCCAACTCTGCCACCGGTGTTTTGAGAAACAACGTGCCACGGATAGCACGGGTGACAGGCGGCTCTGCTCCTGGAAGAAGAGCAGCGGGGAGCGGAGGTCCTCGCTGAGCTCACCAGGGAGGCCCCAAGACCGGCGACGGTCTCCGGGCACCCGGGGAGTCGGCCAGGGTGTTCCTCAAGGCCATCTCCTTCCAGCCTCACCCCCGGGCTGCATCGTATTCGCCAGGTCAGAGGAACCGGCTGCCCTTCCGTCTCTTTCCATAGTGCTTGGGAGGCAGCCGTGGGAGTTATGCGACCATTTAAGACAAGGCAGGAAGCCATGTGCGCGCACCTGCCCCGCCTTGAACCAGGCCCGCCAGCTCCCTCCCTCCCGGGGGAGGACGGGGTGTAGAACCTCATCGGTCTGGCTGCCCGCAGCACGAGGGGTCTTGAAAGCTGCAGACGCGTGCAGCGCGTCCTCGTTTTCCAGATCTTCGGTGCACAGCTACCGCTCAGGGACCCCTGTGCCGACCCACAGGGGTGAACGGAAACGTCCGGACAGAAGCTGGCCAGGGTTGTAGGTCACCTGTCGCTGGACTGGACGCAGAGTGTGGGCCCTGGGGTCCCGTGCCTGAGGCCTGCCATTGGCACAGCGGCTGCGGCGGGAGGCACAGGGTCTGCAGGTGACCCTCAGCAGATGGCACCCGTCCAGGGGGCTCCCAGGCACAGCCGGGCGTCTGCGACCAAGCAGCAGATGAGTCCCAGAGGCACGGGCAGCGTGCGCCCAGCTGCGATAGACCTTCCGTTTGCTGCGATTTCTCTATTTTCTGGTTTGCTTTTCTGCTAAAACTTCAGCGCGGGAAGCAAGCGTGCTTGGACGCGCTGCCGCTGCTTCGCTGCCGGTGGCTAGGGACGCCGAGGGCTCAGGACACAGAGGCTGGTTCTGACGTGAGTGCTCGCTGCGTGAGCCACGTCCTTGACCCACCCCACCCCACCCGCACCGCCGCCCGCGTCCCTGGCGCCATGGGCTTCTGCGCGTGCACCATGCTGTTCATCACCGGGATCGTGACGTGCGCGTTCGTCTGGTTCGGCATCGGGTGACGTTGGCGTGAGTTTAGAACCCCGCTGTATGAAATCAATACTAGAGAGCGTGGCAGGATGCTCCCTCTCTATGAAGCTGCTGAAAACTGAAACTCGAACGACAAAATAGAGTCGCGTCCCCCACCTCTGATGCAATATGGAAATCGACCCGGCGGGCGGCATGGTGGGCAGCAGCTCCCTTGCCGTTGATGTGGCTGTCTCTTCTGTGTCACGCGTGTCGCCCTTGCGGCCTCGGAGCTCGGTTTCATTCTCTGCATCATGGGGACAGTGACGATATCACTGGCCGTTTCGAGGATCCACGGAGACGAAGTACGTGGGCATGTTTTTTTCCAATCGTATAAGTAAGACGTGTCTTGATAGAAAAAGACAACGGGAAAAGATCTAAAGAAGAAATGTGTGAAAGGAGTCAGCTGACCCAGAGGGATGTCCCAGTGGACTGCGCAAGGCGTGGGTTGGTAATAAAATGTTAACTCCGGGAACTTAGGTCGTCGGTGAACAGCAGCAGTTACGGAAGCATGGAACAGCAGCACAGAGCCTGTTCTGGGGTCCCCCCGGTGGGCTCCCCAAGTGAGACGATGACTGAGCCTCGTCTCGACAGACGGTCGGTCGACCAGGAGGGTCAGTCGGCAGGGGGGGCGTTTCACGCAGCCATGCCGCAGAGGCGGGGCAGCCGGCATCTCCACGGACTCGCTCCGCTGTCGAGGTCGTCAGACGCCAGGGGACAGTGGGACGCTGTGAGGCTGCTGGGAGCTGCGGCCAGGACCCGCAGCACCTCGTTTCAGATGCCCTGAGCTCCCGTCGCCTTTGGGTGGGCGGTGACTTCTATGGGTTTAAGCACCAGGCGATAGGATCAGGTTCGCGTTTCAGAAATTGATTACTGCGGCTTCGTTTTGCAGGGCGTAATGAGAGATGAATGCCGGAGCCTAGAAAAAACGTCTATGGTTATTTTTTAATATCCTGGGGAGGAGATGATGAGACTCTGTCCAAGGCCGAGGCAGTAGAATTAGAGGGGGCGTATTTGGAAAATACTTACAAGGTAAAGTCATCAGGGCTCGTGGATGGTTTGGAAGAGAGTGGGGGGAGGGGGGGAGGAGTATAGAATCGCCCCCCAGTTTCTGTCCCAGATGGTGGGGTATCTTCGCCTGCGTTTGAAAGCAGGTTAGGGTTAGAGGTCAAGAGATGGCAAATTTACTGAAAGACATCCCACGTTTTCTGATTTATCATCCCAACTGGGACACTCGTGAGTGTGAAAGGGGTCATGATGAATCGTTTTTCCAGGGCAATAAATGCCAACCACGACTACCTCGGGAAACCAGCATGTAATGTCACCCTGTCTGTAGGACACTCGGGTCTATGCGTCTACGCTAACAGGACTGCTCGGCGTATGCGCGTGGCACGGCGACAGGACTGGATATTCACAGTGCGTAGACGCGCGCGTAAAGGTCAGCATGAAGATGGCGGCAGTGCACCCCATTACCCAGAAACGGGGGCGGGAAGGGCACCAGGCCAAGGGCGCCATGGGGACACCCGCGGTTCAGTCACGGGCGAGGCTGAAGGACCCCGCGGAGGAGACCGAGGCCGGAGAACCGGAGGGCGAGGGGCGAGAAGAGGCAGAGGGCGGACGTTTCTGGAAGGTGGCCGAGAACGTCCAGTGCAGCGAGAAGCGAGAAGTCAGGTCAGCAGGGAACGGAAAAATGCCTTCTGGGCTTGGCCACGTAGCACTGGCCCTCGCCGGAGCGATGCCGGGCAGAGCCAAGGCCAGCGTCCCGCGGCGTCATGGCCTGTGGTGACGAGCCCGCGGGGAGCAGAGCCGAGGAAGCACCTGCAGAAGGCAGGAGGGAGCGGGGCCCAGCTGAGCGGAGAGCGGGGGCCACGGAAGTCCTGCTTTTCTTCCCAAGTTGTCAGACCTTTGCGTATTTTAATAAGCTCAAGGCGCAGATGTCAAGATACAGTTCTCATCCACCTGTAGCATCGACCGAAGTTTCGTTCGGTGTTCCCCGTGACAGTGCTGGCTCGTTCGAGCTTTGCTGCGTGCTTTGCTCTTCGATCGGTTGGGGAGGGGGCCCAGCGTGCTTTCTGGGTGCTGCCGGGCCCGGGAGGGGAAGCTCGGGCAGGCGACGCGTGTGCGGGTCCGGATGATGACGGGACCGGATGGTCCACTCGAGTGTCCGCTGCTGTAAGTCTGCACTCTGTTTGCCAGACCCGCAGACAGGACACAAGCCCCTTCTGCACGGCCGCGGGCACCGAGGGCTTGGGCAGCTCCCAAGACGGGTGACGAAGCTGCCCGCCTCGACTCGGGGTGCCGTTAATCCAGGAGGGGGTCGTCAGTGCCGCTCGCCAGTCCCCGTTCTATCTGCTGAGCCGGTGCTTTGCGATCGGCCTGCGCCGGCCGCTGCGACTCTGCCCTCCGCTGCCACATGCCCGCGTCAACCTCGTCTCCCCTATCCGGTCACGTGTCTCCCCCCGCGCATGACACAGGGAAGGAGGACTCGTGTCCCCTGCAGGAGGACACAGAGGGGGTGCCTTGCACTCCGGTAGCTCCCATGAACCTTTAGAAAACAACTGATGTCCACGTTTGGAGTTTTCGAAAGCCTTCCAGAAGGGCGAACTTCGTCCTCCCGTACTGGACGCAGAAGAGGCAGGTAAGGGGGCGAGGAGATCGAGGGACCCTCCTGCAGACCGGCAAGTGTGTCTCGGCTTTCATTTGGAAAGACTGCAAGAGGAATCGTATTAGAGGAGTTTGGGGACCTCTGTGTGACCACAGGCTACGAGGCAACATCATTTGGCTTCAAGACGTTTCCTTAATACTGTTTTCAGATTTTCATCAACCATCTAGAACGTGACACAGATGCTCTGGGGGGCTCGGGGTGCTCTTTACCAAACAGCCTACTGTTACTGCATGATCCCTGGGGTCCTTCCGTCACCCCCGTCAGCCCTGGGCTGAACGGGCTTCAGCTTTCGCAGCGAGATGGCTACTCGGCTTGGCAGAAGACCGGTCGAGCTTGTAAAGTTCGCTCAGCAGCCCGCTGATGCTCGTTCCCCATCACACGCTCTGTGGGACGGAAATGACTTTCCAGCGGGCATAAGTGATGGCGTGCTTTCGCGTCTTAAAAGCATTAATCTTGTCTGATGTGATCCATATGCTTTGCATGGTGACTGTCACAATTAAGTGTCCGCGCGGGCCCCTTCGGGGCACTGCTTGGTGTTTTTATTTCTAGCCTGTTCATTCTCATGGATGTGGTTTCCAGCCTCATTTTGTCTCCCGATCTGCTCCCAGCCTCACCCTCCTCCCCGTACAAACTCTTCTGCCTGTAGAGTTCCCGTGGACGCACGCCGGCTCTGACCCGCCTCTAGAAAGTCCCACAACTGATTTCTATAATATTGAAGACATTCCATCAGGGCGGTTATTATCGCACTCTGTCATCGTCTCGTTTTTAAAAAATTTTCCAAGCTGTCTCCTTCGTGATAATAGAAGCTTCGCAAGGCCAGGAACCTGTTCTTTTAGGGTCACCGCTGGAACGCCAGCCCCCGGCCTTGGACCTGACCTGGACAGGCTGGTGGCAGATGTGTGTTGAGTGAAGCATCGCTCCTTCCTTTGCTCCTGCATTTGGTACCTGCATCGGAGTGTATTTTTTTGCACAGATGTGCGTGACACACCCTCTCCCCTCAGTGGACCTGTGGACGGTGAACTTGTCGCAGGGAAGAGACTGTGTCTCCCTCCTCTCCGATTCCCTAGCTCCCAGCATGGAGCCTGCTGCAGAGTCAGCGCTCAGTAAATATTTGATGGTTACCTGTCCGCTTCCACTGCATTGCATTTTATTCAGCAGGCTTTTGCTGAGCTCGGAGGATGCAAAGACCTAAGTTAGGGATGCGTGCTAACTGGAAATGGACATCGCCCCTTCGTTTGACCTTTTAGGCAAGTGATATAGAGACCAAAAAATATATACGATATGTCAGAGATCCCTAATTTCTATTCCGAGAGAGACATGTGAGCTTGAAGATCCTCTGTGCCTTCAGGAAAGCAAAATAGGTATGTCGGGGGGCGTGCGTTTTGCTCTTGATCGGCAAAGGGGGACTGGAGATAGTGCAAACTGGAAACACGTCCGCCGACGTTCCTAGCGGTGCGTTTGCAGGCGCTCGCGGGGCGCACGGCGGCTCACGTGCTTTGACCGCAGGCTCTCGTCAGCGGACGTGCTCGGCGTCGACTACCCCTGGGACCGGCTGGGTCCCCCGACCCTCAGGGCAGGAAGACCGAGCGGTGCCTCAGGTCAGGTCACTGGGGTCCCTCTCGGCGCCCCCGCTTCCATTCCACCGAGTCGGTAGCCAGCCAACCAGGAGAGTGGGTCCGCGGTCCCCAGGGCGGGGTCCCACGAGGCGCGTCAGCAAGGCAAAGCAGGTCGCAGACTCTTGGTTTATTTGGGAAGTGTTTTGCCGAAGACATCTGGAAGGAGGCAGTTCGAATGTATGTGCTTTTACCCACAACATACATCCTTTCCAATGAGTAACATTTTCCCAAACATTCCCAACCCCATAATTGTGTGTGTGTTTCATTATGAAAGCTCTTAAAATATGTAGTTCTCATTCAATGACTTAATCTATTACTCTCTTTGTATTTTAATGCGATTTTTTTACTGATAAATAGCATCTGTCTTCCAGTTTTAAGAAATATTCCATATTATGTATATTTTATATATGTGTGTGTATGTATATATACACGTATATATCAGAAAACCATCAGAAAACCATATATAATTACTTTAAAATGTTTAAATTTGAAAAATGAGATAATATTCCTCTCCGTCAAACAATTAAATTCTGTTTTCAAAACACGAACTCACCAGTACGATCTTTTAAAAGCAAATTTGTGGCTGGAAGTCTCCCAAACGCCTGGCTATAAGACCACAGAAGTTCTGCTGCTGTTTTCACTGTTTACAGCCTGCAGAACCCTTAAGTTCCCCGCTGCTCTCACTTATATCCATTATAAAGTTTTTAATTTCCTCTGACCATGGCTACGTTTAAAAAGTGCCATTTCAGACAGGAAATGGAACTATTACAGCGACAAACTCCTTTCCTACAGTTATTAAAGGAATCTGTTTTTATCGTGCTGATTCCTCTCAGCGCCTTTGAATGCATGGAATAAGCAACACAGTTGGGTTCGGTGTCACGGGCTGGGGGGCGGGGTGACGACAACCCACACGATAACAGCCGACTCATAAGGAGAATTCTGTAGGGCTTTGACCAAGCAGATCTAAAATAATTTATCTAAGACAGCAGCAGAAGCAAATCACTTGCAACGCTGCCTCGTTGGGGACGGTCGCCGTATTCCCCGGGCTGCGATGCTGCCTGTTATAGATGTGCTAGAATCAGCTTTACCTCTTTCGCTATTAGTTGCTAAGAAACAAATTATGATCGCGGCTCAGATGCCTGACTCTCTCACCCTCTTAATGCTCTACAGTGGCCTTCCTTTCCTTCAGATGAGTAAATGATCAACAAAGTAATTGTTTTAAATAAAATTGACAACGAAAGCATTTGCAGAAAGCAAGCCGTGTCTGTGTGATTTTTACTGGGGTTGGGGTGGGGGGAAGTTCGAGTAATGATTTTACTGACATCGACGTGTCGAAATGACTGGAGACAAACATTTACATGGCTTTCTTTTCTGTCGGTTGTCAGTTAGAAATCGATTTTACTGTTTTTGCGAATAATTATGTTGGACGAAAGAGTATGAACTTGAGACTGCTCAGAGTTCATGTGGTAGCTATCACTTAGCAGATACGCCTCGCTCTGAAGCTTGAAATCCAGTTTCTAATTTTAATTATGTCTTCCAATTTTCTCAAAACCTCAGTGTTCCCTTTGAAGGAATGGGCGAAATAATACATACCTAGAACTATTATACGAGGAACACGAAGAATAATGCATTAGAGGTATATGGCCGCCACACTACACGCTGTAGTCATTATTTGTGTAGTTAATTGTTGACCTCAAAAGTGAGGGGGGGAAATTATTATATTTTTTCATGATAAATGGCTAATAAGGTAGGTTAGCAATATTAACTCTCCATGGGCCATACCAAAAATCAAACAGTGACGTGAGAAACTCGTGAATTGATTCATTTATTTGAAGAGCTCCTGACCATTATTACTTTAAGATTCAACACCGATCCAGGTGTAAGAGAAAATGACCCGCCAGCTAAAGGAGCAACACGTGACTGAAGAGCAGGGGCAGGTGTGTGTGTCCGACTCACACTCCGAGCGTCGCCCGTGAGAGTCTCGCTCCTGAGACTAAGGTCACACGAATTGCCCAGTAAATCCACAAATGTTGATGCAGGACGATTCTATTTCCAGTCCCAGCTGCAGCGTCTGCCACGTTGCTGCCGTAATTGTCTTTCCTGCATGAGACACTTAGTGCCAGGCTGCATGGAGGGGACAGTTGGTGCCTCAGCCCCCGAGAAGCCCTCGCCTCAGCCTGTGCCCCGGGAGACACGTTCATACCGTCCAAAGGGCTCCGAACCTGCCGACCTCGGTGGGTTCCGTCTGAACAGGTTTCGTGTTTGGGGTTCAGTTTACGGATGAAGGACTCCTTAAAACAGTGAAATGAGTTTCCACAGAAGGCAATCTGGATTGTAAGCGTCTCTTAAAAACAGACTTTTCAGCAAGTGTAGCTGCTGCGGACCCCACGAAGTGGGGTGTGTTCTCCCACTGCTTTGGTCTAGACGTGCGACAGACGAGGGACCCAGCCTGCTCCTGCCCTTGAACCTCATTTCTGTCCCCTCCAGGCCCCTCCCTCGCCCCCGGTGTGAAGTCTTTGCTTTACCACCCCAGGCACTGAGGCTCCCATTGGAGAACAAGGACCCGTCTGGAATCTGTAAGGGTGCGTCTTCATCTCCTGGGAGGGACGGCTGTGAGGCTGTTTATCACAGACACTCACGTACCCTTCTTTCGAGTTCCTGCCTGGCGAATTTTGGTCGCTGCACATTCTTTGCGGATTTTAATCATCTCTCACAATCCCACGCCCAGGTTCAGTCACATAGTTTGATCTACATTCAAACACCAACCGAGCACATGACCTTTCACTGGGAACTGTGGAGAACGGGGGCGGAGGGGGGGTGGGCACGTCAGAGATGCTCCTGCCGAACCTGAGCCTCAGGTGAGAACAAAGGAATGCGCCATGAAGCCAGTCGAAACCAGTCTCTGCCCGAAACCCCAGCGAGGAACAGAGGCACTTTGAATCTGAATCCGGGGACTTCAAACTTGCCGCATTCAGTAAATACGACTTCTGTCCTTTACTCTTCCGTAGCTTGCCTAAATGTGGTGGGGGGGTGTCGCTCTGCCGTCCTTTAGTTTATCATCATTAACATCGACTCTCAAGCGCTTTACAGATAAGAGGGAAGAGGAGCAAGCGCTCATGCTACGCTGCGGTCCCATCTCAGGGCACCCCGGCGTCCGCGTGTGGAGGGACCAGGGGCCGGAACTGCCCGTTCGCTCTTCCATCTGCCGCTGTCGGAGCAGCTTTATACCCAGAGCTTTTCTGGCGGCGATACGGTCTTCAAAATGCACACGACACACATGACTGGTCCCTCCCCGCTCAGGGTACGGGTTTCTTACACATTTTTTATGGGGAGATGTAGACAGTTCATGAGGGTCTTTTCCTAACAAAGAATTAGCTTAAGTCCCAGAAAATTCCAGCTGTTTCTCTAAAGGGTTAGGATACATCCCTGGGCGGGCGGGAGACAGGTGGCAGGATTCGGCGGGGACCAAACGCCGGGAACACTTCACTCTGAAAAGCTGTTGGTGCTCGTTCTCTGTGACATCCAGGGAAAGCCGGTGTTTTTCTAGATCTCTCTGCTCTTTAGTGCAGAAGACAGACCAGGATAGATGGACCTGCGTCCCACAGGCTTTCGAGGGGAAAGGCGGCTTCACGTTCAGAAGTGCGTTGGAGGGGTCACACCATTAGGGCCGGCGGGTGACGGAATCGGTTTTGCATTTCTGTCCAGTGTCCCGGCCTGACCGTGTGTCCACTGAGCCACAGAAGGGGCTCCTGTGGACGCTGGGGACAGTGCATCGCGAAGGTCACAAGCCTCAGCTGGGTCCCGGCTCTGTCCTTCGGGCTCCCTGTCCCCCCACCAGGATACCTGTGGGGCTCACTCCGAGCCCCCCTCACCCCGTTCCCTGCACAGATGCCCTTGACGTTTTCCTGGAGGTCTAAGGAGCCGACGGAATAAGGGGGACACCAGGAGCAGAGGGCGGGGTTACGTGATCGTGCTTCTCGGCAGAACTCAGCTTTGGGCTTTCAGAACCTTTTCTCCAGGTTACTTGAAAATACCTGACTTTGAGCGCCGAAATGCCTCCATTCCTCAGAGAAACGCAGAGCAGTGTCACGTGTCCCGAGCGACGCGGTGGCATTTGAACTCGAGACTAGACGAGAATGGCCTCTTAAAGAAACGCCCGCCACTGGCCTTTCGAAGTGTCATTCCACCGCCGAAGGCTGATGACCGCGCCCCAGTCCACCAGGCCGCTCGTGAGTGTCCATGACGAGTCCGCCCCCGCAGTCGGTCGAAGCCACTGTTTCCTTGCTGCGTTTTCCTTTTGCGATATTTGTACTAAAGCCATCGTGCATAACTCCCCCGGAAAAGACCCCGATGCCCTTCTGACCATGACTTCCTGGCTTCCTGGGTGTTTATTCGTCAGGAAGGAGACTATTGTTTCCTGATATCAAAATCTGAGATCGCACAGACTGGTTTCGATTCGTCTCATCGCCTGCTGAAGCAGCGACGTGTAGACGGCTGGAGCGTGGGGATGATAACAACCAACACGCCTTATTGTTCCCTCCGGAGTTGGACGCTGGGAGCGGGCAGGTCCCGTGAGCGGGCGGGCAAGGTGGACAGGAGCTTGATGGGGAGAGGTGACAGTCGTGCCGAACCAGAGCGCGTGTGCTCTGCGTGGCACCTTCGGTGTTTCGAAAGCAGTGAAATCCCAGCGCCAGGTGGGCACACACTCCCTGGGCTGGCGCTCCCACGGGAGCGGCAGCCGATCGAAGCCCTTCACACGCGTCTGACCTTCCACACGCTGCGGGGGAATTTTGACTAGCCCCGTTTTTCAGATGAGGAAGCTGAGTTTCGGAGAGGCTAAGGTCCTTGCCTGAAGTCGTAGAGCTAAGAAGTGGTGCCGATGACACACAGACTCTGCCCGAGCCGTAGCCGATGCCTGGAAAACCGAGACTGTGGTGTTTGGAAGGGAAGGATGACGGGCGCATGGGGACGGTTAGTGCCACAAGGGCCTCGAGCTGGCTGATGTCTGCGGGCTTGGGTTGCGCCCACTGTGCAGCCATCCGGGCCGGATTCTAGGAGCCGTTCCGTGGATGACAGTGGTCACACCGTGCGGGCAAGGCTGCCCAGACAGAACAAATGGTTACGATCGAAGCCATCTGCTTAACCCTGGGAAGGAGAGAGGCTCCAGCCTGCTGTGGTCTTTGGTCTTTGTGTGATGGTGAGAATGTCACTGTTGGGGGGAGGGGGAGTAGGGCACTTCATCTTCCTGTGCACTGAGCGCCTCACTCTCTGACCTGCAGCCGAGAGGGTTCATGACTGCTGCACCATTTCTTAGGTCCCCGTGCGGTATGATGTCCCATTAACGTGAGAAACCCCATTAAAATAGCTCACTCAGCCTGGACCATGCACATAGGGGCGTCAGGGCTGAGACGCTGGCGTGGGAAACAGGACTCAGCCGGGTTCTCCCTGAGAGATCCACCGTCTGTCAGGCCGAGGGGGTCGTGTAGGAGGGCTGTGAGGGCCTGGAGGGAGCCGGGTCGGGGGGTGGGGGCAGGCATTCCTGGGGAAAACCCCAGCCCTGCTTGTGGTTTCACAGCCGGCATCTCCTTGGAGCTTTTGTGTAACTTCTCTGAGCTTCATCCTCTGCATCGAAGGGCTGATGGGGCTCCCCTCTCCAGGCGCATTCACAGGTGAATGTCGGGGCGGCAGGGGGCATTTGATGAGCACTAGCTGCCTTTCCCACAGCCTGGACTGAGACCAGGGAGGGTGTTTACAGAGCCCCCCGCTTTTTCGAGTGCCAGCATGGGGTAAACTTGAGTGGCTCCTGCCTGCTCAGCCCGCACGACTTACCTCCCCTGGCCCTGGACCCTGAAGCCCCTCGATTCTCGCTTGGCCCTTTGTCCCATCATGGCGATGACCGTGTCCGTGGAGTCTGCTGCGTCCCCACAGTTGTCCAGCGATGGAGGAGGCCAGCGAGGTCTCTGCTTTCATGGTGCCTTTGTCCCAGGGGGCAGCCAAGTGGAGAACAAGAGAGCAGAAGTGAGCAGGATGGATTAGGACAGCCATCCCGCTACCGGGGAAATGAGCTGGTTCCCTGACGCAGGGGAGCTGGGAGGGACCGGGGGCGAGCGCCAGGAAGCCCGCTCCATCAGCGTTGACCCAGGTGCCCCAGCTGCGCCCCCTGGCGGCCGTGCCGAGGACCGGCGCATGAGAGTCAGGGGGCCTGCACAGGGAGTGATCCCCACCCCTGGCCACCACGCCGCTTGCCTGAAAGGTGGCAATTAGCAAAATTCGTCTCTTTTTTAAAAGTCATAACCGTGTTCAGGGAAGAAAAAAGAGGTCCTCCGGGAGCTCGGAGTGACCTGGCCTCAGGAATTGCCTTCGGTATTCTGTATTTAAACATCACGAGATCCGTTTCCGTGAACCGCTGAGGCACAGGCACAGCCACTGGAAACCGGCAAGGCAGCTTCCTGGGGACCGAGGTCTGGTGTCCGTCTTGGGGCCAGAAGTAACATCTTCACCTCGAATGCAGTGAGTAGCCTCAGCCATTTCTTTAGATGACTCAGTTTTCAGTTGAACTTTTTTGGGCGCTCATGCGTGGGAAAACGTGTCAGAACTTGATGTAGCGGTAGACACGTGCTATCGTATAAATGCACAGTTTGACCTCGGAGGGAGAAATAAGAAAAATGTGGAAGCATGTCAAGAAAATAAGACATTTGATTTTTACATACGTAAGAATTACGAGAAAACTTATTTAAAAAGGCGCACGAGCAGAATTATTGTCGCTCTTGAAGAATAAATTGAGGAAATATATAGCGGTCATTACAGACAAGAATTATCGATGTAATAGCTGTGGTGTTGATCCGTATCTTCACGAGAAAACACGGAGAAGGCAGAATCCTGGAGCGACCGAACTGCAGATTCTGGAATCAGATTCTCTGAATTCAAACCACAGGCCAGTGATTCAGCGCCTCAGGCTCTTTTCCTCGTCTGTGAAATGGAGATGCTGTAGCACACATGGGTAGGGTCAGTAGGTTAGCTAATGCATGGAATGTACTTATCACAGCCCTGCCATAATGTAAACGTAATAATAATAACAGTGACAATATTTAAACATCACGTCCTCGTCATCACAGAAATAGCTATTATGTTTCAAGCAATTACATATGCCAAGCACTGTCCTAGACCTTTACACGTATTAATTCTCGTAATCCTCACCTAAACTAATAAGATAACTCATTATCCTCGCGTGATAGATGAGGGATATGAAGCACAGGAAGGTAAGTATTTTACCCAGCATCACACAGCCCGTAAGTGGTGGAACCGAGATTTGCACCCTACTAGTGTGGCCCCAGCATCCATGCTTCGATCATAATATCGTGCCATTTTTATATTAACATTACCTGTTAATGCCAATAATATTTCTAATGATTAACTCAAATTAATAAGAAAATATTAATGCTCAGTATCGTTATAATAATTTGTATAATTCATATAAAAGGAACTTGAGCTATAGCACTTAAATTTTAAGTTACAGCCCATAAAGACTCTCCTGACTGTGTAGTTTGTTACATACCAGTTAGTATATGTATGAGGTATGCACGAAAATATCATCTTCTGGGTGTTGCATTAAAAATATCTCTCTGATGATGGCACAGGAAGTGCCTGCTGGAACGCGGCTTCATCCATTCATCCATCCAGCAACGCCAACCAGGCTGTGACCGAACTTGGCGTTGGAGTAGGTGGCTGTCGGACTGTCTTGGATCTGAGGTGTGAGCTCTGCCATTCCCTCCTGGGGGTCCCTTTCTTTCCACGTGGCAGCGCGCTGGCACACCTGTCTGCCCGCCCACCGCGGCTTCTCACCAGAGTACTGGGACTTTTCCCGAACACTGGAAGCACCGCTCGCTGCAGAAATCAAGCGAGAGGCCTCGTCTGTACCCCCTACTCCATGCCCCCCGTCCTGGCTCTAGAGGTCAGTTGACAGTGGCCTCGCCCTCATCCTTTTTATTTCTATTCTGAGGTGTGTCTCCGTCTGTCCTGTCTCCAACCCCAGAGACAATTGGGGTGAGGCCCTGGCATCCCCAGGACGCTGGCCAGCAGCATCCCTAATGGATTTCACACCAATGGCAGGGAAAGTGATCGGTCAGAGAGAAGCTCACAGCTCTCCCTTCATAGCGCAGCAGGCACCTGAGCCAAACGGCCCGAGTTCCAGTGAGCCTTTGCGGGTGGTGAAGTTATTGCA
This sequence comes from Pteropus medius, assembly GCF_902729225.1. Lineage (NCBI taxonomy): Eukaryota > Metazoa > Chordata > Mammalia > Chiroptera > Pteropodidae > Pteropus > Pteropus medius. The sequence continues at coordinate 24,015,571 of NW_024349803.1, read as the reverse complement.
TCACTCGGGGAAACTGACTTCTGAAACACACAGCGTCTTCTGTGTCCCGTGGCCGTCTGCATCACAAACGCCCAGTCATTTCACTGAATGATATAATTTGGGATTATTTACCCTAATGGAGTATAAACTGATGCAAAATTTATTACCTCACAGTGTAAAGATAAAATGGAATTTGAATATTCAGATAATTGATCTCTCGAATGATACAGATGCTATTCATCTTATCTAGTTAAGATGTTCAAAATCAACCAGAGTTTCCCCAATATACACATCAAAGGAGAGTCTGTGATAGGATAAATTTTTAAACGATGTGCAGTTTTGTTAAAGCATTCTTATTGTGAGGGATGGCCATGTTAGACCAGCGTGACACATAGGAAAGCAACCACAGCTTTATTGCTGGGGGAGGGATTATCAGTGATTATTTTTTAATACTAATTACATGTTCTCGATTTCCTTGTCTAGAACACATATTTCTTAAGAAAAAAGAAAGCAAACACCTGAAAAGTAACCATCTAAAACATAACTGTTATCTCTACGTTTTGGACTTAAATTGGATTTTTTTACTTTTTTCCAGCATTATTGAGAAATAATTGACATACATCACTGTATAAGTTTAAGGCACACAGCCTGATGGTTTGATTTCTGTATGTTGTACAATGGTTGCCACAACATGTTAACATCTTTGTCGCATATAGATACAGTCAAAAGAGAAGAAAAAAATTTGTCCTTGTGATGGGAACTCAGGGTCCGCTCGCTTAACGACTTCCCTGTTCACCGTGCATCCGTGTTGGCTGTAGTTATCACAGTGCACGTCACGTGCCCAGTGCTCACTCCTCTTGTAACTGGATGTCCATACCTTGTGACCGTCTGATAATTCCTTCTTGCCCCACCCCCGCCTCGGGCAACCACGAATCCGACCTATTTTTGTATGAGTTTGGTGGTTATTTTTTCATGAGATTCTGCATGTGAATGAGATCACACAGTATTTGTCTTTCTCTGTCTGACTTGTTCACTTAGCACGATGCCTTCAAGGCCCCTTCATGCTGTAACAATTGGCAAGACTTTTCTAATTCTTTACGTCTGAATAATACTCACGTGTATATGTTCATGTCACAACTTTGTTATCCATTTATCCATCGGTAGACACTTAGGCTCTTTCCGTATCTTGGCTGTTGTAGGTTATGCTACTATGAACATAGGGGTGCAGATCTTTTCAAATTAGGCTTTTCGCTTCCTTGGGATATGTTCCCAGAAGTGGGATTGTTGGATCATACAGTAGTTCTATTTTCAGTTATTTTGAGGACTCTCCATACTGTTTTCTATAGCAGCTGGTCCTAAATAATTTCTAAATACCAGTAATTGGTGAATTATTCCCTACCAACTTCTGGAGAATACAGTGTATCTTTGAAATTCTTTTTCAAATTAACTTGTAGTCCCACGCAAAACTTCTACTGGAGAGGTCAAATTCGTAAGCCTCCATCCTCAAAGGTTATACGAAACAGTCGTTAGAATGCCGATCCTAAACAGAAAAACCATTGGGCTTACTTAATCTCCACAGGGCTGTTTTTAGAAACCCTGTCTCTCCCGCTGGCCAGCAGCCTGTCAGCACCCCAGCCGGCAGAACTCACCCCGACAGTGGCCGAAGGAATGACAAAAAATGCTTCCTGTTTTACGGACAATGCTCAAGGCGTCGGTCTCTATGGAGTTCAGCAGATCAATCCAGGAGACATGGCAAGGGGGGTGATCTGCTTCTGTCCGTCCCCACATTCCTTCCTTTTCTATTTGTGTCTTTAAGAATTTTCCCAGGCAGTTCTCCCCGACGTGTGACGTCGTGTCTACTGAGTCTGAGTGAGATTGACTCGAGACCCCTAGAAAAGTGCTGGGCCATGTGAAAGGGGTGGACCGAGGTCTCTAGAACTGGAGAGTGTAGGCTCAGAGTTTGGCTTCTCTGAATAGCTGTGTGCCTCTGGGCTGGCCCGTCACTCTGAGTCTGTTTCCTCCTCTGTGAAACGATGGTGATGATGGTGATGATGATGATGGTGATGATGTGATGATTATGGTGATGATGCCACCTAACCCATGTGGCCACTGCACGGATTAAAGATATGACATGTGAGGCAGGGAATGGTGTTTGGTTGTCATTATGATGCCGTCATCATTATTAACTCATCACCCTGAGAGGTCTCAGCCCTGAGCTAGTTGCCCAAGTGGATATAGTCCAGAAGTTTCCTAACTATAGAACACATGAGGGTCCCCGAGAGCACGGTGGAGAGGGGGAGGAAGGGACACTGGACCAGCAGAGGCTCAGACGGGTGTATGTGTGTGTATCTGGTTGCAAGGGAAAGCGAGGTCCTCGCTCTGAGCCCGGCTGCGATTCTGGCTGCGTCCGACACCAAGGACCCACACGTGCTTCCGGCCACTGGGGAGGGCCTTCGAGTGAGGAGCCTTCGAAGGCGGAATTAGTGACAGCGATGCCAGTGACAGTGGCAGCGGTGACCTCTTGGTGCGCAGCATTTACCAGATGCAGGTCACACAATGCGTCAGCATAATCTCAGCTCATATTTAGGGGAAAACACCATTCCCTCTTAAAAATGAGAAAGCCAAGGTAAAACTGAAGGAAGGAATTTATCTGGAGTCACGTAGTAAATGGCAAAGTGAGAATTCGAACCTAAAGGTATCCGAGTCTTCTCTCCTCAAGGCTACTGCCTCTCCCAGGCCAGGCTCAGCGTTTGGGGCCATCTGAAGGGATTGACGGTGACTCTGATCTAAAAAGAGAGGGGCGCTGGGCCATAACACCCTCGAGAGGTCAGCTGGGCCAGCGCTGCGCTCCCTCTCCGGTGAGTGCCCCAGCCATGCAGAACAGACTCTTGCTGCTTCTTCCCAAAGACCTTCGGGAACAGTCACTCCACAGCCTCCTCAGAAGGCAGAGGAGCAGAGCGGGTCAAGCATGGCAAAGTCAGGGCCCAGGTGGGCAGGCGTGCTCTTTGCAACTCGGGTCCCCAGCTGACCAGCTTCTGTGAGATACTCTGCTTGAGAACTTTCTGCTTGATGAGCCGGGCAAACCAGCCCCCCGAGTGCGAAGTCCAGGAAAATCTCTTTGCTTTCTGTGAGTATCGTGTGGATTGATCTGTCGGCTTTGTTTGGAGCAGAGAGAGTTTGATGATTGTCGTAGACGTATCTGCCTTCCAAAGAAGCCATTCAGAAGAGGCATGAGCTGTCGTGTCCTGCTGTCCATCACTTACCCATCTTCTTGACTGTCTTCTGTGCCAGAGAAATCAGTCGCATCCATGATGCAAATTCTGTACGTGAAGTAGATTCGTACTTTTATGATCTTCAATGGCTGGATAACCAGTTAGCAGAAGTAACAGGTGTTATTGCATTTGTTTAATGATAAAATTCAAGTGAGATTGGGTTCAGTTGCTTACTTCATGTTTATCTTCCCTGTTAGACTGTAAATTCCCTATCACCAGGGTCATCATAGTGTCCTCAACACATGATGCGTTGAATAAGGAGGGGAGAAAAGGAAGATCAAAGGCTGAGTCCCCATAAGTCCCTGGTGCAGCAAGGACCCGTCATTTCAGCTTCTCTGCGATTGTTATTGAGTTTTTTAACATAACTGGCAGGATTATCGTAAGAAGCACGCAAATGGTGGTGGTAGTGTCGTTATTGATCAATAGTACCTTCATTATTTAGCTCAGAAACCCCTTTTCTAAAATACGGGAACTGGGGCCTCGACAACGTCAGTGACTCTCCCTTCGAGGTCACAGAAGAAGGCAAGCTGGCGTGTTAGTTTCCTGAAGCTGCCGTAACAAAGTAGGACAAATTCTGTGGATGGCATGAAACAGCAGACACAGACTCTTCCACGGCTCTGGAGCCCAGAAGTCTGGGCGCTCCGTCCAGCACTGCAGGGGAGAACTTGCTTCGTTTGGCTCCTGGCGTCTGCCCTGTGGTCACTGTGCTCATGGCCACGTCAGGCAGTGCAGTCTGTGTGGGTCTCACCTCCTGCCTCAGTCTTACGAAAGACACTCATCGCTGGGTCTGGGTCCGACCAGGCGACCTCGGATGACCCTCTCGTCTGGGCGTCTCTAACTGAATTCTGTCTGCGACGACCTTTTCCATACAGAGGCTCACTTGCAGGCCTTGGGGACGTGGACATACTGTTTCAGGAGCCAGCGATCAGCCGCACTATTCAGATGAGCCCTGTGCTCGCCCAGTGTGGATCCTCACTGGACGTTTTGCGATGAGACGTGTTGGCCTGTTTGTATCAAACAATAGGGATTTGGGGATAACGGCTGTAGATCATCTTTATCTCAGCGATGAGCCGTTTGAGGGTCCACAATCCTCTGCGCTTAGAAGAAAGAACATCAATTTGCTTGAATATGAATAACGCCCTTAGTTTTGAATGAGATGTTTCTAAAGTCTCTAAAACCAATTGATACATGCATCTTTTAGTATGTGGCTGAATTCAGTACTAATTGTGGCCATGAGCTTCCTAAGTGAAAATGCTAGAAAGCCAATTGGGTTAAAAAAAAAATGCACTCAGATTTTGATAGCATTATTCAGCTAACTGCGGAAAGTCCTTCATGAGGAATCCGTTGCAGAAACCGACTTGCTATAAGACACCTGTCACAACCAATTCCATTCGCTTTGCAATTGCTTCTAATATTAAGGGGCGTTTTGTTGTTCAGTATTTTCTCTTCAGGGAGGGAAAGAGAGAAAGAGGGATCGAGCCTCAGTGTAAGCTCTTCATTTTGAAATGAGGATGGTAAAATAAACCCCACAAAATTAATGTAGGCGTACGTGGACACTGCATTTTCAGACACAGATTCTGCTATGCCAGTATGCACGGGGATATCCCCTAGCGAATAAAGATTGGCAAAGCACAGTCCAGCTTTCACAAAAGATGGGGCATCGTGGCCACAGCACCACGACCTGGGACCTGTAACCTCCTTGGGGAAGCGTGATTGTCTTCATTATGGTCGCCGAGAAGCAGCAAGTGTGGCTGCTGAGTTATTTCCACGTTGCAGGCAACAAAATGAAGAAAGCTAACCTTGTACAAAATGCTGTAAACAGGATGTCAGAGTTCATGTGAAAAAAAAAAAGAAGAAGATGCTTCATAATTAGTTCCATCCCGAAGAGAAACAGGCTCGCTTGCTGGACACAGAGGTCAGGCATTTCGCTCTCTGTTCCTATCACATGTCTGCTTGTTTCTTACTGGCTGCTTCAGCATCTCATCTGTTCAGCGAGCCTGTTAATCTCTTTTATTAACCTACAAGACCTCGTCCGATGAGGTCCAGCAGCGAACTTCAAGACCTTACTGCTTCTGCTAGTGACGGAGCAGTGTGTCTCCAGCTCTCACTCCTAACCCTTGGGCTTCTTCGCGTCTATAATGGAAAAAGGGTTTGGGGTTCTACTTTGGGATGTGGGCTCTTGAGTATCGACGCCCACCTTCATGCAGTATGGCATGATGCTGATTTAATCACAGATGTCGATGTTTGTTTTTCCAGTTCTGGATCGTGAGTATTTGAGGGACTTTTTAAAGTATCGCTTCTCATTTACAATTTCCAAGAATGATTTATTAGTTTCAGCTGCCAAGTTTCCGGACCTCTGTGGTGACCTCGTTAATGGTCGTTCCCTCATTCCTTGTTCTGGAGGAAAACAGAAAAAATGTAGCCACCACTTCTTATCGGCTGTGACTGTCAAGAAGACCAAATGAAACCATGCGGTGTCACACGATTTTTGTGGTGGCGGTAGTTGATTTGTGGCATAAAGTTTACAGCAGAGTTCCAATTCAGCAAGTCTCAAATCCATCATATCTTTCAGGTAAATTTTCCTGTCCGTTCGCCTCCTTTAATAGTTTGGAACAAATAATGAAAAACGCGTGCCATATTTCACAGATTCTGATCCTAAAGTTGATTAAACCATCAAAGAAACATTTCACCCTCTGCACACAATGTCTAGTGCGTTATCGATTGATACAGAGCATGCCGGCAGGATGCTCCAATGTGGGGGTCCTCGGGGTGCCAAGAGGGGTGACTCGGGGCGAGAGCAGCAGGCAACAGTTCACAGCTTCATTTCCTGCTGGGCTTCTGGAGTTTTCAGTGATGTGCGCTGTGCATCCCCAAGAAGGCGATACGGTAAACAGTCACCTCCAAACTCGTTTGATGATGAGTCCACTTCCGTTCATAGAAAAGCAGGGTTCGCAGGGCAAACTTTGCGGTGACTGTTCGCGTGGTCCAGTATAGTGGGGGTCGAGGGTAGCAAAATGTCGCCTTGGGCTCCACTCTCAGCTCAGTACCGGGCAGGGCTGGTGACCTGACAGCTGTAGGCTCCAGGTTCTGGGGGGACTGGAGATTAATGGTCTCTCGGGTCCTTGGAACACGCTCGACGCTGTAACCTGCCCAGGGACGAGGGGCGTCCTGCGAGGTGCCGCCTGCCTCTCTCCATCGTCCCAGGGACGAGGGGCGTCCTGTGAGGTGCCGCCTGCCTCTCTCCATCGTCCTCGCCGACATCCTCCCTCCTTCTCTCCAGAGAGCTGGAGGGGTCTCGTGTAATGGGGATTTGGCGGGATCCCAGTACCTTTTTAAATTTTTTTTCGCAACTCCAAGGACACTCCCTCAGCGGAGAGGATGCTCCATAATATATTCTGTTACATAGGTAAAAGGAACATCTCATTTTACGCATAGCAGTCTTACTTTCGAGTAAGGAAAGTGTATCTTTTGATTCAAATTTGTTTTGTATCCCCCCAAAAGTATGTATGATCCATGCCAAAGCTAATCAGATTTATGTAAGAATTTGATTGTGGGTCATCTTTTTATTCTGCCTAGTTTTCACGTGTTTATTACTGCAGAAAATGTGGACAACTTTTTCTCAGACTCGTGAAAATTACTTTTCCTGTCCTGCCATTAATCACAGAAACAGCTGGCGGGAAGAGCAGGGTGTCTTGTTCTCACCGCAGAATTGTCGGTCGCTGCTCCTTGACATTTAAGCCCTAGAAAGTTAAGTTGGCCTTGGTCCGCTTCTTTTAAATTAAAGCCAAGTGCATGCCAATGAGGTTATGTACTTGGTTATGGACAAAACGAAAAACAGGGATTTAACAACCTACATTTAACTTGAAACTGAACTTGGCGACTTCTACTTTCCGTCACTGCAGCTCTCACTAAAATGGAATTCTTGAGAGATGTTTTTCCATAGATCATATCTGAAGATTTTCTAGAAACCAAAGTTGAGAAACTCATCGGAACAGCTGACATGAACTTGAAGTTTCTCAAAGCCAATCAAGCAGATTTTTCGGCATCCCCTAATCTATAAATACCACTTGATTAAATTCACTTTTCAATATCCCTCTTAATTCCGGAGTGTAGTTTTTAATGCGCCTTTATTTCTCTAAGAAAAAAAAAAAACATGGAAATGAAAAGCTGGAATCTAAAAATAAAATCCACACTTAATACACAAGCTAAATATACCCCAGCTTTTCTCTTTGCCACATTAATTCAATGAAATCTAATTTAGGGTAGCACCACGGTTCTGAATAAAGATGAATAAGTATTACCAGTTCACATTGTGTTTCAGCTTCTTTAAGACTTATCAGAAGAAATGTTAATTGCCTAAGTCCTTACATAAGATCGTGTGCTCTTTAAAGTTTTCTGGAAGAGAGATTAAGTGAAGGGTGGCAAATAACGGTGTTTATTTTTAGCTTCCTCCTATTCTCTTCCTGTACCCCCGAAGTATTTGTCCTGACTTCATCCCATTCTTTAAGTTCAGTTAACTTTCCAAAACCCGAATGCTATTGTGTTGCTAACCATATGGCCTCCTCTCCACCTCAAGTGCCTTCCGTGTCCCTTGTTGCTTAAGGGCGCGGGGGCAGGTCCCGGCTGGTGAGCCCTCGTTCTGCGGGATGTTCGGAAGGCACCCCCAGAGTGTACCGTGCTCGAGTAAGTTCGGGAAATGACGACGCCAATAAAGTCAAACACGTCCCTTCACTGTGGACTCGTTTCCTCGGTGTGAACTGTCACTCGCTGAGGCCAGTAGAGCTTTCGTACCTTTTGCCACTTACCCGTGCAACATTTTTGAAGAGTCTCTCTTTAGTGAGATTGTGCCGTGGGAAAAAAGACGCGACCCCAGGGTCTGCACCGTGTCTGCCCTGCGACCCTTTACCCACCTTTGCATCTCCGTGTCCCTTACGTTGTGCAGACGCCTCACTGCCACGTGGAGCCCGCGCCCTGTGTTCGACGCCTCGCGACCTCCGTCATGCCGGCCCTCGCCCTGCTTTCTCTTCCTCTCTTTTTCCTCCTCTGGAAATCTTCATTTTGTTCCAGATCAAGACTGAATGTTATGTATTTTGTTACTGTTTTTTCCCCCACAAGAAAAATAACCCGCACTTTGCTTCCACGTCCGTCGAAGCGCTCCCCGTGGTCCGCACCTCCCCGCAGGACAGGGGCGTCTTTGGGGCCAGCGGCCCCATCTTCCTTTACCTTTACGGCCTCTGTCCGTTAGCACACTGCGGGGCACGTTACAGGCCGTCATTGTGGCCGAACAGAATTGAGCCAAATCACCACAGAACCACATGTCCACCCACGTCGTTCTGCTCAGAAACCTGTGGCGACTTCCGCTGTCACTCAAGACGGGAGCTGAGGGCCTTACGGGGTCCACGAGGCCCTACACGGCCACCTACGAGGCACCTTGCTGACTCGGTCTCCACGTGCCAGGTCCTGCGTTTGGTTCCGGACCCACCTCACCTGAACAGCAGCCTGGCTGGACCCCCCGCTTTCTCCAGGGCTTTGCTCCCACGTCACCCACTTGCTCAGACTTGGCCTGAGTTCATCACTTCAAACCCCGCTGTCTCCCACCTTCTCAGCTCCCCTCCCACCTGCTCTGTCCACCGTTCCTTTCCCTGTCATGACCTTGTGACACACTATGTCATTAAACATCTGTCACGTTGTTGTCTTGCCTCCCCTGGTCAGACGTCGGCGAGGGCAGGGATATGCATCCGATGGCTTTGTCGCTGTGTCCCAGGCCCCTCTAGCAGGTCCTGGCCTCCAGCAGGCACCCCAGGGACGCGTGTTAAAAGGACCGAATGCGTGAAGCTGGTTTTCATCCGTGTTCCTGGTGCAGCAAATTAGCGCTGCTCACAGTACATTCACGCAGAACTCAGTCAGAGCTGGGTAGCTTTTGTGAGCTTTTAGTGTTGAAAACTGCCCTCCGCACTTGGGCTCACCCAGGACAGTGAAACGCTGCATCAATTAAAACGTTCCAAGGACCCGTAGTCAGGACGGCGATGTTATCCGCACGGCCCGCCCGGCTGGCTGAGGCTTCATAGCCGCGCCTCTCGCTCTAGGCACCATGTGTCAATTTCGTACGATAGTTTTGTTCCGCGCTTATGAATTTTGATAAGATAATGACACATGTTCGGGAAAGGAAAACAGACCATTAAAGAAAGCGGGTCTCCATTTTAAAGTGCCGTGGTTCTGCTCCTCGGGCCAACGCCGTGTGGCTTTCGTCACCTCACGGTCTATTTAAAAACCACATTCCACGACCGGTCCCCTCCATCCGGACACCAAGATGGGTTTGGGACCCTGGCAGAGGTGAGATGTCACTCGTGCCCGCAGAGAACTTTTCATCTCCACTGACAACGTTTCGATTCTGGCCTCAGTTCATTCACTTCTCTCATTCGGCTTGATTGAGACACAACTGAGTCCACGCGCACCACGCCTCGACCCGCTACACTTACATGCTGCGAAATGGTCGCTGCTGTGGCCTGAGCTGACACCTCCGTCACGTCCGTGGTCACCACGTCTTTTCTGTGGTGAGAACATTTAGGACCTACTCCCTGAGCAACATGCCGGCTGTGATACAGTGTCGTTACTCGTCACCACCACGTGTCCATGTGTCCATCGGGTGACCAGCCAGGACTTTATTCCCTCTGACCACTGCCTCCTCAGGCCCCCCACCGCCCAGCCCCGGCAGCTGCCACTGTCCTCTGTTTAAATTCCACTTATAAATGATGCTATAGAGTATTTGTCTTTCTCTGTCTGACTTATTTCACTTAGCGTAATGCCGTCAAGTTCCATCCATGTTGTCGCAAATGTCAACGTGTCTTTCCTTCTAATGACTGAATAATATTCCATTATGTACATGCATACGTATATATACACATATGTATGTGTGTGTTCTTTATTCATTTATCTGTTGACAAACACTTAGGAGATGATAATAGGATCCCAGAGAGACATATGCAGCCTTATGTTCACTGCAGCATTATTCATACTAGTCAAGATAGGGAAACAAATCATTTACCTATTAGAGGTTTAACTTTGAACACATCTCTTAACTCTTCTGAATTTCAGTGTCTTCTGTACAGTGCAGTCGATACTTAATGCCATCCCTGATGACTTCAGAGACATTTTGATGGTCAGATAAGTTATAATGAGTAAAAATCTGGGGTTTTTTTTAACTTGTTAAAAATAAGTACTATACAAATGCGTAGAGACAGTCAGTAGGATGGCAGTTGTCAGAGGCCAGGGGCTTGGGGAGTTGGTGTTCAGTGGGGACAAAGTTTCATTTTACAGGATGGATACAGTGATGGAGGTGGATGGTGGGGACGGCTGTGCCACATTATCAAAGTATTTGCCACTGCGACACTGTGTACTGTAAAATAAGGAGGGGCATTTCGTGTTATATCTATTTTACCACAAAAGAAATGGGACAAAATACGCACACCCAAGGAGTCCACGGTGAAGGAGTGCGTTTATTGGGACATACGAGTTCAGATGCCTTAGGTCATTAAGACCATCGAAATTCAAGTAAGTTCAACAAAAATAAAGCGGTTTAATTTTTTTTTAAGTAGAAATAGGACACATGCCATCATTGGTCTAGTTGCTGTTACTGCCGTCATAGCTATATATCTGATAGTTTTATTGTTGATGTTATTGCTAAATCATCATCATCATCATCATCATCATCATCATCGTCATTATCGTTGTCTTCATAATCATAAGTTTACCTAGAGCATGGCCTGAGGAAATAAAGCTTCTAGCCTCACCGACATCTCAACCCTGCATAAGAAACCGAATGTGACATTTATCGAGGACTTATCTAGCTTCCAGCCTGGAGCTAGATACACAGGGATGATCTCTGAAGTTTATCCGTAACCCCAGAATCGGGGCTCTCAGCATCTTTGTGGTCATTCACGGGCAGCGCAAACCAGCGAAAAGGCTGTCACCCCACACGCTCCCCCCTGCTGAGGTGGAAAAAGGCCTTTTCGTCTCTGCTCTCACACTGTAAACAAGTGTCCCTTTTGCAGTCTACTTAGGGCCTGCTTTTTGCATCTTTGTGTGCTTTGCGATTTTGCTGTTTACGGCGGCCCAGAGTGTGACACTGGAGTGTGTGTCTGTAAGCGCCAGGAGCCTGTGCCGTGCCTGACGGAGAAAACGCGTGTGTGGCATAAGATGCGTTCGGGCGTGAGTTAGTGCATCTCCATTATGTATTAAATAAGGCGCGTTTCAACAGAAGCACACCTCACACAAGGTTATGGGCTGAGCGGCTGATGAAAATGTCATGAGCACAGCCAGCCCCTCAGGAACCTGTCCCCGCTTTTCCCCAGGAAGACAGTTCAAGTGTTGATTCAGTGTTGGCAGCAACCACGCAGAACGTAAGCACCACCCCCGACGAGAGTGGACTGGTGACGCCCAGCATCGTTCCCAGCAGGAAAGCCGGGAGGGAGCGGCAGACCCTGGAGGGGAGGATGACCTCAGGAGTGACACTGTGAAGAGGGAAAGGTGGCGGCCCGTGCTCTGAAGCGCAGGCCGCGGCTGCGGCTGGCTAGGAGCTTGTCCGCGCGCAAAGCGGAGCGCAGTCTCAGGGCTGGCATCGCGCGGGTCCCGATGCCTCGCCCTGTCTGAGCGTCGGCCCGCAGCAGAGGACACAGGGCCGAGGCGGGGGTGGACAGGGACCGGGTCACGGTGCTGACGCACATCAGAACCAGGTCCAGGTGTCTCATCCGCATCCGCCTGGGGCCGTGGTCTGGGGCCGTCGTCTGAGCCCGTGGACCACGGATTGGATGCGTCGCCCCAGCCGAACGCTCCTCCCGGCGATGCCCACGGTGCCATCTGGCCCCGCGGCGCGGGTGATGCCTGTGCTCCGTGCAGTGGCTCGTGCGACCCAGATCACACGTGCGGTGAGGTCAGGAGCCACGCTTGCTTGACCTCCACGCTCTCCCCGGCATCTGCCACCCGGCGAAGGACAGAGGGGCGAGGGAGGGAGCTTGGCCTGGGGGGGATGGTGTGGACAGAGGCTTGTGTCGCCCACAGTCACCTGTTCACATCCTAACCAGCAAAGCCACGGCGTACAAGGCGGGGCTTTCAGGAGGCCAGGAGGTCACCGGGGGGAGCCCCAAGAGTGGGTTGGTGCCCTGAGAAGAAGAGATGCGGGGGCGTCCCCCGCCCCTCCCCACCGCGTGAGGACACGAGCCCAAGGCCGCCTCCCCCGCGCCCGCTCCGCCGGCACCCGTCCCAGCGTCTCGGCCTCCAGACTGCGAGGAGCGCGCGGGTCCTGCCGAGGCCTCCCAGGCTCCGGCTCGTTTGATGTCACCACCAGAACAGGCGGGGTCCCCAGCTCCGACACCTCTGGCCACGCAGGGTTCTGGGGCGGAGAACGGTGACCCTGGCTCGCGTGGCCCGTGAGCTGTCAAAGCGCTCGCGTCGGGGCTGTCCACCTCTGGGAAATCGGTCTGTATTTAGGGTGTCCGTCGTTTCTCTCGTCTCTTCCGTTATGTAGGAGTTTGCTGTGGTTTTTGCCAGGCAGCCGTTTTAAACTTTTAGATGGAAGATGAAAATATTAGTTTCCTCGGGTGTTACTTGAACTAAGGTGACTTCAACTTCAGTTATAAATCAGAAAGCGCAAAACTCAATCGAGACGGCGTGTCGCTTGGCGTGACCGTGGCCCTCGGCCTTCTCAACGGGCTGGGTGGGCGCCAAGTGCCGCATCCCAGAGGGAGGCTGGGTCATCACTCCGCGTCTGGAAGCCGGGCGGGTGGGAAGACGATTCCGCTTTCCTATTATCTTTCTCTTTTACAGTTTCGGTGCCAACGTTCCGTCTGTTTCCGTAACTTATTCTTCTACAGCGCGTGTCACCGTCAGACACACCGCGTGTGATTTGTCTATTGTGTTTGTGGTCGTTTTGCCCATTTCCACCTCGTGGAGGGGAGGTTATTCGTTGTGCTTTGTTCTGTGTCGCGGTGCGGTACCCTCAGTGCCTAAGCAGGAGCTGGCACACAGTGGGGACTCGGAGTCGGCATGCCGTAGGTACTGCTGAATCCCTACTGTTTGTCCTCGACCTTGGGGCGCACCTGAAAGCAAGAGGCTTGAGTGATGACGTTTCCCAGAACTGGCCAGTTCACCAGACTGGGTCTCCAGCTTCTCTGTGAAAACGAGGAGGGTGAGACACAGCCCCCACTGCAGAGTCTGAACAGGCGATGAATAAACACGTCGTTTGCATGCGTGTCGGATGATTTATTTTCAAAACTGTAATTAAATGAGATAAAAATATATGGTTGAAGTTGCCGAAGCAACTTAAATTCAACGTAAATAACAGCTGCTCTTCATCTGGGAATTTCATCTATAGACAGAACTTTTTTTTATATGCCTTAAAAAATTGTAACGAGCATGCTGCTAATTTGATGTCCAGTGTCCCAGAATCAGGATTAAGGGGAAGGGGCACTCCACCTGCATCTCCCGGGTCTCACTGAAGAGCAGGAAGTGAGAAACTGTGCAGTGCCTTCGAGGCCACACCTGTGGCTCTCAAATACTCGGCAAGTTCTCTGCGGGTGTGGGGCTTAGGCCAGCACCCCGGCAAGCTGAGCAAAAGACGAGGACCGAGAAGGCCAGGGAGGAAGCGACTGCCATGTTTCTTTCTGTCAAAACCAGAAAGATCCTCAGTCTGTCAAGGTATAGAATTCTCCCACCGGGTGAAGAAGAGACCGTCGTATTGGTGTGTCGCTGGCTGCCTGCACGTAGCAGGGCCGTGCAGTTTGCAGCATGTCGTGTCATGTTTTAATTCCCCGGGGCAGGGTTCCAGGCCGGGAGGCTGTTTCTTTTGCCAGACAGCGAATCGGTTTCAGGCGCTGATGATGTTCCCGTCCACTTGTATCTCTAAGCGTTCACTCTGCGGCAGGGTAGCTGCTGCAGTGCCCTTGGAAAGAGACCTTTTCCAGAAGTCACCTTCCAGAGCACCCCAGGCACGGAGCACACCAAGGGCCTTCGCAGGCCAGATGCTGGGACAACGCACGCCACGTGGACAGATCCGAGGAAGTGCCCACCACTGCCCCAGGGTGTGAAACGGGAGGGGCAGCAGCGCTCGACAATGCTCATCAAGCGTCCGACATGTATCAGACACTGTCTGGGGCACCATGCCACAGCCCGGAAACTGGAAAGATTACAGCCCATATTCAACTCTGTTGTTTTGTTTGTTGTTGTTGTTGTTTTGTGTGGGGAGGGAGTAAGGACAATAAGCCAAATAGCATAAAAATGAACAAAGTAATTGCAGAGGCTGATAATGATTGCTGTGAAGGACAGAATAAAAAGGCGATGTGACAGAGAGCGAGTAGGGCCGGTGGTGGCCTGCGTTAGACGGAGAATCAGGGAAGGCTACTTGGAGGAGGTGGCATTTGAGGTGAGTCATGAAGAATGAGTATGATGAGCAAAAGATGGGTAAAGAGCATTCCACACAAAGGAAACTGAGTGTGACGGTCCTGAGACAGGGTTGGCCTCGGGGTATTTGACTGACAGAAACGTGGTTTTCGCAGTGTAAGTGAGTGAGGAGGAGAGTAGCAGGCACGAGGCTGGGATGGGCAGGGACCGGGTCGCAGCGCAGAGGAGCGTCTGTGTCTTATTCTAAACTTTACGAGGCCGAACGCCTTTCAGAAACCTGTTTCGCTTTGTGTTATAAAGTAGCCAAAGCTGGAGAATGCGGCTGCCTAACCCCTAACACACCTGAGCCGGGCTGAGATGCAGAAAGAGACGCGTCCTCATAGAGGAAACGTGGGTTAAACGGCCTGAGTTTCAGGGCCTCCGTCTCCACCGAACGTCAGCGTTATTAGTGATCCCCGTCACACCAGTCGCAGTAACCGCGTGAGAGAGACAGGTGCACACTCTTACGGAACACGCGGAAACGCGAGAGTTTTAAACCGAGGTCTCCTTTGGCTTCTTAAAGAGCGTGGAGACCCCGATGAAACGAGGAAAAACACTAACATGAGAAATAAAAGCCATTTGGGAAGCCATACAGCGACAGAGGAAACTCAGCAGAGCGTTTCATATAGTCAGAAAATAGTAGCAGGATGAAAACTGTGAGTCTCCGATAGTCAGACACTCAACACGCATGGTTTTCTTCCCGCTGTTTAATTCCATGGAGAATAGAAGCAAAGTACGTGGACTTCGGGTCAGGAAGACCCGGATCCCAAGGCCTGTGATGTTGGGTGTCGATTTTTTTTCTTTCTCTGTGATGGAATCAGGAACAATTCTTACCTCATAGAGTTGTCGTGAGGGTTAAATTCATGAATACTCAGAAAGTGAGGAATGGTGTTCTTTGCGCAAGCTAGCTGAGGCTGGCCTTACCTTTCTCCCAAGGTGATTAGACTTCCAAGGCGGCCCACAGCAGAGTCCTCGCCAGGGAACAGAGCTCATGCTGCTTTACGTTCCTGCCTGGGCTTCGTCGCTGGACAGAGGAAGCGACAGTGTGGAGGAGAACCCCGCCCTTTGCTGAACACAGGATTGCCGGCCGCAGGCGGATCTCTCTTTGGCAGTCCGCGCGCACCTGTCCTCATCCTATTGTCTCCTTTTCCCTTTTCAGCGCTTCTTAAAAAAAGAAAAAAAGAAGAAAAAAAAAGAATCGTGAGAAACATTTGTGAAGAAACATCAGATTTTGAAGGTCTTTTTTTTTAAGTCAGCAATCCCTTCTTGAGCTTTCTCAGCCCTACTTTACTTTCCCATTGTTTCATGGATTACATTTTTGCTTGTTTGTTTCTTTTTCGGTTATTCGAAAATCACATTCGAAGGCTTTATGCTGCTTATTTACTTGTTCAGAGGAGGAAATCTGATTAAATTAATATGCTTTTCACTGTAAATGACTAATAGCAAGTTAGCGTATTCGCAGCCGTTCGGGGTTTTAAAATGGTGTTTCTGTAATTCCAGAGTAATCTCAACACTGTCGTATTTATCTGGTGTGATTAAAGAGGGTGAGAGGAAAAATCCAGCCATTCGAAGGGAGGACAAGGGGAGGTTGGGATCAGCACCTGGGACAGCTCCCAGGTTCTTCCTCTCCGCTTCCGCATAAGGGTTTTCTGAGGATTTTCAGTGACGCCCGTAGCAGAGGCATCGGGGGCTATGAAAGAACAAGGTCAAAAGTCATTTCTAGGACTGAGCCATGTGTGAGTTAAGTGTGCATTAACTTAGGGATATCACTAAGGCTCTTTGTTTTGCGAGGATCTCCAAGAAAGAATGTGTTTCAATGTCAGACCACCGGCCAGGATCAGATTCTGGTCCCTTACTTTAGACTGCCAACGAATTGGAGTATTTAATGTCAGATCATTAGCGTGCTCATAGGTTTTTGCTTTGTTTTGTTTGATTTAGTTGTGCGAGAGAATGGCCGACACCAATACTTGGAACAAAAGAGAAACTCAAAGAATATTTGCTGAAAAAAAGGATAAACAAATAGAAAAATTAGTGACATAAGGAATAACAAGATACTGACAAGAATATCTAACTTGATTTTATGTTTATATACATGCGATTCTTTTCATTTTTCATTTATATTCTTTTTCTATCTGGTATACACTGGAAAGTTCTAAAACTTGAAGCTCGATGAGTAAATTTCTATAATCAGTAAATAATGTAACATTTCATCTTTTATTCCTGTTTAAAAATAACGTATTTGTATACTTTTTAAAAAACAAACATCAGGTTTTACTATTTTATGAAAATGATATTTCCCGCCTTTACATTAAAAAGTAACGTAAGCGCTCTCAGACCATGTTATTATAGAAAGAAGTTCTTAAGGAGAATTATCTGAACCCAGTACACATATCTTAATTGCAAGTCATTTAAAAAATACAGCCATGCACAGCAAGGGACAAGGTGTCTGGCTCACTTCAGCTCCTGTCTAGACTTGAAAACACAATTAAGTCTAGCAAAAGAAGATGGAGTTCAAGTCTCGTCGGCCTTTTTTGCCGCCATACTCTAGTATTACTGTATCTCATAGAAGTTGGGACTCACCAGCTTCCCCCGTGAGTCCCTCTCTGTAGACTCTCCTTTGATGCTCAGAAATGACCATGACAGTGCTGACATGTAGAGACCGTGGACCAGGCAGGGTGGTAAGCACTGGGCGCTCACGATCTTAGTCTCAGAAGAGCCCTACGGGATGGGAATTATAGCTCCAATATTACAGTTGAAGAACCTGAAGGCCCAAGAGATGAGGTCACTCGCCCCCGTCAACGGCCAGAGAGCCAGGCCACCGAGTCTGCGTTCAGGTCCTCGGATGCCGGCGCTAAGGTGGAGACCTGCTACGGGTCGCCCTCCTGCCAGACACACACAGGGCACCCAGCCAACCACGCCGGCCTCACCGACACGTTCTTCCTTCTTCCTGTGTGGAAAGAGGGTCAGAAACGCGGCTCTGCAACTCATAGTGTCTACGGACTTATTTCCCGTGTGAGTCTCTGGAATCTGAGACCATGGCCACACGCATCCACGCTCAGGGAGCAAGTGGAAAGTCAAAACGGCATGTTAGGTACACTGCGTGATACTCGGTTTTAAAGTTCTGCTCCCCAGGAAAACCCGTTTTCTTCTGGTAAGCGGGGTGATTGTCATGAAGATCGGTTTATGACAAACGTATCGCTTGCCCTTTTTTTTTTTCCAATTATGGCCTAAATGAAATACTCTTTCATTTACTGTTGTTACTTCTCCAAAAATATCTTGAACCCTCACGATTTTGTTTCCTCTGGACTGCATCCAGGTGTGTATTGTAGGCTCCTTCTTCCTCGGCTCCGAACACTTAATAACTTTCCAGACAGGAAATATGCGATTTTCCCCCTCACGCTCCGATTTTCTCTGCAGTCTGAATCCAAACACGTTCCTCTGTGAAGGGGCTGTTTGGTTATTTATCACATACTGCAGCTCGACGACCTCTGTGCGCTTTCGCCCCCTTGGGAATTTCGCTGCCACGCCATGTCCCCTATGCCCTCAATAAGCTACACATTCCAAGTACGAGAGTGTATTTTCCAATCTCGTTTGAAAATAAAACGCTGACATTCCATTCCATGGGAGAATAAAAGACAGTTATTTTCACAGAAAGATATGACGGGGAAGCACATGTGCCACAAAATTGTGTGTTCCTTAGCACGTGATCACTGGGGGGAAACATGCACGTAAAAGGCCGATGAATGTAATCAACACCAAAAAGTATAGCCACTTCTTTTTTTTCAGTCTACAAATCACCTGCCAAGGAACCATATGCAAAGCTGGAGAAACAAGCTGTTTCGAGAAACCTCGGTATCCAGATATTAATTCCCATCATACATATACATCATTTATTCGACCATATCTTTAGTCTCCACTGCACAGAGCCGAAGGGAATGTGGCCCAGATGTAATTGTTCAGCTTCCTGTCTGACGGTGCAGCCGTCTGCCTCTAAATAGAGCTGTCGTTGACTGTTTTCTCCTCGTCTGACCTCATCCTTTGCTCCTCGTGTTTAAAATCTCCACATTGAGTGCTCGACCACAAGGAAAAGCAAAGGGATAGAGGATTCGGAATCGAATGTGCCAGCTCGTCGCATTGCACCTCGAAATGAGGATTCTTTTCCATATTGACTGAAGAACATTAAATTCACTGAAACAAATATTTTTTCTGCCGTGAAGAGGTCGAGAAGTCCGAATGCTTTTTTTCCGCTGGCTTCACTAAACCAGTGGGGAGGCAGTCCTTGAGGGCTGTGGGAGCAGGGGCTTCGCGGAGAGACCGATGGCAGTTTGTATTCTTCTGGCCACTCTCTGGGTGTGAGGGGGAGGCGCTGAACCTCTTTGAGCCTCCAGTGTGTCACCTGCGAACTGGGATTCTAAGCCGTAACAGAATTGAATGAGAGCTATGTGAAGAGTACCTGGCACATGGTGTGACCTCAATGCATCCTGCAGTTAGAAGCTGTGATTGCCGTGAGCGACAGAGCATTATCTATAACGTATTCCATCTCGTCATGCCTGTTGCCACCGACGTTTCTTAGTACCAAGGCTTTGGAGGTAAAATGACTCTAAATAAAACAACATACGAGAATATTGCCGGGGAAACCCTGGCCATGAGCGTACAAGCTTCAACAAAATACCCATTCACACTCATGGTCCTTGAATTTGTAAAATTATTATGCTGCTAGCAGTTAGCCTCTGGGTGGATAGTTACGTCTGGAAGGACCGATTCTGGACACCGATTTCCTTAACCGTGTGCGTGCGTGCTTGTGGCATCCTTGGGTTAGCGTCTACAGCTCTCTCTAGAGCACACCGTCATATGAAACCCCTTTTTTAAGTGGAACGCCCCTGGATGCCAGCGTTCCTCAGTGGGCAGAACAAACACGTACTGAGCACCGAGCTAGCACGAAAAGCCTCGTGCTTTCCAAATATTATCTCGTTCAATCTCTCAGCATTGTTCTTGTTTTAAAGCACATTTCTTCTCATTTATGAGAACAGGAAGCCTTGCCGAAGGTCAACGATGCAACTAATACACGGCAGAGATGATTTTCAAACAGATCTATCCAAAGGCAGCCTCTCCCTTCACTGTAGGGTCTACCATCTGGAATAGACTGCGATTAACTGCTAAGCAATATGTCTAAATATTTTCTCAAATACCAGATTACTGTAATTTATTCTGACTGCCTGCATCTTGTACAACGGCATGGATTCAAAAACTGAGAAGGAAGAAATAGGAATCCAGTTTTTTTAAGCTCGGTAGGACAGTTGATACCCTTCCAGATATTTCTCATTCTTTCCCATTTCTTACTGTACTTTTTCTAGTAAGAACTGGGGTGGATTTTGCCTAGATAAGACTTGATCTGTTATCTATCAGCTCCTAATTTTTCATGCAGCTCTGGAGATTGGATGGGATGTCTGTACTAAAACAGATGACTTATTCTAAGAACCTGTATGCAGAAGTGACAATCTGGACTTATTCAGCATCACGTTTAGGGATAATGGTTTACATGATTAGTGCCATAATGAAGTGTTAAAAATCTCTGGTTTAATCTTCTTTGAAGGCTTCTCAAACCGTCTCCTTAAAGAGAAGAAAAAATTCTGTTCTAGCCTCACTGTGTGCTCACTGAATAAAAAGAAGTTATTCTGTCAGGAATGTGATTCAGATCACAGCCACGCTGTCCTGTGCTGACTGTGGGCGGGCCCTCCAGGTGCCTCTCTCTGCCCCTCCACGCTCGTGGTCTCTGGGTTCCTAGGGTTAGGCATCCCCTGCCAGTCCTGCCCACTGGACTCTTGAGTCTTGACGGGCAAAAGCTGTGTTCTCACATTGTATCCTGAGCTGGCGACCAGATGACGTTTAAGGAGATTTTTATATATCGTTAATTGATGAAAACACTAACGTATGAGCTTACCATATGTGTGCGTATAGATTTCTTTCTTATCCTGAACTGCCCCTAAATGCAAACGTTCCATTCCGTAGCTGCAGGCAGGCTGCGCGGGTTTGCCTCCCCAGCCCTGCACTCACCAGTGCGGCCCCTGACAGGTGTCTCAGAGCCTGTCTTTTTCCAGTCTGTAAAATGGGGACATTAATCATACTTCACTCATATAATCATGGTCAGGATCGCTCGAGGAGGTCATCGTGAAATACTAACCAAAGCGGCCGGCATGGATGAAAGAGCCGGTAACGGTGACCGCAGTCCCCCGTGACAGCGAGGTGACTCACAACCGCACAGAACACGTGTGACTGGAATAATCCTCAAGTGCAGTAGGAGAGTACTAAACCAAGGACCTTAGACGGCGGAAGCCGAAATGGCACTCACGACGCTCCTCGAGAGGATTTAAATTAGGATGGAAGAAAAGTCATTCTTTAACAACGATGTGTCACTTCATTAGACACGTTTCTCACATTAACTCATTTTTATCGGCAACTTCTCACTGACTGACTCCAGCTGTGGGTTTGGGTTTGTAATGTCTTATCTCTGTAAGCAGACTGGACCTCCTCGGGAGAGGGGAACTGTCAAACAGAACCTCGACAGTGCCTCACGCGTATTTCAAAATACGCAAGAACTTAAAACAGCCATGTGTGAGTGCAAATGTCTAGACGTTGTGTATAGTGTGTGTGTGTGTGTGTGTGTGTGTGTGTGTGTAAGAGAGAAATCTCACCAGGCTACAGAGTGACGAGCACAATCACATATAACACTGGTTTGTGAAGTGAACAGAATTTAGTGGCAGAAAACGTGAC
The DNA here is from genome assembly GCF_902729225.1 of Pteropus medius. Classification (NCBI taxonomy): domain Eukaryota; kingdom Metazoa; phylum Chordata; class Mammalia; order Chiroptera; family Pteropodidae; genus Pteropus; species Pteropus medius. The sequence continues at coordinate 23,994,116 of NW_024349803.1, read as the reverse complement.
TTGACATCTCGATAGTATTTAATTACAGAGGGAGGCTGGGGAGGCCACTCATCACCATGACACTTCGGCATCTTCAGACAGACCTGCACTGTCCTGTAGGGTTTTCTACAGCGATGTAGGTGGTCTGCCGCTTTGCCAGGATGGAAACCGGTAGCTGCACGTGGCTGCCAAGCTCCTATCATGAAGCCAGTGTGACCGTGGAGCTGAACTGTAGACTATTCCATTTCGAGTGTTTTAAATCTAAATAGGCACATGTGGCAAGTGACCACCTTATAGTACATAGCATACTGTATCTGTATGGCATATGCTGTATCTACATGGCATATACTGTATCTATATGGCATATGCTGTATCTATATGGCATATACTGTATCTACATGGCGTATACTGTACCTACATGCTATATGTGTATCTACATGGCATATACTGTATCTATATGGCATATGCTGTATCTATATGGCATATACTGTATCTACATGGCGTATACTGTACCTACATGCTATATGTTGTATCTATATGGCATATGCTATATCTATATGGACAGGGTGATATAGAATCAAGGACAACAGGGCAGCATCCTGTGAGGAGGCCAAACTGAGTGCTCCTGGACGGGTACCCCAGATTCTCTTTCGTCCCAGTGGTACGCCCCTGTAATACTTTGGGACTTTGCATTTGAAACCCTTTCTCTTTTTATTTCTCCTGACAGATCTTGAAAACTTCAAAACCAGAGCGAGAAGCACGGTGTCCGCCCGCCAGGGCCAGGGGATGGTGCTGCTGTGTGGCCCGCCAGCCCACTCCGGAGGTAACTGAGAGTGTGGGAGAGCGCACGCTTCTCTGGCTGCCGTCATCCTTGCTAATCGTCCCTCCTCTCGGCTCCAGCCGAGGGGACAGTGTCATTTGTAGAGATTCCCCGAGTCCCTCCGTGTCGAGGGAGAACCGGGGCCAGTCCCCGCCATAATTAGGGTAGGAATATATCGGTCTGCGAAAGCGCCATGCACGGCCGTCTGCCCGGCGTAGGGGAGACACCTGAGTCCGTCGGAATGAGAATCCTGTCATTTGGAAAGGGACGTGGGTTAGAGGGCCCGGTCCTTTCCCCAGCTGGATTGGGTGAAAAGATGGCCTTGCTTCATTTCATCTCGCCGTTGGCGTGGGGAGGGGACAGAGCCAGAGCCAAAGCCCCGTGACCACGGAACGCAGGGTCCCCTCTGTGAAGACCCCTGATGGCTGGGTCGCTTGGGAAGGCACCCGACTGCAGATAACTGGCAAGCGCCTGCTCACGGCTTCAGGAAGCCGGGGATGGCTCTGTCCTCACACACGGTTCCGTGGGGCTGCGATCTAAGGCAGGTGGCCCCCAGAACCCAGCCCTTTCCCTGACAAGCCTGGGGCGTGGCCAAGGCACCCGGTGTGCGGCCGAGGCACCCGGTGTGCTATCCGACAGGAGGGGAAGAGGCGGGGACAGGAGCTAAAGGTCTCTCCGTCCCTGTGTCACGGACAGTTTGCTTTGCCTGAGGCATCGATCACCCCCAGTGGCGAAAGAGACTGCAGAATGCAGACTTCATGCAGGGGCACGATGCCCCTGGGGAAAGGCCATCATTTCGTCCCTAAGGGACAGTGTGGCGCCATGCCGCGTAGGCCGCTTGTGGTGTTTGCAGAGGGACTGCTGACTGGGTGGCGAACCTAATGCACTGTGTGGAGTTGCACCAGGTTGCAGAGGTTGTTGGGATCCGTGACGTTTGTGGTGACATCGCTGATAAACTCCGCTCTCGGAAATTCTGGTTAAGGTTTAATTTGATGTCTGCTTTCTTTGTTATGGCCTTAATTTTCTATTCTGCTTAACACGTGATTGAAAGAGAAAAGACTCTGAGCTGAGCATCTGAAAACGCCCTTTTATTTTACTTTTGTCCTATATTCAAAAGCTGTCCCTTTTCCTTTCTCATCTAATGGCCCCGCTCACATTTCCAGCAGAAAATAACAATTGGCAAAACAGGTAGAAAGCAGGTGGGAGGGGCAGGTGGCCGCCGTCATCTGGATCAGGGCTGTGGGGTGCTCAGGGGCTTTGGCTTTCGAAGACCTTGGGAATCCAGACCAGACATCAGGGCTTTGCGTTCTGAGAAATGGGTCTGTTTCTTAGGATTTGGTTTTCTCTTTCGAGTTAGTACCAGCTGAATTTGGAGCTCAGGGCGTGCGTGCTGCTGTGGGTTCTGTTTCAAATCATTATGGACAAACAGCTTTGAGCTCTCTAGGCCACGCTCTGCTCACCTGTTAAGGCAGCAGATCAAAGGAAAGCGCTCAGACCCCTTCGCGTTCTCTCGTTACGTAATAACAACTCAATAGAAACCAAGTGTCGTTCTTGACTGTGATTGCATTATTGAAGTCCCGCTGCTTCCGTGTGGAAACCAATGGACTGGGAGTCGATTGAGCTCTGATCAGCATGAGGATTGAACATCTTCCTAATCCCTGCAGACGAGCTTCACAGCATCAAGCGGACGGAACGTGCAGCCACTCTAAAACTTAGCTCTGTTAAGGAAAAATACCGCTCTGCTCCCTGGTCTAATGACATCTTCGGGAAGGGCAAGTCACGCGACGTGCTGCTCTACAGACCCCCGCTGAGGTACCCAACCCCTCCCCTTCCCGCAGAGAAGTATATGAAAAATCTCAGACACCCACTAAAACGCACTGGTCCCCACGGGCAGCGGTGCCCGCAGCTCTGAAACGGACTGCGTGAGCCGGTCCGTCCTTCCTGCTGGTCTCGATGGGGAGAGACGAGGGAGTAAAATACTCCCTTCGTGGCTCTGTCAGAAGCCGCGTGCTCAGTACGGCCGTGGGCGAGGCTTGCAGGAGAATCGCAGGGGGGCTCTCGGAGGGTCCGGGAGAGCATCTCAGACGTCCGTCCGTGTGGGCGAGGATCTGGTGAAGTCGCCTGGCCCCTCCGAGCCCTGCGATGCAGACCGCAGTGGGGGCGCTGTCCTCGCTTCTCCAGGCTGTCATCACCCTGATGCTGGCAGAGCCGCCGGGAGCCACTGGACGTGCCCGGCGTTTCAGACACAGCGTATGGTCTCAGTGGTAACAAGTCCTGCGGGGGGGATGAGTCAGCCTCTCGTGATGTCGGTGGAGCGCGGGCACCCGCCGGTCGTGAGGAAGGCCGCGTGCCCCCCGCAAAGCCATGCAGACTCACACACCCAGGCTCACGGCAGCACGAGCGACCGTGGATCTGTCTCGAGAAGCGCATCAGTCGGCAGGTGTTTCTGAGGCTCGGGCAGTCGCCACGTGTGACGCCTCTTTGTCGTCTTTGGTTAATAGACCCAAATTCAGACGTGACGTCGTTGCATCAATTTTGCTGTTAAGTCTGAGCACAAACACCAAAAAAATAGGAGTTCTCCTGCGTGCTCTGCTTGTCCGCAATGCTGATTCGTCGTAGAGACTGAGTTCAGTGGGGTCCAGAATGTTCACCTTGCCTCCCACCACCTCCAAGGTCATTGTCACCAGGAATGCATGACCTTTAAGCGAATCGTCAGTAAACAGGAATAGATCTGAGATGCTTCGAGTTTCTTCCTTCCAGTGACGAAAACTGCCATGTTATCCACCACCAGTACAGTCCTCACGAGCGGTTCGTCAAGACGGCTTTGTCCCTACCTTTCTTTTATGTCACCAAGAACCTTGTTATTCACAATGCGGGCCACGAACCAGCAGCAGTTTCTGCCTCGCCTGGTCGTTTGTCGAAAAGACAGTCTGCCCCCCGCCAAACCCCCCCCCCCACCCCCTCAGAATCAGAATTGAGATTTTTAACCAGATTTCTCCAAATGATGCATATGCACCTGAAAGTTGGGGAATCCCTGAGTTGTGCTGTGGTGTGCGTGCATACACACACACACACGCACACACACACACACATGCACACATACACACACGTGTCACACACACAAATGCGTGTGCACACACAGACATGCACACATACACACGCGTGTGCACGCACGCACGCACACCCTGCCTCTGGCCAGTGCTGGGCAGAACACAGAAGCATCACCAGGGCAGCATGTTAAAGCCACAAGTACCCAACCTTTTCCCCAAAGGTATTCTGATTCCATAAATCCGGGGCAAGGTCCCCAAAACTGTGGTTTTCATGGACTCTGAGGTGGCATCAGATTCGAGACCCACCCACTTTCCACCTGTAGAACTGCTTCCAGACCCCCCCCTCTACCTCTGCCTTCAATCGCTGGAGCAGGGTGGTTGATTCCCACATCATCCCCCAGCAGAGGGAATGAGCCTTCCTATCACATTCGTGTTTCAAAGAACTGAAAATGCAGTCACCTCGAGCACTCCCCTTTGTGGTTGTTCGTTAGCGAGACGAACAGCTCAGAAAGACGAGCTGTTTCTCGCGTTGGAAAATGTCATTTTGCACTTGGCCAGCTCTCACTGGAAGCATGGCTTCCGGGGTACAGAAAAGAAAAGCCCGTGACTCTGACCATGGGACTGTTTTCATTGTTACAGGTTTTATAGAAAGCAGCTGTGATTGTCTGCGTCAGATGCTTTTACACGGAGCCCACCCCCGTGGCATCGGACACAGGGACCTTAGGGCAGAGCATCTGCAGGGATCTTTATGGGGCTTATTATGCCGTAGTTTACATTTGTTATCTTTTGATCCTCACGATAACCCCATAAGAAGTGAGGAAGTGTGTTTCATAGATAAGGAAACCCCATCACGGCCGGCCATCAGACGCTGATCGACGGCAGGGCCACGAGTGGCCTTTGCCGAGAGTGTGCTTCATTCTCCCAGGCAGGAGAAAACATCGCAGATCAACTAAATGTGAATCTCTCGAGAGGGTCGGTCTGGAATCTTATACGGTTGTAAAAGCACCCGAGGTGATTCTAGTCTCGGCCAGGGAGGGACCCGTGTGTCTCTGCATCACAGAATCAGGCAGGCTTCGTCCCAGCAGCCTCTCCATCCGCAAACATCTCCAGGAGCCCAGAGACTTGATTGCGTCTGGACATACCCATGAATATTGTAAGCTTAAGAGAATCAATCACGCCTTCCCGCAGCATGGCTGTTTCAGCCGGGTCATCCGGTATTCACTGCAGGACAGAAGTAAAAGCACGAAACTAGGACACGCGCGCGTCAGCCCTCGCTCTCCCGTTAACTTGCCACGTGGTTTGGGGCCAATTGTGTAACTTCTCTGAGCGCCGTTCTCTTTCAGCCGCTTAGCTTCCAGCACCAAGATGTCACCTTCAAGATTAGGCTAACCCAATTTCTTCATTAGTCCAAACGAGGCTGACAGACCACTGGGCAAGGACTCACCTCGCTGTGCCAAAATGAGTGCCCTGTGTGCCCAGAATATTCTCAGGACCCCCACATTCTAGCCAAGCCGCCAGCTCTGCCCGATCCCCCTTTCGTGCCTTCTTCCTGCCTCCCGTCCCAAAGGGGCTCCCATGCTCGCCAGGCCTACGTCACTTTAGATTTTCGGGGGTGCCCTTATTTGCCCCAAACACCAACCCATTTCACTGTAGTCTAGACACCGGTTAGTTCTCACCCTCATGTCACCCAAAGGTGCATCCAGACCCAGCCACAAACCTCGAACCGCAGCACCCCGTCCCTTGGTGTCTAAGAACTGCTGACGTCCAGGAGGTCTGATGGCAGCCCCATCCCCACCCTCACTGTAGCAGAACCCCTGGGATGTGGACATCGCAGTGGCCAGGTCCTGGTTGTGTCACCCCCGATTTGCACGACTGACCGCTGTCCTCAGGAAGTAGGCACTCCCACGCCCAGCTTCTTCCCTCCAGGCCCCCTCCTGCTGCACAGCCTGGTCCCTGCGGCTCCCACATCGTCCGCCAGCCAGATGGAGCTTATCTGTGTCTAGAAGCCTCTCCCAGGTGTGGCGAGGGGAAAAGATACACACGTGGCAGCAGCTTGCACAACCGAAACGGCCAGACGTTCCCGATCTTTCGCTTAGGCTTGGTTTTGTTTTTTTTTCGTCAGCTTAAACTTGAAATTAAAGTTAAATCGGAAAACAGCTTTTCTTTGGAAGAGACGACGTTTGGGTTCGTGATTCGATTTGTGTAATGTCGTTTTAGTTGGCAAACATTTTTTCAGAAATGTCCCCCGTGAGATTCGTGTGGAATGCATCTGTACTGGTGACATTCGCCGGCCATGCTGTGGCGTGGCGCCATTACTAAAATGCTAGGACTGGACCGAGCATCGAGCATCGGTCGAACTTGAGTAAACCACGTTTTCTGACATTATTTTCATAGGAAATGCATTCTGAGTTCCATTTCTAAGCCAAGAAGCTTTGCATATTCACTTTAGTCTCTTGCAATTCGATGAGGAAAGGCTGACATTTAGTTGGTGACAAGGTAACTAACACCACAGCACACCGGGAACCTTTTTTTGTTGTTCTGGCATGAAACGTCCTTGGGGCGGTCTTGTGTGTCGCTCTTTGATGCCACCCTGTTCCTGTGAAAGATGCAGACCTTGTATCTGACGTGCAATGAGCCAGTTCCTCCCAGCTTTTTTCCTCAGCTCCCTTTGCCAAGCAGAGGAGGTTGACGGCTTAATCTGCGTAGAATAATATAAACTCCTTGGAAAATGGTTTTCTCCAGTCCTGAAGACTCCCTCTTTCACCCATTGGCAAGAAAAAGATCCGCATTGATCAGGGACGTCGTGTTATAAACTGTCAGACTCGATGGCTCGATGCCTTGTCCCCTCCTGGGAACAGGGCCCTGATGTCATTTCTCCTAAACATGCCAAGGACAAGCTCCGTTTCTCTTAGCCACAAGGTTGTTTAGCAAAGAAAGAGTCAGCAGAGGAAGCAAAAGAGAGGAACAAGGCCTTGCCTGTCCAGAAAAATGACTTGCTTCTCTCCCAGTGCATGTCACAAGAGGAATCGAGGTGAATATTTCCGATGTTAGTTATCTCCAAAACTGGTTAGGCGTATTTCCTGATGCTATGAACATATTTCTTGCCTTCGTAGAACAACTTGGACGTTTTTAGTTTAGAATGCCTCGATGCCCACAACTATGTACACTGACGAGGGAAATAAAATGAGTTTGCATAAGTAGCAAACATTCCCTGGGTATAGAATAATTCTAGACCTTACATATCCGAACCCCCAATTTCTTCAGTTAACCTGTACTGAGAGCTGCTAGTCTGGATTCTAAGACAAGTTCCCTAGAAGACGTAACTATACACTTTCCACCGAAATATTTCTTATAGTTTTGTAAGAGAGACGTTTAAACTGCTTTTGCAGCAACAGCAAGTCCCAGGCACAGCACTTAGAAATTGACTCAGCTACTTAATAAGTAGCAGTTCATTAGACTTCTTTGTGTTTAACCAGCCTAAAGAAGATCATTTCATTAAAATATGGCGGAAATAAATTTCGAGAAATCACTTTTCCATTCCTTCTTTTCCCTCTTTGCATTGGTGCAACTGTCCCCATGTTCTTAATTTGGCAGAATCCAAGGATTTTAGTTAATTAATGATGGCCCTAATTATGCAGCCTTTCTCCTGGCTCTTACTCCATACTGGATTTCATGAGAGGCACAATGTAAAAGTATTTGGGGAGAGATTTAAATTCAAGTTGGTAAAGTCTCTGTTTTCTTTTTAAATATTATAAAACAAAATGAAAGGGGCCATCCCCAGGTTTGCTCCTTCGAGCTGGAGGCCCATGGATCAGACACAGTCAGGGCCAAACACAGCACCAAGAGGAGATGGAGCTTGGGCAGCGGGCCTGGACCCGCAGTGCCAAATGACCTGCACGCCGCGACGACTCAGCACGCTCAGTGGCATGTGACGCCCTCCCTCCTGGAGGCGTCCTGTCTCAGAGAGCAGTGCAGGGTGATACCGTGTCATCTCACGGTGCCAGCGGGGCGGGAAGAGTCTAGAGATGCGAGAAGCAGGTTACGTGTCCGGTACAAGTACCAGCCAGAGCAGAGCAAATGGCCATCGCCGACCTGTCAACAACGTGAACCTGGCCGAACTTTTCCCAAACAATGCAGCGGACGGTCACTGGAGGGTATGTGGGGACCGCTCTCGCTTCACTGCCCACTGGACACGTTGCCTACGACTCTCATCTTTTCAGTGGGAAAAGGAGCGAGCAGCATTTTGGATGTGTTCGTCGGGCCAGTGCATCGCGACACGACATTGAATGAGGCAGAACAGAGGTGCAGTACGAGAAGGAGGCAGTGCTGGGTCCTGGAAGTGTGGAAATTAATCCTGGTTGGAGGATCAGAAATCGAAGCCACAGAAGTAGGATGTTCACCATCATCGGGGGTCTCGATCCCGTGAGGGTGACGGCACAGATAAGAACGTGGCCGTTTTCCCAATGGATTTTTACATCGTTTAGTTTACTATTCAGACATTTAGGAGGAAAATAACCAGAATGGGCCAAATTAAAACCAGAGAAGACTATGTATTCGGGGCAAGTGAATTTCATTTTCACAAGCGAAGGAACAGATTGTGTGGCGTTTTGTCTAAAGGCAGGATTATAGCTTCTGAGGCTGTGTAACATCAGGATTCTGAGTTAAAAGGAGAAAATGAAGTGGTTGTATATTCATCCATGACAAATAATATCCACTCACGCTTATCTGAATTAACCATGTTCACTAATGTTTGACATTTGAGACACGTGGAATAAATACACAATTCGAAGTGTAGTAGTAATAGTTTTACAAAGAGACCAGCTCTGCCTGCATTATAAGCGAAGATAAATGTCAGAGCTTTAATTCAGAGGCCGACTGGGAGGTCGGACGTGGATTTTAAGCAGGTAGCGGCTGCTAACCAACGGGGGGGCCGCCGTGTTGCACTCGGGCAAGAAGCTCCCCCATCTGTGACCGTAACACACCCTGTTCTCACATCAGCCGGCTGCAGGTTAACACGTTATCACGATTTCCACCGTCAGAATTAACCCCTGGAAAGCAGTCGTGTTACAACACTCCGCGGGAATTCACAAACCCATATGGCACGCACAGCTGGAAACACTGTTGCCGTCGACAATGTTGCGTTTCAGATACATCCGAAGAATCTCTACTTTGTGAAGTGATTGGGACTTTGTACACTTTCTCGTTCCCTCAAACCAGCACGTCCACTAGGAAACACCTCGGAAAGGTCAAGATGCTCCAGTTAAACCCCAGTTTTAACTGACGTTTAAACCCCAGGCCTCTTATCCTTTCATGCGAATTTAGGTTTGCCTTTTGAAAAGACCAACAAGAGTTTGAAAAATAAGAAGCCGATGTAAGTATCCTGTTTTTTTTCATTTGTGCTTCCCACTTAGTGCAAAACGAAGTAGGTATGACAGACCTGAAATCAAAACGCAACGCAGAAAAGACCTGCCTACAGCTTCTTCGAGTCTCGCTGCCTTCCGAATGTCTTCGCATGTGTCCAAGCCGGCTTCCTCATCGACGTACGATCCAGTTTACTTCAGCGGAAATCCTGATGAATGAGATTTAGGGTTGGGTCCTAGCAGAGTGTGTGCAAAATAGGATTTCAAGGTTGGAGAACACTAGATTGCTTTTTCAAAAGTAAATGTATTAAAGTTTGGCAGAACGTCTCGGAGACCCACTGCAGGGTCACACTGGGATGTGTGCCGTTGGTTGTGGGCGGGAGATGAACAGGATTCAACGATCAGATCATGTGAAGCAGACGGACACGGCGGCCTGGAGAAGGCTTCTCCGAAGTATCTCTGGAGTGTGGACTCGAAGGACGAAGGAGGAGGCGGAAGGAACTGTACCTCAGACAGAAGCAGAGTATACGTGCCTGAGTGTGGAACGGCGAAGTCGTCTGGCCGTGTGGTGGGACCTCACGAGCGACGGGGAGAAAGGACACGTCTGAGTCTGGGACGTAGGCAGAGACTGGGCTCTGAGGTGTCGGTGAAGATTTAGATGTGTTTCCAAAAAGAAGTTGGAAATTGCTAAAGTTTGTTTTTGTTTGTTCGTTTTTGTTTGTTTGTTTGTTTTAAGTAGTGTCGTAAAGGAGGAGATGAGCTAGAGTGGAAGGCAGGGTTAGATCGTGTCCTTTGCAGCCAAGGCTGACTTATCATTACCCAGCTGTCTATATAAAAAGAAAAAGAGGAAGAAGAAGAGGAAGAGGCGAAATTCTAGCTGGACTAGAAACAGGGGAGTCGTCAAAACTCTTCGTGGAGAGTTACCTAGAACCCTCCTCGCAGTAGGCCAAATCGAGAGGTGACTATGAAAGAGGGTCTCGGTTCATTCCGGCTGCTATGACAAAATGTCGTGGACTGGGTGGCTTATGAACAACAAGGATGTGCTTCTCACAGTTCTAGAGGCCGGAAGTCTGAGGTCGGGGTGCCGGCACAGTCAGATGGTTCATCACAGGTACCCTGCGTCGTCACAGGTAGAAGAGACGCGGGAGCTCAGCGGGGCATCTGATAAGAAAGAGCACTAACCCATTTACCGGGGCTCCATCCTCATGACCTCGTCACCGCCCAAAGGCCCCGCCTCCTAATACCGTCATCTTTAGGGGGTAGGATTTCAACATGTGGATTTGGGGGGAACACTCAGATGAGAGCAGAGACGCGTGACCAAACAGCTAGATTGGCAACGAGGAAGATGGAAAGGTTATCTTCAAAGGCTTCTAACGACGGCCGCTTCGTATCTCTAAATCAAATATTTATCGAATCTGGACATCCAGTTAAAAAGTTCGATAACTGTCCCCTTATTATGAGAAACATTTTTGTAAGGAATACAAAAGAAGTGTCCTACCGTACTTACCACCACACATGTACACACACACACACACACCATCTTTCCCCCCCTTAAATTTTAGTAGGGAATCAATAATTCTATCCAGTGCTTTATAGAGAGAGGCTAACATGGCACACCGAGTGTGGACACAGAACATGGGTGATACCAGTTCGCTCTGAAAGTGATAACTGAAGCAATGGGAAGTTTTATCTCAGTTCCGTGGAATCTCGCTAAATCAATGACAGCCAGACACCAGAAAGCTAGAAACGGAAGTGGCTATGAAGCTGCCTCAAGCTCAGAAACAGGGGTTCTGGGGGCCCTCCGTGGTCATTCTGAGGGAATGAAGGGGTTACCCATTTTGGGGGTACCTCAGACCTGGGAAGAATCACGACCAATGTTAGTAAATAGAGTAAAGTAAAAAATCCTATTCCATCACGATTACTTAAGAAAATACTCGGTGGTAAAATGGGGAGGGTTGGGGAAGGCGGGGGAAGCGTCAGTCATAGCCCAAGGATGCAAAAAAATACCAACAACAGAAACGCATGTGAGAGAGAAGCCCGAAGAAAACGAAATGAAATTAAAACGTGCATCTCTGCTGTTGTCACTCAAGAAAAGAAAACACAGATTCTATAAAACAAAGATACTGTGTGAAAAGGTTGCTGACAAAGATGAGAAACGAAAGAGTTAAAATCTGCAGTGCAGACTCGGTAAAAGGCCAAACGAACATTGTAGAAAAGTGAATTAGTGATAAGCATGACTAAGTAGATAAGTTTTTTTAAAAAAATGCAAAAGGAAAGTATAATGATTCAGAGAGCTTTGCAAATATGGAAATTAGGGAGTAAAGATCCAATCTATATATAATCAATGTCTCTGATAAATGTATTTGATCAATGTATACATCCACTCTATTTAATATTATGGCATGCGTACAGTTTCATATAATTACTTTTTTTTAACTAGCAAGAGCATATTGTAGTTTCTCCTCTTTGAGAGGGAGCCAAAAGTTATTATGGTATTCTTTATTTTAATAGTTAGAGGAAATATAGATGTAAGTAGATATGAAAACAGAATGTGTGTCTTCCAAGTGTCTGGAGACAGTTAAACCAAAAAAATTGTAATCTGTCAACCAACGATCAAAAGTAAAGATGAGCAAAACAGCATATATTTAAAAATACACAAAAAGATGACAGATATAAGAGTATATAGCTTATGACAAAAAGTGTGAAGAGATATAATTTCCATATTAAACATGAGAGCATCAGATTGGGTTAAAAATGTGCATGATCTAACCAAAGTATGACAGCACTTATCTTAAAATAAAATACCTATTCTCCTAACAAAATAGATCTTAAAAAGAAAAGAAAGGAGGGTACAATTATTAGGTTAGGACCAAGTATTATTTACTTATAAAAAACATTAAATCAGGAAAGAAACTTTTTAATATAAAAATGCACAACCCACAATGAAGACATTTCAGTTAAATTGTTTTAAATACCATAAAACATAAAGTCAAATATATAATGCTAAAAATTTGGAAATACATGGAGAAATTACTAAAGTAATTTGTTATTTAACTTGACAGGCTAAGTAAATAGAAATAAGGATACAAAAAATTCGAACAATGTAATAATATATAACAGATATGTTTATGTAATTTCTTTTCAAGTGCCTATGTCATGCTTATTTTAATTGGTTATATATTAAGCCAAGGAGAAAGTTTAAACAAGTTGAAATTGTACAGTTCAGGTCTCATTTTACGCCACAATGTAGTCAAGCTAGAACTTAACTGTAGATCAGTATAGCGTTTTATACAACAACAACCACGAGTTAAAAAAAAAAACAAATCAGCACTTGCAATATCAAGTCAGTTTTCTGGTAGTTATTGGATCAAAACAAATAAAAACCATAATGTGTAGACGTTTTAAAAATGAAAGAAATGAGAACAGATATATCTACTTTAAACTTTATGAAAAATATACAATGAACTAAATTAATTACCTTAAATTTATTATTAAGCAAGAAATTCTGGAAGTCGAAACCAGTAAACTAAGTATTCACCTCCTGAAATTAAAAAAGAAATACAAAACAAACTATGGGAATACAAGGAAAGAAGATAAAGGTTGAAATTAGTGAATTAAAAATAGAAACACACAAGAGACATCCAAGAGTTTTGAGAGAGAGAAAATACAAGCTTATCCCTCTTCAAATCTAATCAAGAACAAACAAGAGAAATAAAAATGCACAAAATTAGAATTAAAAAGAGAATACCATTTTGCATACAAGATTTAAAATCATAAGAGAAAACTGCATACAACTCTGATCATTTGAACATCTGGATGAAATGAACAATGTACTGAGAATATATAAATAACAAAATTGAGCCAAGAAAACACAGAATATCTGAATGGACCAATTATCATGGAAGGAACTGAAAGTCAAGAATTAACTTTGTCCAAGTGCTCCGGGCTATAAATTTTATAGAGAAATTCTTTGAAATTTTTAAGGTAATTATCTTGCCCAATAATTGGTGCCAGGGCGAAGATAAGATGCAAAGCTACTGGTTCATTTTATGAAATTAGGATAATCCTGGCACCAGAACCCGACAAAGAAAGCAGAAGAGAAGCATGGCCACCTGTGTACGTTAGCACGTATGTAGTGGGTAATGTAAATCAGACATTATTTTTAAATGCTTTACATACATTCACTAATTTAATTCTCACAAGCACCTGATAATCATACGAATGCTATACAGCCCCATTTTATAGATGACAGAACCCTGAGACAGTGTAAATGTGACATCCCTCAATAATTCATGGACATCCCTCAATAATTCATGAACATCCGTTTTGGAATCTGTATATCAAATGGGGAAAAAGTTTTAAGAGTACAGATAATGCGAAAAGCCAAAAAGAGTACTGGCTTCAATCCTTCTCATATTCCGGATTAAAAATACAAAAGCAAAGTTCTAAAATAAAAACGCCACGTGCAGTAGGAAGATGCTTTATGTCCTGCTACATGACGTCCAACACCCAGAGAGAGTAGCGGACAGGTTCTGATGAGACAGTGCTGATAATTACTGAAGCTGGACAATGGTAAAGCCGGGTTCGTTCTACCATTCTCTCTTATAATTGTACATTTGAAATTTTCCATAACAAAAAAAATGGAAAAACGCAAGCATGCCATTTGATTTAGTGATCTCCAAGGTTGCTTCCAGCTCAGATTTTAATACACGGTGCTCCTTTGTTAATTACCTCCTTCTCCAAAAAAAAAAAAACAAAAAAAAAACGCTTATTGTCCCAGCCTTGGGGGGAAGGCGTTTGCATTACATGGAGGAGTTTGTACCATGCGTGGACACATGGGGCTCCCGCCAAACGCATACCTCTGTTATTACTTATTTTCCACTTGAAAGTCACTCTGGATGTTCATCTTAAGATAGCTGTTCTTGCTGCCCCGCCTCAAGAGACAGTCATCACTAAAAATGTCTGGACGGCCAGTAATCCGCTTTGCTCCTGCCTGGAGCCGTCCTGAACCCCCAGCGGCGGCTTCTCTCCCTGTTATGGACGAGTATGCAGTGATGAGCGTGAATTCTGCACTCAGTAATGCTCAGATGACCCGACTTTCTGCAGGGAATGAAAAGAATAGACATATAAACACCCCCATTTCCACAGGGCACGGTAGTCGCCTAGTTAGGAGATCCGCTTGGGGAGCAGCGCATTATGCTAAGTGGGCTAGTGCATTTTCAGGTTAGAAAACTTTAAATTCAAGTTGACACAGCTTCCATTTGCATTTCCGTACTTATCTCCACTGGGGAGACTTGGCGTTTGTCACTAAAAATCAACCGGTGACACACAGGGAGGGAAGGGGAAAGTCAGTGGTCCGAAGCCGTGGAAGTGGCTTTGGTCTGAATCATTGTCACATTTGACTTTTGTAGCAGAAGCTGTACCCACGTCCTCTCCACTGGAGACCACCTCCTTTCATTTCCGGCAGAATCCCGTGTGCCCAGCAGTCATCTTCGGCAGCAAGAAAGGCAATTAGCATAACTTATGTCGTCACGCAGCAGCGTTCCAAGCAGCTCCCGGACAGTGAAGAGTTGAGCCTGAACTCAGTCCAGAGGTTCAGGGCTGGGGATGTGGAGCAGAAGGTGCTGCTCTGTCCGTTTCCCGGCCACAGGTGACGTCGCTCCCCTGTTAAGCACCGCACGCGACTTCTGCTTCCCCGCTAGATCCACAAAGCTTACAGTGAGGAAGACTAAAATTAGTCCTCTGTAACTCCGCTTTAAAAACGCTCGTCTTTGCTGTGGGCATGTGCCTAGCTGTACGCAGAGTTACTAGGGGGTCAGAGGACCCTCCTGGATGGTCCGTGCCATGCGGTCCCATTCCAACCTGGGACACAAGTCAGAGGTGATTCGCCCAAGAGTCAGTCTGCTTTGGTAGACAGGGAGTGCGAGAAATATGTAAGTTTTAAGAGTTTCTGTTGACAGACTGGTAGAATGTATTTGCCATTCAGACCCTATGCCTTGCAAAAAAAATGTATTAATTAGGAAGAATCGGGGTGTGGACCCCGGGATGTATAATTTATGCGTGGCTCTTGTGAGCTGTTACCCCTCAATCTCTCAGGAGTCCCAGCTCTCGAAGCCGACTCAATGTCCCCAGCTTGCAGCACGTCTGACAGCTCTGCTTCCCGAGGGGACTCTGGAAGCCGGTAAGCCTGACACGCGTACGTGAACTACCCTGTGACTTTCTCCATTAATGATGGGCTGTCCCGCCGGAAGCTGTGGGTTTCCTCCCCAACACCGACCACTTCTCCTTTTATGTGTCACCGTGCCTGGCATCAGAGAGACAGAAAGAGACATCTGGCATCTGTATAACTCATAGGGGTTCATAAAAACTGAAGCAGGTAGATTGCTCTCTCAGGTGGAGTTTCCGGAAATGTGGAATGCTGAATGTCATGCTAATGGCTTTCTATCTCTAGCTCGGTGACAGCCTGTAACCAGTTAAAAGAAAAGTCCATGCCCACACTGAGACATACATCCTAAATTTCTATGTAAGAGAGAGAGTTCTAATTGTTCTGCTGACGCCCTGCAGAGAGAAACCAATTATTTTGAAAACATTATTTCTTTACATATCTGTAAAGGAAGTGGCCTAACAAATGACAGCGAAATATGTCGTCAAGACCTGTTTTCCAATTAATGGTTAAAAAATAATTCTTTGAAGTAAGTCAAAATTGCCTTTAAGATCTTGGCTGGATTGTTTGTTTACCTTAGATGCAGATAAAATCCGTGGGCTGGAAAGAGAAAATTAGAAGCCCACTGGGCCAAGAATGACAGGTTTTTGCTTTCTGTGAAAAAAAAAAAATGAAAGAAAGAAATAAGAGGTGATCAAAACAAAAATATGTTAGACTCCTATAGATGAGTGATTTTTATTCCTCTGAAGCTTATAAATATTAAGAGGTGCAGTGCTTACCTTGACAGTTTACTGTCAAGTTACCATAGGGATAAATTATCCTACCCCGAATCCTGCCCTAAAACGTTCAGAGAACACACTGGTATTAGAGTGAGTCAGATGTGAGTAACAGGGACGGGGGAGATTCTGGTGAACCAGAGCGCACATCTCGGCCAAAGGGCAGCTGATCGTTGCTACGGTGCACCCAAGGGCGCTCTTAGACTGAACTAGACGATCCAGCTAACGTGATCGCTGTATCTCCCGTGGTCCCTATACGTTGCATGGTCGCGGTCGCTGTAGATCACGTGATCGCTGTAGGCCGGGTGGTCGCTGTAGGTCATGTGATTGCTGTAGGTCACGTGATTGCTGTAGGCCCTGTGATTTCTGTAGGTCACTGTGGATCATGTGGTTGCTATAGGTCACTTGGTCTCTGTAGATCACGTGGTTGCTGTAGGTCACGTGGTCTCTGTAGATCACGTGGTTACTGTAGGTCATGTGGTCGCTGTAGGCCATGTGATCACCATAGGTCATACTTGGCATCCAGCTCACCTTGGCCAGGACACTGTGCACCAACAGAGCAGTGCCAGGCCCTCCTCTTCAGCAGTGTCCTGGAGTAGTCCAAACAGTGGTCCAGGGACTTTGCATCATGATTATTATTTTCCATTTTCCCAAGTGACACTTTAAGAGCAAAGAACTGAGACCCACATAGCTAAGTGTGGAACATCCTGACTTAGAAGGTCCATGTCTTAAATGGGAGCCAGGTGTCTCGTAATGTGTCTGTAGGTATAGCATCCAGAGTCCCCCCAAGGAACAAGCCTGGCGATGACAGCCACCACTTGGAGGGAGGCCCAGCGAAATAGCTTTTCCCCACACACACTCCGCCCAGGCACAGAGCCCTGGGTCATTTTCACCATGACAACGTGGCCCGGTCACATGGCTATTTCACCTTTATCAGGTGTCCGGGTGGCAAAGCCGTAACGTTCACTCGAGACACATTTGTCCATAGAGGAGGGGTCTTCACACCTCACCCGCCGTTGCCGTGTGGGGTGGGAGCCGGGTCTTATTCCTTTTCCTTTTTTTTCCTCCCCACCCCCACCTTCTCCTTCTCCTTTTTCTTCTTCTTTTAGAAGAGTGAGAAGTCCGGAGATTTTAAATGCTAAATCTCCCAATTTTAAAGTGAGGATGCTGGCGTGAGAGCACCAGGCCAGGAAGCAGGAGACGCGGTTCGGATATTCCCGTGCGAGCGGCTTCTGTAAAGTGAAAGCCTCGCCTCGGGCCAAGCGGAAGCCGTCGCTCTGATCCGTTGCTCTTTTCTGCTCGATCGGAGGTGACGCCTCCTGTCCTGTGCTGTACACCCCGGAGGCTGTGTCTCTCCCCTCAACTTTTCTACTCCGCTTTATCACGTGAAACCAAAGGGCAGAAAGCAGTCGCAGGTCTTTCAAAACTGTAAATGGTCGATGCCAATCTCAGCACCGGGCAGGGCTTCCCAACAGAGAGAATGGGAGATGTAGGCCGACGGATCGGCTTTCGTTGGCCTCACCCAGAGGATTTGGTCAAAAAAAAGGTAGCGTCAACTCATTAATACACAATTTAGAGACTGTCAGTGGAGTTAGAATTGCCGTAACCCGCGTCGAAACGGCTTCGGACTGTGACACCGTTCTCTCCTACCATCGCTCACGCGCTTTTATTTTGCCAAATCTGCCATCATCGCCAAGAAAATGTGGTGCGGTAGACGATGCATCCGCAAGCGAAGGAGAATTCAGTTAGTTTGTTGTTTCGTCTTCCCCTCTACAGTGTCATCCGGGTCATAGAGGAAGAAATGTACCTGCCGCTCCCCGCCTGGCGTCTGCTATTTGCTCGGTCCCTTTGGAAGAAATCTCTTCCTTTCTCGTGGGTCAGAGGCTCTTCGTTGTGTGGGCAGGTGTGTCCGTGAGGAAGAGAAGGGAATGGGTTGCAAGTGGCTGTGCCTGGCAGTCACTAGAGACGCTGGTCATTCGTGATCACACGGGCATTCGCAGAAAGGTCATTCTCCTCCGCTGACCACGACGTCCAGCGTTTCCCCAGGGAAATGTGCTCCACGGGACATGTAGTCTTAGCAGCAGGATCCAGTGTATCTGATCGCGGGAAGAAGCCGTCAAAGCTGGTTCTTAAGGGATTAACTGGGTCACGTTGAAATTTACCACGTAGAAACACAGGGACCTTTTTTTATTCCGTTGAAACAATAACAGCGGGAAAGACAGAAGCTTAGCCTCCTTGTTTTCAACGACCTTTAAGTTAAGAGAAAATATTGAGACATCATTCAACATTTAAAATATTCTTACCAAGCCGGTGAAAGCCATCTTAAGGATTCGGTTGTTTTTTGCGAGGGCATCGGAAAGCCATTAGGTTTTAGGTAATTATGTTTACGGATTGAAAATAGAATTATTTTGAAGAGCATGGGAAATGGCTGTCAGCCGGGCAGGAGGGTTTGAAGAGAGACCGAGGAGGTGGTGCTCGCGACGATCTAGCTGAGAGACGGTGGTGTCTTTTTCTCGGGGGGTGGCTCTAGCGACGGCTGCTCGGCGCGCCCTCCCCCAGCCTCGACACCGCCGTCTCTCGTCGCCTCCGTGAGGCCAGCGTCACCCACCCGTGCCCTGGGTTCCAGCCCCTCCCACCCGCCCAAGGACGTGGCTCTCGCTGCCGTTCTCCTCCCCATTCGTGCGGCAGGTAGCGTCTCGTCCCTCGCGACATCACCCTCGTCTGCCTTCAAACACGCAGCAGTGTTCCCTGCGCTGACCACGGCGGAAGCAGCCGCCGTGACCCCCGCGTGCACCTCCTGCGCCCGCGTTTACAGCAACACGGCCAGAGCGGGGTCGCCGCACCACTTGTCTCGTTGGCCTCTGTGCCCGGCCATCGGGCCTTGTCCACAGGAGCAGTCTCAGCGGCAGCCTCCACGATACCGCCTCTCGGTTGGTGGAATTCTCAGGTGTCGGTGGCGAATTTTCAGTTGTCATCTTGTGCCACCAATCAGCAGCCTTCCGTATGGTCGGTCACTCTGAACCTTTGGAAGTAATGCTTTCTTCCCCTTGGCTTTTGGGCCACTCTCTTGATGCCCCCTTTATTTCCACTCCCATCTCCTTCGCCGGCTGCTCACGTTCCTGTCATCTTCCTAAGTTAAACTCTCAGGCTCACGGGCCGGGCCTTTCATACATGTGCGCACACCCCCTGGCGGCGGCACCCAGCCCCATGGCGTCAAAGGACGCCTTTACACTGATGTTTGCCAAACGTCTTCCTCTCTCCTCCCTCCCAGATCTTGGACTGGTATCCGTCGTCTGCTCATCGTCTTGATTGGTGGCCTCAACCATCTCAGAGGTACCGTGACCTAACCTGATTGGTCTAACTAAACCTGAGCCTCCCATTTTCCCCACTGCAGGAAAGGGCAGCTCCATTCACCCGGTGGCTCCAGACTGAAATTTAGGCTCAGCACTTACCCTTTTCATTTCCCACACCTCCATTCACTCTGTTAAATCCACCCACTGTAGCTAGGACGTGTGCGCCGCGCCTAACCAGCTCCCCACCGCCCCACCGCCCCACCGCCCCCTGCCTACCCGGCCAGGAATCACCCGACCCCGTTTGTGCCAGTGGCGCTCATAATCATATTCTTTATATTCACATAAACTAAGGAAATGTGATGAAAAAGAAAGAAATGTCATTTCCACAAAAATTATGGGAAATCCTCTGGGGAAGATTTAATAAAGACAAGTCAATAAAAACTAAAGATCCTGTGGGTAAGACACTTATACAAGTTTGGGGGATCACTAAAATCTAGTAGGGTTCTGTACTCAGATCGTTTCCCCAGTCTTTTATTTTTTGGGGAAACCAAACCTGGAAATGAGAGCAGGTGTTGCACGAGGTGCATAGTTTATGTGGACACCATAGTGACCCCAGCCCACAGGCAACTTGAAAAAAAAGCAATGAGAGGCAAAGGGTATGCCGGTCCTGCATGGAATGATTGACAAACAATACATTTAATTTCCTAAAATTAAATAATTTTATTAAGAATAAATTACATATCAATATATAAACTATCTAAATAACATGCAATAAGAAATAAAATTAATTGCGTAAGATGTTTCACATGTGAATATGATTTTTTAAATGGTTTTCCACTTCCCCCAACTTTTTTAGTTAACCAACCAACTCTGGGTTCCAACAGTGTAGGATTAGAGTGTTTTCAAACGATTCGAAAACAGCTTTCCAGAAAAGAGATTACACTCGCATTACAGACACGTCGAGAATAGAAAAGGAGGTGAAATGCTCAGAACAAACCTGCGAGAAAAGTAAATCATTATTCCCAGTTCACGTGTGAGGCTTACAGAGAAAAAAATGGCTGAGAGCAGGGACTGCCATTACTCGGGACCTACGCTCTGTGTTCTCATACTTCGGGGCCTCTTCCAAGCTCTTCTACACTTCTCGTTTATATAACATGGCATTTTCAAAATAAATGCCAGCTGAAGACGGCTGAGCCACTCGTGTGTTTTAATTAATGGCTTCTGAATCACTATGACTTTGCGATGAGAGAGAAATGCCATTTTTATATCTCCGGTAACTGACGCGTGTGCCCAAAGAGGCCGTGGGGGCAGTTCCTTGATTTGGGAAGTGGTGCGCATCAAACTTTTGTCTTGGAGACTGCACGGTGCTAAGATGTGGAGATCCTAAAGATACGTGCCTGACGGATTTCAGTCCGGTGAATTTCCCAAACATATCTGCCCACGTGGTTTTATCATGTGATGCCTCTTTAAATTCCACTGAACCAGTATTCCACGCCTGCATTTCTAAAATGTCGCTTTACGGGCTGTGTGTCCAGCTGCTTCCTATGTCCGGTCCTTACATAGTCTCCATTTGCTGACCCATCGTTCTCTGGCCTTAATCTTTATACGGCACCCTCATTTTTCTCAGCTCTTTGTCATATTCGGGAGAGAAGAGGCAAATGTCTCAAGAGATAATGAACTTGGCAGTTTCTTCTGAGGGCTGAACCGTGACCTTGGTACTCATCCGCTTACAAATCAGTAAGGGCTCCATGCGGTTATCCGCAAGCAGAGTCGGCTAAAGGCTGAGCTCGCCCCTGCTCGCCAGTTCTTGGTGAAGAAGCTCATGGAAGGAAGAAGGTCCAGACTCCTGCCACAAGCTGAGTAAGGGCGGCCAGGGTCATGCATCATCCAAGAGTGTCAGCTCGTCACTGTTCACCCAGCAATTAGTGACCTGAAGGGTGGCCGGCATGCTAAAATTATCTGCAACTTTTTGTCCCCGGTAGCTAAGGTCGACACATTGGGAGGTGATCGCTCTGTGTCTGGGAAGCTGGCTGCAAGCAGCTCCATGCAGACTTTGTCACAGCCATGTGTCCTCCTTTGCAGGACGTGCAGGCCATGAGCAGTCTGCTGTCACCTGTGTCTGTCCTGTGCCAATCATAGTGTGCTCGCTCCTGACTGCCTAGGAAATCTTGGGCGCCCAGTGAGTGCTTGTGCTCGGAGCCTTTATTGGGAGGGACCATCCTTCGTCCCCCGCTTAGCCTCTCTCCTGAGCCCTCTCCACCATCCATCAGAAGTCATCAGCTACAGAGATTCCCCGAGGGAGCGCCAGTCTGCCCAGCCACCCCAGACACTCACAGGCAGACTTACGTAACCAAGGGAGCAACTCAGCAAGCTGAGTGACTTGCCCAAGGTCACACAGCTAAGAACTGGCATGTCTTAGTGTGAGTGTTTAGACAACATGCTTTTCGGTTAAAATGAGGCTGGGTAGACGTCGGAGGAAGAGGAAGTAGAGCACAGAGGCCAAGGATGGGTTAGAGCCGCAATGGGCCTGGCGAGGGGCGCGGGGAGGGCTTCGGTGTTAATGGGATTAGGAAGGTAGGGTGTGAGCACAGGGTTCCAGAAGTCGTCACGGAGTTGGCCATGAGATGCCATGACGCTCTCCAGTACTGTGTCTGTTATCTAATTGCTTGGTTCCTCAGGATTCTCTGGGTTTGCAAGTGCCAAAATCCAATTCAGAGGAGCTTAAACGCAAATGAGAATTTATCGGCATAGACTTCCCATCAGACGGCTAGATGGTAGCTCTCGAATAACTGTGAGGGTCCATCTGACCATCTCTCGGCTCCAGTTTCCTCAAACTCTCTCTCCCTGCCTGGTGACGCTGGCAAAAAACAAAAACAAAAAAATACATGCCTTATTCCTAGTAATTTCAGCAAAAGCTTCGAAGGTGACTTTCCTCTGCCACCCAAGTCACGTGCCCGCCCCTAAACCAGCTGTGGTGGCCGAGGGTACACGTGGTGGCATGGATAGAGACACGTGACTGGCCCAACATGGAGCACGTGCCCAGCCCTGCAGCCGTATGGGGGCTCGCCACCCCGAGGGTGGGGGAGACATGGCCGCGGAGGGAAAACTGGGGTGCGGGTACCAGGTGGGGGGAAGCGAGGCACCCAGAACAAAGGATGCCGCATCGACGTCTCACCGTGAGGCGTGGTTGCAGCCCCGTCCCCAGAGACTTATTTCAGGGTGGGAGAGGCGTGTGCCGTGAACCATGGCAGCCTCTCCTGGAAACCGGCTTTAGGAAACCCGTGTCCCCTAAAACTACACACGGCTGCGTACGCCCTGCTACATCCGTGACGCCTCGGAGGATGCTGGGCACGGAGCAGGTGCGCGTTAAGTGTCTGCTAAACAAATGACTGAAAATTAGGCATAATGGAGGTGGAGTTTCAATTTAGGGCGAGGAGAAGGTTCTGGAGATGGATAATGGCGATGGCTGTATGACTATTTTAATCGCCACTGAACTATACACATAAAAATGGTTAAAATGGTACATTTTTGTGCATTTTGCTACACTCTTGTTTTTTTTTTAGAGGGAAGAAACCTTAGATGTTAAGGGAGGCAAGATTTGGATCGCTTCTTCTGGCCTCCTGCTCTCCAGCCGAGCTCGCTCTAGTCCATCACTGGCCCTCCGGGGTTCTGCTGTCACCAGTGGGGGCGGAAGCACCACCCCATGCCAGCACAGCAGGGTGTCACACTGACTTCAGTTTCACACACGAAGCCTAGGGGGGCGGCCGTGCTGGGACCGGAGGCGGTCGGGAAGGCCGGCTCTGCGGATGCATGAGCATAGGAAGGGCGTTCAGCCAGATTTGGGGAACTCTGTCGTCTCCGAGGGCCAGGCAGGGGAGAATGTAAATGAACTCGACGCTGTAGGGCAGGCGGACACTCAGGTGCCCCCTTCGGACCCGTGAGCTGCTGATCGTCTAAGGCCCACGACGGCCTGGAAGAACTATAAGCTCAGTATCGCCAGGTCTCGTGCTTTTTCACGAGAAGCCACGAATGTGGAATAGTTCCATGTTTTAAGGTCGGCAGTCGATTTAAAAAAAAACAATCGACCAGAAGCCTAAGCAGTAGAACACAACCGTTGTGCAGACCCGTCCCACAGTCAGCAGCGTGAAGCACGCTTGGTGAGCGCTGCCTTTCCATTTATTTTCAGTGCCCTCCAGAGAGTGGGCCACGTGCGGTTAGGACAGGCGTCACCCTCGACGCCGTGGAGCTTTGTGTGGAGGGACACAATCCTGCCCCAGATCGCTGTGAAACAGCGCCGTGGGTCACGTGACCTCAAGGGCCTGCTTTCGAGGTCTCCCCCGCACCCCCGTTCCCTTACTTATCGTTTATCTAGATGAATTCTTTCTTCCCGATATCAGAGAAAACTGAATTTCTTAGTCCCCTGCAATGCTTTTGTTAGTCAGGTGAGAGGGAAAAAAAATATCACCTATAGGAAACTTAGAAATAGGTCTGTGTATTTAGCTCTAATAAATGCAATAACTAAGGAATTTAAATCGTATAATATTTTTCATCTTCCCGGAGATGGATAGATTCTATTTTGCCCTGAGGGATGTTTTTAAGAATGTGTTTAACTCCCCTTGGCATGTGAGAATAATCATTAATGTTTACAGTTGCTATAGCAACGAGAAATGTTGGCAAGTGAGTGGGCAGAGAGCCTGAGAGAGCAAGATGAGCTGTGTCGATTATTGGACACCTGTCAGACAGTTAGCCAGCTTAAAGTGACAGGCAAAAAGCGGGAAATCGAAGGCGAATAAAATGGATTTTTGCTAACATTCACTTAAGGACATGAGTTTTGTATTGTTTTGCCACGAGCGTGCAGAGGTAATCAACTTTTATTTCCATCCACAGAGAGGAGGCATTTTCTGTGGGTGAGAGATGGTCGCACACGTAATTTTTGTGCTGTGACAATATTCATCCCTCTCTCCTGGATGTTCCTTTTGCAGTTTCCTGAGCCCTTTTGCATCTCGTGTTTAGTTTACGCTTCGTGACAACACACTGAATTTGGTAAAGTGATACCCGTTTTACAGAATGTTACATTTCGTGGGAACGGAGAGGTGGGCAACGCCTTAGAGCCCACGCCTCTCCGTTCAGAGCTCTCCTCGCCCCACCCTAGCCGCCACCCACAGACGCAGAGGCAGCACCCTGGAATCCGTCACGTGCGTCTCCAGCACCCACTCCGGTACTCGCGAGGGTCATCAATTGTGACTCCTCCCCCTCTGAGACTCACCCAGGGCAGGCTCAGGGCGGGCGGGCCACCCCCAGGGGACAGCGGCCGGGCAGAGCTCCGTGGTCAGGCTGACGTCTGCCTGCAGTCCTTCCTCGTCCCACGGTGATTTCTCCCCCTCCCTCGGCGTGTCCTCGTTTGCAGGTCACTGCCACACGTAGGGTCTCATGCGGTCACCAAGCCTCTTCGATGAGGGTGAGCCTTCTTTACAGGCGAGAACGTCGAGGCTTAGGGACATGATATGACTCAGCCAAAATCCCACGGCTGGATGGAGGACGCCTCCTGCCCTGCTGCCTCGTCACCTGCGCCGTGACAGAGGAACTATCGGGACGGAAACTGCGGTCGTGGGTTCCGAGTCCTGCCCTGATCACGTGCTAGCTACACGCACAGACCGAAACGAAACACTAGCAAGGCTCGGGACGCCCCTCCGGACACCTCCCCTGGCCCTGAGAAGAAGCGCGGGACGGTCTTCTGCACGTTCCTCCCGTGGGACCGGTGACCGGGCCCCGGGAGTGACCTTACTGCCAGCTGGCCGAGGGCGCCGTCCCTTACTCACACAGGTGTTTATCGCCGCCTCCCCGGCCGCTCTCACCGCTCCTTTGCTTCTAGAAAGTGAGAGAACATATTAATTTTAAGTTACGATTTTGCTACTCCAAGTTATTCTCATAAGTCTACGAGCACTCCATGAGCGATCAGAAGGTTTAATTTTCTGGACTGCCTTTGTTTAGTATCAAGTCGTTTTTCTCTCCATTTCTCACTTTCTTTCCCTGAAAAGTAGATACTACCTCCTAGAGATGAGCCAAATGAATAACAGAGTGAAAATAATTTCAGAAAAGCAAAGTACTATATACGCCGAGGGAAGGTGTCAGTACAGTTGTGTGGATCATAAATCCTGATCTGGCTGGTTAGTGGAAGCAGATGGCTTAGAATGGATCTTTAGAATGAATTTAAATAAATATGTAATTCATCAAACAGTTCCAGTCACCATCTCTGCCTTATCAATAATAGCGACAAACAAGAACTAAGTTTACTGAGTGCTTGTGTGTGCCAGACACTGTGCTAATTATAATGAGCACGTTGCTGACAGCATCGTCCTGCATCCTCTCAGCCACCTGCAAGGTGTAAACATTGCTCTCCTGGCTTTTCAGGTGATGAAATTGGGTCTTATATAAATACCTTTCCAGGGTCTCCTAGAAGCGGCAAAGCGAGGTTTCGGGACCACATGCGTCTGACTCCAAATCCTGGGGCAGGTACTTGACCGGTTATAGAAAATACTCTTAAAGCATCTAAGGTGAGAATATTTATCAAAAAAAAAAAGAAAGACTTCCTTAGATATCAGATAAAGAGCTGTGATCATTGATGTTATTTTTCTCCTAGAAGATATTCTTGAAGCTGCCTTTTTTCTTGCAAGTCTTCATCTTACTGCCTTAAAAGAAACACAAGAGTTATCGGTAAGAATCTACCGTTTCTAGGAGCCTGTAATTTAAAGAACAGTTTTACGTGATGGTGGGCGGATGAGAGATGAGTACACAAGTATTTTTCAAGGGGCGCTCTGAGGGGCTTTGTGACCGAAGCTAAGAAGAGGCCATTACTAAACCTGAGGGGGTGTGATAAGTTTCTACGTAGAAAAAGAAACGCCAAGAGTTTACATTAGTCAAGACATTTCTGATCACACGGGACAGAAACTCAGTATCCACAGGAGACAATTTATTTAATGAATGGATTTATTGATTTTTTTTTTTTTAAAGGCAGATTACATGAAGGGCAAGAACATTTCCTCAGAGTTGATTTTCTTGAGGATTGCAAGCACCACGCCCACTCACTTGCTCGGCCTGTCAACTGCAAGTCTTAGCTTGAC
Organism: Pteropus medius; assembly: GCF_902729225.1. NCBI lineage: Eukaryota > Metazoa > Chordata > Mammalia > Chiroptera > Pteropodidae > Pteropus > Pteropus medius. Next base: position 23,967,554 of record NW_024349803.1, on the reverse strand, counting down.
TCACTCAGACCCGCTTGTCGGCCGCACGTCACACATGGCCATAGGGCACTCTGCTCACGGCCTCCCAGTCTTGAAAACTGAGGGGGTAGAAAAAAAGGTCATCCTTGCTCAGCTTGAATTAATTTACAAAATTCTCATTGACTGACTTGCCTCTTACGCCCCTGACCGGACCAGTCACTGGGCGTGGGAGAGGAGGTGGCAGCGTCCATCTGCCTCACGGTGCATCCTGTGGCCAGCCTTTAGGGACACCATGGGTGCCGTGAGAACCCATGGAAGAAGCGCTCCTAAGGAGAAAGCTGCCGCCTTGCACGGCAGACCAGGTACCGAAGGTAAACCCAGGAATGGCGACTCTCGTCCAGCCCCGTCTGCCGCATCTCCGAGCCGAATCAACCACCATGGAAGTCAGTGGCTGTCTCTTTTCTTTGTAACGGTGCAAAGAAAAAGACAAAAATACTTCTCTCTGGGGAAGGACAGATCCATTTTTGATAGACTGCCAGGCCCGATGCTTCCGTTCCGTGTTTCATGCCAGCATCGTCCCAAGGCAGGGAAGACGTGGGGAAAAGCGACCTGGGTTATACAGTGAAGACTCACATTTTCTTGGCAAATTCAATTAAGGGTTAATTTGTGCTCAGAATTTACATGTCAGTTGTTTGACTTTTAGGTCACATCTTTAATTGGAAAGGGTGTGGAATTGTTTCATAATCTGGTGAGGAGGCCGTGTATTGTGACTAGTGTGGGTGTTGATGATATTGCTTGAAAGCTTATTGAGTTAGTCATGTTACTGCTTGAATCCTCTCAAAAATGCAAATACTTAGAGTTTAATTGACATGTTCTACCATTTACTCAAAGTTTTTTGTTATTCCTGTGAGTACACTTCAGTTCCCACACTGAATAATTTTTTTTCCTCTTACTCCCCAGAAATTGCTTATCTCGAAGTAATAAGACAGATTTCGATCATGCTGTGACAAAAAGCCAAAGTTCTAGGAGTGATGATTTGTGTAGTCTTTTCTTAGAAAACACGTGTAAACGCCGATGATACGGGGGACTGGTACATCCCGATCTTTTAGCATTTAGCTGGACCCCCGGATCCCCGAAATTCTGAGCGTCTCCCGAGTGCCAGGTGTGGGATTGGGTCCGTGGCACACAGTCACGGCAGCCCCTGTCACACGTGGCACTGGTTCAGCTCAGCTGAAGGTTTTCGTCGCTGTGGTTTCTGACATAGGGTCAGGAGGCTTTGCCGTGGCCTCCAGCGATGCCTGTTTGAATCCCGGATCTACTGCCCATGGTTCTCTCTCCGGTCCTGGGTTAGATCGCTTGACTGTCTCCTACGGCTCCCTTTCCTGGTCTCTCCCGCGGAACTCGTCTCCGTTCCATTTATTTCTGAAAATGCGCAGGGGCGACACGTGAGCTAATGGATGCTACGTTGTTAGGCAAAGCGGAGAAATAAACAAGCTGTGGTTTTGCCAGTTTTCATGCAAGACGTAGCCTCACTGACAGGCAGGCGGGGAAATCCGGCTCGCGGACCCAATCTCCCCTTCCTTGTGCCTGGAGCTACCTTAGTCTGGTGATTACTGCCACCTTCGAGGCACTGGAATCCAGCTGGGTCACACAGGTGTCACCTGGTAACTCATAGTCTCATCGGCACATGTTATGTAGCTGTCATGTTGTGGGGGCTCACGTCACCCCTGCACACTGGCCTCTCTGCTTTTACTGAGCCTTTCTTCCTCTCGGTCGTTTGGAAGACTGTGGGTCAGTCACCTCTCCTTTCTGCCCTTCTGTGAACTCAGTAAATCTGTGTCGGAGGATCAGAAAACAAGAAAGGGTAAGATTTCGTAGGGAGCGGGCCTTGGCATCGCGGTGTAAAACACGACTCTGACGCTCCAGGCTTTGCCCTCGTCTGCTCGCTGTGGTCTTGGTCTCCTGGTCTGACGGGAAGGCCGTTCCTTCTGGTTACAGGTGATGTCTTTCTCACGGGCGCGTTTGGCCCGGAGTTCCATGAAGACATGGCTGCCCCAGAAAGTTCTGACATCCGGGATCCCAGTTCAGTTCTGCTGATGCTTACAGAGGTGACTGCAGAATGTGAGGGACCAAAGGGAGGTGCGTGTCCCCCTGCCGCGTGTTCTCTCATCCACGGGTAGTGCCCAGGCGGCAGGTGGGGGAGAGACAGGCCGCCGAGCCCTCCTAACACAGCAAAAACAAAATTTTAACATGCGGGATCGTGTATAGTAGGAAAGAACCACGTTTCTTAGGCCAGGTGGGAAGATGGCCCTTGCCGGAAGGTGGTGCTTGAGATGAGCAGAGTCTGGAAGGGGACCCAGCGGGGAGCGAGCACAAGCCTGGCCAGGGAGCCTCCGGGGGGTCGGAGACGATGTTCCTGTTATTGTTTTAGCGGAGTATTATTGACATGCAACGTTGTTAGTTTTGTGTGTACCACTCAGCGATTCGACGTTCGTATGCGTGGCAGGATGCCCATCACAATAAGGCTCGTGGCACTGCGACATCGTGCAAATCGAACACACGTCATTGACTGTGTTTACCGTGCTGCACCCTGCAGCTCCATGACCTACTTATTTTATGACTGCAAGTTTATGCCTTTTGATCTCTCTCACTCACATGTATCCCCCAAAACCTACCCCCCTGGCAACCACCAAACCACCAATCTGTTCTCTGTATCTGTGAGCCTCGTTTTGATCAGTTTTTTTCATTTATTTTGTTTGTTAGATTCCACACATAAGTGAGATCACATGGCATCTGTCTTCTGTCTTTCTCTGCCTGACTTATTTAACCCAACATAGTGCCCTCCGAGTCCATCTGTGTTGTCATAAATGGCAAGATTTTATGTTTTTCTTATACCTGAGTAGTATTTCATATTATATAGATAGATAGATGATAGATAGATAGATAGATAGATAGATAGATAGATAGATAGATGTACACACACACATATGTATATATAGCAAGATATACATATCGCCATTTATATATAAATATATTACCATATATACAAATATAACTATCTCGCCATTTCTTCATCCATCTCCTTTTCTGAAACAACCAACACTTAGGCTGCCGCGTGTCTCGGCCGCTGTAAACAATGCTACCGTGAGCACAAGGGTGCAGGTGTCCTTTGAATTGGTGTCTTTGTTTTCTTCGGATAGACGTCTAGAAGTGGAGTCGTTGGGGTATTTCTGTTGATAATTTTGGGGGGGACCGTCCACTCTCTTTCATCGTGGCTCCACCAGTCACGTTCCCACCAGCCGTGCACGAGGGCTCCCTTTCCTCCACGTCCTCGCCAGCACTCGTTATATATTGATTTATTGATGGCGGCCATTCTGACAGGTGCGAGGTGATCTCTCCTGTGGTTCTGATTTGCATTTCCCTGATGACTAGCGATGTTGAGCATTTTTCCATGTGTCCATTGGCTGTACATATGTCTTCTTTGGAGAAATGTCTGTTCAGGTCTTCCGCCCATCTTTTAATCAGATTGTTTTTTTGATGTTGAGTTTTATGAGTTCTTTTCATACCCGGATATAAATTCCTTCAATTATATCATTTGCAAATACCTTCTCCTATTCAGTAGGTTTCCTTTTAATTTTTTGATGACTTCCTTGCTGCTCAGAAGGATTTTAGTATGATCTAATGCCATTTATTTATTTCCGCTTTTGTTGTCTTTGCCTTTGGAGTCAGATCCAAAATTCACCACTGAGACCAGCATCGAGGATCTTACCACTTCCTTCCAGGAGTTTCATGAGACCATGGTTCCTGGAGACCATGGTTTCCGGTCTTGCTTTCCAGTCTTTAACCCATTTTGAGTTGATTTTTCACATGTGGTATAAGATAGAGGTCCCATTTCATTTTTTTGCAGGTAGCTGTCTAGTTTTCCCGACACCGTTTCTTGAGGAAGCTGTCCTTTTCTCCTTGTATATTCTTGCCTTTTTTAATATAAGTTAATTGACCACATATGTGTAGGTTAATTTGGAGGCTCCTTGTTCCATTGATTTATGTGTTTGTCTTTATATCAACACCATACTGCTTCGATTATTACCATAAGTTTTTAGTGTAGTTTGCAGTCAGAGAGCATGATGCCTCTGGCTTTATTTCTCTTTCTCAAGCGCTTAGGCTATTCAGTCTTTTGTGGTTCCATACAAATTTTAGGATTATGTGTTCTAGTTCTGTGAAAAATGACATTAGAATTTTGAATAGGGATTGCATAGATTGTGTAGATTTTTTTTGAGTAGAATGAACATTTTAATGATATTAATTCTTCCAATCCATGAGCACATAATGTCTTTCCATTTATTTGTGACTTCTTCAATTTCTTTCATCAACGGCTTACAGTTTTCAGTGTATAGGTATTTCACCTCTTTGGTTAAATTTATTCCTAGGCATTTTTATTTTTGATGCAGTTGTAAATGGGATTGTTTTCTTAAATTATTTTTCTGATAGTTCATTGTTAGTATATAGAAACACGACAGACTTTTGTATCGTAATTTTGTATTCGATAACTTTACTGAATTTATTTATTAGTTCTGACCATTTTTTTGGTGGAGTCTTTAGGGTTTTCTTTATATAGTATCATATCATCTGCATAAAGTGACCATTTTACTTTTTCTCTCTGGTTGGGATGGCTTTTATTCCTTTTTTAGCCTCATTTCTATGGTTAGGACTTCCAATGCCATGTTGGATAAAAATGGCAAGAATGTCATCCTTGCCCTGTTTCTGATGTCAGAGGAAGAGCTTTCAACTTTTTGCCATTGAGTGTGATATTCGTTGTGGGTTTGTCGTGTGTAACCTTTACGATGTTGAGGTGTGTTTCCTCTATACCCCCTCTCTTGAGAGTTGTTATCACAAATGTGGAATTTTGTCAACTGCATTTTCCGTATCTACTTGTATGATCATGAGATTTTTTTATTGTCATTTTGTTAATAGGACGTATCAAGGTAATAGATTTGCAGATGTTGAACCAGCATGCATCCTGGTATGTCCCCCTTGATTGTGGCATATGATCCTTTTAATGTATCGCTGAATTTAGATCGCTAATCTTGAGTGGAGGGTTTTTGCACCCATGTTCATCACAGATATTATAACGTTCTCTTTTTCTGGTGTCCTTGTCTGGTTTTAGTATCAAGATAGTGCTAGCCTCATAAAATGAGTTTAGAAGCATTCCCTCCTCTTCAATTTTTTGGAAGAGTTTGAGCAGAAGAGGTATTAAATCTTTGCATATTTGGTAGAACTCACCTGCGATGCCATCTGATCGTGGACTTTTGGTTTTTGGAGGTTTTAACTAATGATTCGATCTTTCTAGTAATTGGTCTATTCAGATTTTCTACTTCTTCGTGTTTCAGTCTTGGAAGATTGTCTGCTTCTAGGACTTAATCCACTTCTTCGAGGTTGCCTAATGTGTTGACGTGTCATTGTTCGTAGTAGTCTCTTACGGCCCTTTGTATTTCTGTTGTTACCGGTTGTGACTTCTTCTCTTCCATTTTTGATTTTATGTATTTGAGCCTCTTCTCTGTTTTTCTTTGTGAGTCTAGCTAACAAAGTTTGTCGGTTTTGTTTATCTCTTCAGAGAACCAGCTCTTAGTTCCGTTGAACTTCTCTCTTGTCATTTGAGTGTCTATTCCATTTATTTCTACTCTGATCTTTATTATTTTCTTCTTTTACTAACTTTGGGTTTTATTTGTTCTTCTCTTTCTAGTTTCTTAGGTATAAAGTTAGATCGTTTGAGATCTTTCTTGTTCCTTGAAGGAGGTTTGTTTTACTGTGATATTTCCTCTTCGAATTTTCCCATAGTTTTTCATAGGTCGAATTTCTGTTTCCTTTTGAATCAGTGACTATTTTTCCATGATCCCTTACGCAACCCTACTTAGCATTATGATCCTTTCTTAAAGTACTATTTTATTAGGAAGTGCAAGTCACAAAAATGGTTCACGGAGCTCTCTACTTAAAGCCAAAACCACGTGTGCGAGCCTTGCCTTTGCACAAAGAAATGAATTGATCCTGCCCCTCCGCCACCTCGCTGGAGTTCTGCAGAGCCGGGACTGGGGCTAGACCACGGACCTTGGTGGCGAAGACAGTGGACGGTTGAGACTAGATAACTCGTTGTCTTGCTTTGGACGGACTGGAATTCTGGTTTGATTCTACTTAGTCCAGGAGGCAGTGGGGCCCAAGGGTGACTCATGCGGGAAGGGGGGCTGGGACTCAGAGCTGCCCTTCAGAAGCACTCATCTGGCAGTGGTGTGCGGGTCGGCCCAGGGCAGCAGTGAGCCAAAAGTTGGCAGAATGACAAGCCTTTCTTAGGCCAGTGGCAAGTAATGGTGAAAGGCACACAGAAGAAAAAACAAAAAACAAAAAACCACCCAGGGAATTCACATCGACAGCGGGACTCAGGCGCTGACTGGACGAGCCCTTTTCCCAGCCACCGGAACGTCACCCCTTCCTGGGAGACCTGAGATCTGGCTGAGGGCGTTGCACGAAGAGGGAAGAAATCTCGAGCTGAAACGGTTTGGCGTCTGGTTCTCTCCCGCCCTCCCATCGCCCGGGAAAGCGGTGTGCTTTCTAGAAGTGCGCGCTGAACTGCGGCAGGTGTCTCTTTGGCTCTATTACAGTTCTCACATTGTCCGAAGTCTTTTAAACTTGGCTGTCAAAGAGTATTTATGCTCAGGGGATCACTACTTTGCAGATGAACTCCGGCTGCTGCGTTTGAGCTCTTCGTAAAACACGGCGATACCTTGAACTTCTTTAAATGCCGACTAACAAATGACTGGAAGAAGCAAATTGAATCCCCAAGGAGGAATATTTTCATCTGCCCCTCACAGTCCGCTCAAGCTGTGGCCTCAGTGGTTTGGCCGCACTGGGCAGTCTGTGGAATGCTGAACCATTCCTGGTCACAATCGTACATCGATCCAGTGTCAATTCTGTGTGGTTTCGACACCACCTCCACCTTCGTCCTGTCGAAATACTCATAGTAGCTCGTGTTTGCAGTCTCCGATGCTGTTCTCACACTCACAAGGGTCGGTTCAGCCTCTTTGTCTTTGCTTCTCTGTCCCAAAGCAGAAGCCACGAGCTAACTTGCCTCCTGAGTAAGACGAGCCTGGGCATCAGCAGGGACAGGCAGAGAGGTGGCACATGAGGGACCACCTGCCGGCTCCTCAGCTCTGCCAGATAGGTCCTTGAGGAAATAAAGCCTGATGGATTCAGGTCTTCTAAAGCAGTGTTTCTCCAACTGTGGTCTTCAGACCAGCAGCATTGACATCCCTTGGGAACTTGTTAGAATAGCAAATTCTTGCTCTCCACCGCCGACCCTCCTGAATGACAGACACCAGGATGGGAGCCAGAGTTCTGCGTGGTCAGAAACCCTTCCTTCCGGGGGTCCCCAAGCTCACTGGAGCTAGAGAGCACTGGTGTGGCGGACGCTGGCTGTGTCACCTGGATTCCTACTGGGGACTGATATTTGAGGGCTGTGTGCGAGTTTCAAGAAAACTCCGGTGTCTAAATGTCTATTTGACTGTCCATGTTTTTGAGGCGTGAGAAACCGTACGAGACACTCACACTTGTGCCAGTCGCATTCCATGTGCGTCACTTTTCAGCCTCGACTCGAGAGCCTGACATGCTCACAAAAAAGATGCTTTCCTGCTTCAGAACATATGCCTTTTCCCCAGAGAGTATGCACGTCGGCTGACTTCAGACTGGGACAGTATCTCAAACTGTTTTACTGGTACGTTTCTGAGAGCAAAGGAGCGTCAGCGCCTGCCGCTGGGGGCTTGGGGACGCGTCCTGGGGCATCGACCGCAAGGACACGGTTTTGTCACGGCCTTCCCATTTTCCTTTAATACTTACACGAGTTTGATCTCTCTCCCCTCACACACGCGCGCTCGGCTTCTTCTCAAAACAGCATGTGAGATGGCCTTCGAGTTCAATTCCTTCACTCCCAGAAAAAATGCCCAATTCGCCCAATAAACGAGAGGCGAGAAACCAAGGGGGGGGCCCATAAAAGGGGGTGCAGTGTGAGCCACACCCAAGAGCAGCACTCTGGGGCTGCGGGCCCGACTGGAGAGTGTCCCCTTTCCCTCCGACTTCCCACGCGGTGCCACGGAGCCGCTGCCCGCAGAGGGCGGGCGGGAGGCCGAGGCAGGAGCTTCGTTTCAGATGCTCCCACAAGTCCGGGGGGGCACCCCACGTGGGGTCCTGTCCACTCCGTGCTTCACACAGTCACCACATCCTTTCTCCCAAATTGTTTTCGCGAAGATGGTAAAAACGTCTACTTTTGTGTGTGCCACACAGACCGGCCGGAGGTGACCGGGGAGCAGTGTGTGGAGTGTGACCGTGGACCTCGGTCTGGCGGAACCGATTCTGAAGGGGTGGTGACTGGAGGTCCCGGTGACCGCTGTGTGTCGCCCCTGCTCCACTCAGCACTGATTAACCATGAAAACAGTGTCTGGACGCTGGGCGGTCCTGCTCCCTGCGGGGGACCTGGCTGAGGACCTCTCCGGGCCAGGTCGCAGTCGGCGCCCTCTCTGAGGAGCAGTCAGCGGGAGGGCCACGGCCGCCGTGATGGGCGGTAAATACCCATCTTCTCATGGACAGACGTGCTACGTCCTTGGGTCCCAGATCCCCTCGGACCCCTCCCTCCACTGCTGTTCCCCAGGGTGACGTTCAGCGGGTGACAGTTCACATAAGACTTTATGGTCACCCTTCCGTGTCAGAGTGTGATTAGAGGTGCCAGCCAGAGGCTTTGCATCTCAGAAGCCAGAGGGCCATCGGCCACTCCCTTGGGACCCTTCTCTAGGACTCGTGCTTCCTGTTTAAGGTGCATAATCGCAAAGGCTGTTTAGTGCTTACGCTTCCCGCGACAGTTCTCGCTGTTTCTGGAATTACCTAGATTGTTCTCAGTGGATGACATCTATGGATGACATCTATCTCCAAGGTCAGAGAAAGACGCCGACGCCTCGAAAGTCGTTACTGACACATCTGCTGCTCGGTGCCGCGCTTGGTCTGGGCAGGCGGGTGTTCTTTTATATTCCTGCTTCTCCGGAAGCGACTGTCTAGCTGCTTGGCCCCGAAGCCAGGCTCGGTGCGTGTTACCTCAACACAGAGTCCGGGGGCCAGGCCACCGGTCTGTGCTCTCTCCCCTCGTCCAGGCAGAGCCAGCAGCTGAGCCCAGTCCCCGGCCACCTGCTCTCCGTTCCAGCTCTGAGCCCCGGCTTCTGCAGGTGGTTCAGGCTTGGTGCCTGTTTGGGAAAAAATAAACCAGTGAGTGCGTCAGCAAAGGCCTTTTGTTTGTAAATCGCTTAAAAGCATCCCAGCCCCACCCCCCGTCCCACACATCTCCTTGTGTGGGGACACGTCTCAGTCTAAATTCAACCTCCCGACACTGAGCAAAAACTAGGGTAGGTGTTGATAAAACTTTCTGAAAGTTTAGGAGACACTGTGCCGTCGGAATAATCGATCAATTCCCAAACTGGGTGAAACGCGAGGACTGGGGTCCCAGTCTCCTGACTGTTAATTCTGTTATCTTTTTTCTAAACGACACGGCTTGACTCACATAGCTGCAGTGTGTGGATGGGCGAGCACCTGTGTGTGTGTGTGCATGCGTGCACATGTGTGTGCACGTGTGTGTGCCCACACGTGTGCGTGTGCGCGCGTGTGCGCGCGTATGAGCATTCTAGTTCTCGACCCCGCCGGCATCTACCTGTGTGGGGACTAGGAAGCTACCGGGCTTTGTGAATCCCACTCACCTCATTGGTCAAAACCGAATGTCGGATTCGAAGGTGTGGCAGATTCATGGAATTTCAATGCCGGAAGAGACCGAAGTGATCTAGGTCCACCACCTCGATTCCCAGATGAGGAGAATGTCCTCCTCCAGCTCCACATTAAATTCTGAGAGGAACTTCCGGCTTCCTAATGGAACCAGCTTTTCTGAATCCTGAGGGTACCCTGTCACCCCATCTCTGCCACCCACCAAATGCGTGGTTAAGATCTGGGCGTGTAGTTTCTCTAAGACTTCAGTTTCCTGAGCTGTGAAATCGAAGGGCTGGGCTAAGGCTCCTGTCAGTTTTGAAATTTTGAGGGTTAGGAAAGGGATCTCTGAAAACGGGCATCTTTGCTGGCCCTGGGTCAGGACGCGGGAGGTAACGACGCGTAATGTGACTCTAGCGAGAACCAGACAGCCTCGGAACACGTTAAGAGCGTCCATCCAGGGGACAATGACCAGGGGAATTTGTCCAGTGAGCCCCTGAGTTTGAAAATTGTCTGATGGGTGTCTTCTTTTAAAAATAATAACCAAGGCGACGATGTGGATGGATCTTGAGATTATCATGCTAAGCGAAAGAACAGGTCAAGAACCGTGGGATTTTACTTACACGTGGGCGTGAAACTGAATGCAGCCCACAAACACGGCGAACGGAGACGCGTGGACACAGGCAGCAGACTAGGGGTTACCAGAGGGGAGGGGGGAGGTAGGGAGGGGCAAAGGGGCTCAAATTGATGGTGGCGAAAGGAAATTTAACTCTGGGTGGAAATAATAACAATGATAATAACCAAACATCCTTTGCTGTTGGCCCAACGATTCAGACAAAGGCACCAATGAAGACAGTGATGCTTTATAGTTAATTTCCTATAGATTTCAATGCTCCAAGGCAGGAAACCATCACTTCCTTCGGCCTTAATCAGTATCATGTTATAAGTAGCCTCAGTATTTTTCATTTGGGCATGAGAAGCCTCACAATTTATGAAATATTGCATTCCAAGTACGTGTTTACTTCATTTTTACAAATTGCCGATGGGATAGGTACTGTCGCTTTCAGAGCAATTAGTGCGGGAAAACTCATCATAAGAATTCTGCCGCGTCTGAGTCCATATAAATATTGCATGGAACTCCCCAAGGAAACCAAGCAGAGCGGGATAGGTTTGTGCTGGTTGCAGCACATGAGAATTTATTTGCTTTATACGCTGGGCTTTCTCTTTCAGAATGTTGATAGCATGTCGTGTAACCCATTGGATTAATGTTTTGCTCCGATAAAAAGAGACTTTGGTTCTTAGGCGAACACTGCCTTGTCTGTGGGTGAAGTAACAATACTAGCTCTCCACTTCTAAACATGGAGAGCTCTTGCCGCCTCCCGGAGGGAGCCCCGTGATGGGAGTGTGGCTACACGCACTGGGCGACGGGCTGCTCTGCCTGGTTTTGACTCCCGACGTTACCTGTGCGAGGCCTCCGAATTTCCATATTTTTTGTTTTTTAATCGCATTTATGCTATGGTGAAAACCATGACAAGCCTAAATAGACAGACAGGCTAAAATTAGAAAGATGCACCTAGTGATGGCTGTTGTTCTGTTGCGGGAACGCAATGGCTAGAGAATTTTCATTTGATGCAATTTTCATAAACTTTTTTAAATGTTTACCTTTTGACCCCCTTCACCCGTTTCTCCCACCCCACCTCTGGCAACCACCAGTCCATTCTCCCTATCTATGAGTTTGATCGATTGATTGACTTTTAGATTCCACATACAAAAAAGCATACAGTGTTTGTCTGTGTCTGACTTATCTGGCGTAATGTCCTCGAGGTCCTTCCACCCTGTGCAAACAGCAAGAGTTTATTCTTTTTGCTTACTACTAGTGTTCTATTGTATATATATGTTTCTGGGTTCTCCATTGCGTTCCCCTGATCTATGTGTTTGTTTTTATACCAATACGGTACTGTTTTAATTACTGTAGCTTTGTAATGTAGTTTGAAATCAGGGCGCCTGATGCCTCTAGCGTTGTTCTTCACATCTCACATCTTTAAAATGAAGAAATAGGACAAGTGATTCTTTGGTATTTTTTAGGTTTCCCACATGTTTTGCCCGCTTTCACGTCTACATTCAATCCAGTATATTCTTTATGCTCCTTCCTCCTCGTCTTGGACAAAAAAATAAGACATTCCAGGTAGCGATATTTGCTGTGGAAAAAAATTAATTAATTAATATTCTTTTCGGAGCTTTTCTACCCCCTTCAGGACCCAGCATTTAGCTCAACCAGCGTGCCAGCCGAGATGTTTTAGCTGACCTTTGCCCTTGAGGGCTCATAGTATTTACAAAGGTCACATGCTGAGCTGGTGTTGGTTTTCATCCTTGGTGCCATCAATCCATTGGACACTCGTCTTGGCGGCTATTGTGTCTTTCTTTATCCGCGGCAGATAATGGTTATCGTGTCATATTATTATTACACTGCGGAAAACTTGTTACAACTTTAATTTAATAGTTTGTTTTTTTCTGGTCTTTGTATTAATGATTTTCTCCAAAACAAAAGTAATACAGTTAATCGCCTTTGTGTTGTACTTACTGTATCTTGAAGACATTGCATTATTAGTTCAGGGTTTCCCAGCCTAGGTTTTGTGAGCTGTTAATAAATGTTCAGAAGAACGGTGGATGTTTAAAGAGGAGGGTGGGCCGACATTACAGGAGCAAATAAGTCTGCAGTGGCTTCCACACCCTCTGAGGAATCCGAAGAACATTGCCATGTTAAAAAGGTCTCGCAAGTTTTGAAAGGAGAAATTTAAAAATCTGTTAAACTTTGCTTAATCCAGCGTTTCTCAAAGTCATTTGGTCATGCAACCCTTTTAAATTCGGTCATGTAACCCTTTTAAATTTGGTGCAGGGCAGAGAACTTCTATTAACGAGAAATTAATATTCGAAGGACCACGGTTTAGGAAATGTGACAGTATGAGCTTAAACCCAGAGTCGCTTAAGTCACAAAAACAGTGAAACCAAAATAACTGACTTATTTTTAAATAGATCAAAAGGCATGTTCGTTGAGTATAGTTTTTTTCTTTTAAAATAGTTAGCATTCAGTGCTTCAGAGCGCTTCTACATACACTGGCCCTCCTGGCACACCTGCATCCCATGTGTTACCATCCCGTTTGATGGACTAGGGGGTGGAAAGTGAGAGCTTAAATGTCTTTCCTTATGTAACGCAAGTTTGAATTTTGGTGCTCTGGTCTTTTTTAAAATTTAGATTAGGAAACTAACAAAGTAGATGCCTTTTTTCTGATATTCGTGGTCCGTACACCTTTCCAATTATTAAACCAGCCTTCTCTCACAAAATTCAGAAAGCTTTGCAGCCAGTAGCTACTAGCAACGGTTTTGAAAACCTCTTCAGGAAACAAAAAAAGATATAGTTTCATCTATTTGACCACAGCTCTCCTTGGGGAGGCGTGGGTTGGTTGATATTGTGCTGATAAATTACTAACTCCTACCTAGTGACTTTGGAGATGCTAATTTATTCTTAAAATTCTCTCTCAGAGCTCACGAGGGGACAGGCAGTGTTCTCACTGTTTCTGAGAGGGAACCGAGCTGCTCGGCGATTACTTGCTTTGCCCGAATGTCGCCAACCAGATGGGCGAGGAGGACTCTGGGCTGTGGCTTACGCTTCTTCACGGCCTGCTCCAGGGGCTCTTCCTTGCCCAGATTTTAGTTTCCTGAGGAAGCGCCTAGCTTGCTGGGGAGATCTCCCTTATTCACACCGAGTACCCTCTTGACATCAGCATGGGGTTATTTATAATGACACACACATGTGTAAACAAAATGATTAGCTATTCTCATAGAAACATAATTATATCTCTCTAAAGTAATGCATGCGGAAATGTCAGAACCCAGCGACAGAGCGAAGACAATCAGCATGACCCCATTTGTATGAAAACAGTGGGTCATTAAGGCAGAATATCGTACCTGTGGCTCGTTTCCTGATTTGAGGTCACATACGATCGGGCCTCAATGAAGTCTTAAACCACAAAAGTGCCTTTTAGGGCAATTAGTGTCCTGTATGCAAAGCTGAGTGACCTTTCCGCTATTGTCCAAGGACACTCCACGCATTGAGGCTTTGGTTCAGGACAGCAATAAAGAGCAACATTCCAGAACTCGGCCAGCTAGTTCTGAAAGCACAGGGTCCCTTGGCATCCGGGTGCGCCCCCCTCCATCAAAATATCTTTCGAAGATAGAATGGGGTGATTTGGCCAGTCGGTGCCAGTGCCTAGGGTCTTCCTTCTCTAGCTTAGGACACATCTGGAGCTCACACTCGAAAGAGCGGGGTCACGGATGCCTGCAGCTTGGGAGTGTGGTTTCCTCAGAGCACAGTAGACCCCGCAGCAAACCGTTCGACCCCACGGCCCTTGAGTGCTTCTCCGAAACTGAAAACATGAGCTCACGTGTTCATCCGCAAAACGTTCTCCTAATTCTTTAGGAAAAGTAGCACTTTCGAAGAGCGTTTTCAGGCGTGACTGCCTCTTAACACTCGCCGCATCGCCATCCTGGATGAACAAGCGTTTGTGGAAAGGTCGTTCTTAAATTGCTAGTTTGTAGTCGCTCCCTTATGGCTGCGATCATTTTTTCAGCTAATTTTTTTAAAATACAGATTTACATTTATGGGACCAGCCAACCAGTCTGTCAATGTATGCCTAGCGATTAATTTGCTGCAATATGAAACCACCATCTCACTAAAATAGTGGGAAAAGTTCAGCCTCAGAAGGAAGATGGAGTAGGAATTTGCGTTGACAGTAAGAGGCATCGGGAGAAAGCTGGATTGAGACTCAGAAATTGCTCTGTCTCTAAGTAGGGCGAAGAGTTTGGATGAGTTACTTTGTTTCTGTGTGCCAAAGCTCCTCGGTTAATGGAAAACTATCAGATGTACTGGAAACCACAAAGTGCTATGCAAGTTCGTGGCACTGTCCTGTACCACGATGGTTATTATCTACAAAGGGAAATTGAAGGAAGCGATCCAAATAGCTTCCAGGCGCTTCCGGCCCTACTCCCTCAAGCTTGCAGACTCTCTGGGTCTATAATTTGAGCATTTCAGCCCAGTAAGTATTGCCTGGTGCTTGGCGTAAGCTTAGCAAACTCTAAATGTTTATTCTTTTGCTTGAAGATGTGGGACTTCTCTTAATCGACTGTCAGTATACGCTCTAGTTCTCTAGAAATAAGACCTGATTGACCAGACAGGTAAATGCTTTAAATGACAGGTCCCCAACCCCCGGGCCACGGACCAGTACCAGTCCGTAGCCTATTAGGAATAGTCCATAGCCTGTTAGCCACACAGGAGGTGAGCAGCGGGCCAGACAGTGAAGCTTCACCTGTATTCACAGCCGCTCCCCAGCGCCAGCATCGCCGCCTCAGCTCCACCTCAGGTCATCAGGCGTTAGATGCTCACAGGAGCACCGGTCCCTGGTGCCACAATGCTGGGGGACCGCTGCTTTAGGGGACAGCGAAGACCCATGTTTATATTTAACAGGCTGGAGAGGAACCTGTGGGCAACGGTGTGCACATCTCGCTTGCCGTTTCCTTCACCGATGTGGTGGCACTCCAGTGACGTCACTCTCTTTGGCTTTCAGATCTGAGCTACGCCTGGCTCTTCAACGAGTCTCCTTCCTACCAGGATAGCCGACGCTTCGTCTCTCAGGAGACTGGGAACCTGTACATCGCCAAAGTAGAAAAGTCCGATGTCGGGAATTACACCTGTGTGGTCACCAATTCAGTGACGAACCACCAGGTCCTGGGGCCACCCACGCCGCTGATCCTGAGAAATGACGGTGAGTCTTCCAAGCCACGTGGCGAGTTCCGTGCCCTGTGACCACAGGTGCAGTGCGGGAAGTCGGGATGTCATTGGCACACAGAGCTTGGTCGTCTAAATCACACTTAAGAAAAACTTCGCACTTTGTGCATTTGGTATGCGTGTTTTCTTCACTTGTGTAACAAACAAACTTGTGAATCTGTTTTGGAAAACTAATTAGAAAGCTAATTGCTAATCTCAGCAGGAATGGAATGTGGGTTTGGGTGAATACAAATAACAAAGGAATCTATTTCTCGTTTCTTTTGCACTGAAATTGTGTACACAGGCAGAATGAAGTGGGAGGTCGAACCATTAGGTGATTCATCATTTCCATGTAGTTGAGTCATTCCGTGTCCAGAAAGAGGTTTTAAATTATCCGCATAACGTCTGGACTTAGCACACCGAAGGCGTAGTTCCCACCGTAGTGAAGTGCAGGGCTGTCCGGGTGAACTGCAGACGCAGATTTCGCTGCCCCACACTCTCGTGAGACCACGTCAAGAAAGCATATGGAGTTCAGCCGAATGACCTGGCCGTGTGTGGTAATGGACCACGTGCTGTTTAAAGTGGACCTTAGCCCGCCTCGCCCGGCACCGCCCACGCCTCCCCCCTGCCCCCGCGTGAGTCTTTATGTTCCTTCTTCTCGACATGCTTTTCCTCCGCTTAGTCTCTTGACCAACTCAGACTGGTCGTTCCAGAGTCTTCAAATATACCATCTTCTCCAAGAAGTTGTCTCCGGCTGACCCCGTCTCCCGGCTGGGCTGTGTCTTCTCCGTGACCTCCAATAAAGCCTATTCCAAGAGCCCTACTCTGTGTCGCAGCCACCCGTGTGTTTTGCTGTCTCCCCAACTATAAACTCTCCTTTTAAAAGACACATGCATTGCCTTACCGCCCTGTGTCCCCGGCCCCTAGTGTAGAACCTGATACATAGCAGATGGGCAGCAAATATCTGTTGATTAAATGAAAACAAAGTGTTAAGCCCTTAGGTAATGGCTGACGTGATGATTTAAGCAGTCACGGTTTATGTGTTTAAGTTTGATCCTTTTCCAATCCCTGTCCCATCAAGTATACGCTTGAACCTCCCATCACGAACAGGATTCCCTGGACAGGTGAGGTAGCCGTCACCTACGAACGTCAGTAACGAGCATTCGGTAGGCGCTAACTCGTGGCTGGGTGTTCAGAATTGCACCTGGAGCATCTCCTTCAAACCCCAGCAGTGGTAGGAGGAGACTCCTGCTGTAGACCTGACAGGTGAATGAACCAGGGCTCAGACGTGGTACATTACGAGCCCCAAAGCCCCGCAGCGGGCAAAGCGGTGGCTCCCAGATGCACGCCGGGCCCCCGGCCTCACTGACCCCAGAGCCCAGCGCATCGATCCCTCACATGGCCCTTTCCATCACTCTATGTCACCGCTTTCCTGAGTGTTCGAAGAAAAACTTGGCCAATTCAAGCCTGGAACTCAGATTTTCGTCCAGATTGTCTCCTCTTTGACCTGGCACCGAAAGAACTGAGTGCCAGGTGCTGGTGGGACACTGGGCCCTGGCACGGGACATCTGCAGATACGCCCCCTGTGCGGGGGTCTGAGCATCCCCACGGCGTAGGCCGCACAGTGGGGTTTCGAGCAAATAACGTAGATTTGGATCAATCATTCATTTATTCATGCATTTAACATGTATTTATTTAGCACTTGCTGTGTGACAGTCACAACTCTGGGTACCAATGAATGAGAACGATAAAGCCCCCATCAGATGCTTGCATTCTCCCAGAGGGCACAGGCGAAAACAAACAAACACAAACAAAAACAAGAATCTGATTCTTTTAGATGGTAAGAAAATAAGCCAGTATGGTAACACAGAGTCCCAGTGGGGTGGACTGTCACCTTAACAAGGGTTGTCATGAAAAGCCTTTCTGACGAGGGGCCGTACGAACCGAGCCCCAAACGAGAAGAAGTCAGTCCTGTGAATAGCAGAGCGAGGGGCCTTCCAGGCTGAGCCGATGTCCTGCGCAAAGTCCCTGAGGCCTGGTGCAACACGCAGCACACGGCGGAGCCCGGAGAGCGAGCGTGGTTCCAGCGTGGTGAGCGGGCCGCAGGGCGGTTTAGGCCGAGGTCAGAACCGATCTTGGAGGTCATGGAGAGAAACCTGGGTTTTATTTCGAGCGTGATGAGAAGCCCGTGGGGGATTTTATGCAAGAGAGTCGTGTGTGTGTTTAAAACCCTGCTTAGCTGCTGTGGGAAGTAGGCTTCAGAAAGTGAGAGCGGACACAGGCAGTGCAGCGGGAGACGCGGGCAGCCGGCAGGAGCGGGTGGCGGTGGACAGGCGGGACGTGGGTCGAGGCGGGAGTCATTCGCAGGCGGGCCGGGCTGAGGCGACTTGCCGACACGCTGGCAAGTCGGAGGAGAAAATGAAGGATGACACGTAGATTTCTGGCATAGCGGCTGGGTTGATGGGAATGTCATTTACCGAAATGGCTTTACCAACAGGCTTGGAAGGGCACAATCCGGAGTATGATTTTTGTCATTATTTGTAAAGCTGAAGTGTGACTTCTCCCTTGGCAACAGGAGAAGTCTTCGTTTTGTGGTTCCTGGTCTCTCTCTCCATCTGAGTATTCGTCCGGTACATTTATGGGTCCCCGTCCGCTTGCTGTCCCCCGCACCAGTGACACTGTGATGCGACGCAGATCACAGATTTCCCCCGACCTCGTCCCAGGGCCCAGTGCTCGCCACATGGCAAATACTAAATTCATACATCGGATTATGCCGAATTCTATTAAATAAAAGCGAAAAATCTTATCGGTTTAAAGCCTAAGGTAGGCAAGGGACCAATTCTGTCGGAAGCTATCACTGCTCTTTCTCCAGACCTAAGGGTGAAGAGACTTTTCTAAAAGATGGGCTCCCCCGGCATTTGGTACAGAGTTATTTAAAGATACAGCCCCTCTGGCCTCTGCACGTGACACACTCACAGCAAAATGTCTGTTCGGTGGTGGGCCTCACGTCAGTGAATCGTGTGCACAACGCAATGAAATACTGACTTCAGAGCCCCAGAGCGCGGCCGACGGGGGACGTCACGGGGTTGCTGCTTCAGAGAAAGGAACAAGGTCTCAGACGGGACCCCAAGAATCACCCCGCACACGTCGAGTCGGCGGCCGCCTTGCGTTTTGCTTGGCTTTTAGGTTCATCTCACCTTGTCCCGCATCTCTTCACAGAGATGACAAATACGTGTTATCAGAGTGTTTTATCACAGAAGTAGTTGACGAAGGGTCTCGTTCTTCAGTAATTAACGCCCATTTGTTCTTAGTTTCCATGAGACTTGCCCAGTGAAAATTCGTAGTATGTTTTTCCCATTCAGGCCAGAGAACGTGAAATGGTTACTCAGACTCTGTCACTAAACACAAAATAGGGTAGCTCGCTGGCTCCCGTCTGGAGGCAGGAGCAAAGGGGAACGGAGGGGACGTCCTCGTTGAAGTCCGCTCTGTGAGAAGACAGCCGACGGCGTCATCGCCCGCGACGGCTCGCGTCTGGTGGCTGTGCGGGGCGCCAGGCGCACGGCGGGTCTGGAGCCGCACGGTCGTCTCGATCGCTGCAGCCCGCTCAGGCAGCCGAGCTTCTGGCCTGGACGGGACGGGGCGGGGCGCCGAGGCCGGTGTCCTCACAGTCGTCGCCTCCAGCCCCGAAGGTCACCAGGAGTCAGGAAAAGTGCAGCGTGAACGTCGGCTTGGGTCCTGCTGGGAACCGCGTGTGCCGTGTCCCCGGCCAGCGTGGCTGCAAGGCCTGGGCACGTGCGGGTCAGTCCCTTTGCCCAGCTTCGCATGCTCACCCCGGCCTCCGCCCGGATCGCAGGCCGGTCCAGAGGTGAGCCGTGGGGACTCTGGAGCCTGGTTCCCGGTGGGACCCACCTGCCACGTGCCACCTGTGTGACTTCGACGTCATTTGAACCTCATTGTGCTGCGTGTCCTCATGATTCAAATCAGGAATGGTACCCACCTCAGAGGCGTCCTTCGTGTGTTAAATGCCACATAAAGTGCTTTGAGCAGTGACAGAATAGAAGGGAGCCATCAGTGGCTTCCTCGCCTCGGATCTGCTCGGCCAATTCGTTTCGAAAACCTCACGTAGTTCTCAGGCGGTGGAGTGGTTGTTCTGTGAACACGTGGACAAGGACAGAGGATGCTGGAGCACTGTGCTCCGAGGCTCCGGCGGTGCGAACTTCAGTGTGTTCAACTTCTAGCGAGACACGGTTCGATTCTGTGTTTTCTATTTGCTTCGCTATGTTTTCTCATTTTTCTACAACGTGTAAACGTTTTTTGCATTTTTACAAAAATGTTGGAAGAAGGGCTATCCACAGATTGTGGGGTGTACAAGCACTGAGCGATCACCCAGTCTGGTGTCTTTATTCTTTGGGAAAGGAGGCGACCACAGCGTCAAAGTTTTGGTCCCCGGTCACCGTGCTGTTTAAGCGCGGGTCAGATAGTCTGGCCGGACTCGAGATTCACACGTTTGCTTTGTTTCTTTTCCATTCTGATTTTTGAAGTTTTATGTTGGGAATTCTTCTAAATAACTGTATGTTACTTTGTAGCGTTCACCTCCAGGAAATACAAAATTGGGAGTTGTTAGACCGATACGAGATCCTTTTACATCAGAGTTTATATTTATTTATCTATTTCAAAATCTGCTTTGAAACTGTAATTCACCGTTAGATGGGGAAGCACAGCTGTTGCTTAGGCACCATGAAAGAAAGACTTTACTTGACAAAGGTGCACCGTGATTACTTTTACCGCGGGCTCTAATATCATTCTTAGAGCCCGTGGATCAGCATGAGTCAATGGCTGGTTATGAATGATGAGGGGAGGGCTCTATTATTACGTGCTTCCTGCCCAGGTCTCACTGTCCCTAAATTTCCGTGAACAGAGGCAGTAGGTCACCCAGGCGGCATAACCGTGAGAGAAACCCTAGGCCGAGACGACAGTGTAAGCCGCGACCGCTGCGGAATGGCTGGAGCTGGACAGAGCCGGAGGGACGGGGCCAGCCGGGGCGCAAGGGCGTGCCCGGCACCGGACACACGCAGCGCGCAGCGGGCGGAAGCGTCGCCGTGTGCTGCGACACCAGCGCGTCCCAACGCGCCCTCCGTCACGACTGTGCCACCCGTGCGCGGTCATCTCTCCTGGGAGCGCCCCAGGCTGGATGACACCCTCCAGGGGGCATTGACGGCCAGAATTTGTGGGCCACATCATTAGCCCCATGGTCAGCTCAGAACCCAGCCGCGAGGAGGGTCTCCTCTGGGTCGTAACCCCGGTCCACAACCTTCTATGGGTGACCTCGCCTTTAGACTGGCCGTGGGAGACGTCTGCCTGGCAATGGGTGGAGACGTGCCTGGCACGTAGACATGATTTTATATTACCGAAGATCGAGAGACTGTACCAAAGCACCTTATTTTACTGTCACTTCTACTTGCAACTTTTGTGCGGCTTCGTCACAGCGACTCTGTCTTGTTTTTAAGTCTCTAGCAACATCGAAGTGGAGGATCTGTGCGTGTAAAGCCGAGAAGAACGTCTAAGTGACTGAAAGATGGGAGATGTTTTGCTAAACTGGAAATCTGATTTAACAGTGCCTTATGGCTTCAGATATTTCGAAGGCGTGATACGCTGGGGTACGGACGGTCACGTTTGGATCTCTAGCACTGTGATTCTATCTCAGGTCCATGGGGACCAAAGGCCTTCGAAGGCCATTTAGCTCATCGGTTGAGGAAGCATCTGCTAAATACTTGTGTGTGGTACACTACAAAAAAGAAGAAGAAGACATTATGTCAGACCCTGGGCACCTATAGTCAGAGAAATCCAAAGTAGTGGAGGGTCTGAGGGTCTGAAGTTTATTCTTTTATTGGAATTATTGAACTAGTTTTTTTTTTTTTTAACACACACACACACTTACATACACACTTACATACATGTGACATGAAAGTGCGTAGAGGCGTCCAGCCTGGAATAGCGACGTGGGACATTCGTTTGATCATGCACTTAACCGACAAATATTCGCAGAGCACCTCATGTGCGTCTGTCACCAGGAGTGCAACAATCTGTGTTCTCCGGAATTCGGGTCTGGCTGCGCGTCCTGACTGCCGTCTGAAGTCCGAGCGGGCCGCACTGGGGACAGCGGAGGACTAAGACGGGTTCATTGAAGTGCCACTCGTGCTAAGAGCCACCGAGACGGGGTGAGGTTATGCACGCAGTCGCAGCCCGAGTGCGAGAGGAGCTGGCGCCGTCTTGGAAATCGGCCCGAACTTCAGGCAAGAGCTGGCCGACACCAGAGGGAGGAAAGGCATTCCGGGCAACTGGTACACCCCATTGAACCCGAAGACGGGCGAGCTCCGGCCTGCAGGCCAGCCCCGCCCATCGCCTGCCTGTGTGAATGGTTTAATTTTCTTCCTCCACAGAAATGTCAGGCATTTGGGGTTAATTCCTAGATTCTCTGCCATCATTGCTGCTATTGTCAAGGGTGGCTTGTTTTTCATCACATTCTCTATAATTACTTATTGCCGATATAGGAGACCGCTATTTCTCTCGTAAGTGGCCCACCATCCAGCAGGCTCGCTGAGATTGCGTTGTTCCAATAGTTTGTCTGTTGATTTGTTCGACGCTCCCAGACTTTGCTGTATCCCTTGTTTTCTCTAAGCCAGGGGCAAGCCAGCTAGGGCTTAAGGGGCAAATACAGCCCACTACCATTTTTGTAAATAAAGTTTTATTGGAACATGGCTACGCTCATTTGTTCACATATTGTCTATGGCCGTTGCCAGCGGCAGTGGGAGGGTTCAGCCATAACAGACCGCACGGCTCAAAAAACCTAAATGAAATCTTTGCTGTCTGTCCTTTTACGGAGAAACGTTTCCCGTCCCTGACAACGCCTTAATATCTTGAAATACCTGAAGGCCGTCCGTCGAAAGATGCGTTCTTGGTGGCCCCGACGACCTGGGCTAGGACCGACACATACAAGTTAGAGCGGGAGAGAGAGTGTTTGGTTCAACACAATATGAGAACGTTTTAGTGGGGTGAGTGTAGAAGTACTTGCTCGCAAGAAGACAGAAGTCGGCTTCATTTCCCTTAAAAATAGATGTCCTTATAATTAACTTCCCAAACTGGAAGCTCTTGGCAGATTTCCTCAGGACTTCCCCCAAGCGCGGCTGTCCCGGCGGGCAGGGACACATCGTCACGCTCGCTTTGCAGGACTCGGCCTCCGGAAGTAGCTCAGGTCACCTCCGCGCTTTGTTTACCGAGAAAGAGGGAGAGAGATGTGGCTTTGACTGAGGTCCGGTCGTGGGCTTTATTTTCGTGTCACGTGGTTTTCCGAGGCCAGAGTGAAGCCCCAAGTTTAAGGGGAGAATCACGCCCCGCGGCGTCCCAGCTCCTCCTCTCCGGCCCCGGCTAGCTCCAGGTGGGACCGTTCCCGCCGACACGCAGCCGGAATCACCTACTGCAGGTGGAGAGAGTGGCAGAGAGTCCTCGGCCGGTCTCCCAGACCCCACTGTCCCCTTCAACCTGGGGCAAAAAGAGTTTTTTTTTTTTAAAGGGCAAAATGGTAAACTCAGCCGAAGGAACGAATGTGTATAACGAATCTAATATTTCCAAGTAGTTTAGGTTGATGGAATACACATCATATGCCTCAAGAAAGTCAACATGGGAGCTTAAGATAACTTTGGCGATTTTCTGAGCAGAAAACCCCACGCGGGCGTTGGTAAGGCCCCCGTGGTTTGGCTGAGCCAGCAGGGGTTCCGGTGTGGGCAGCTGCAGGCCTGTGACTCTGCCAACCCGCCTCCTGCTACAAGTTGGTGAGGCAGGCGTGGTGTGTGGCCCATTTCTCTTTCATACTCTGTAATTTGCCGCCTATTTTGTTAAATGCTGTGTTCTTACAGGCGTCAGCATCGGCCTTAACTGTTTTCCAGGCTTTGAAAAAGGGACAGACATTGCCACAAGGCCATCTGCAGAATCCAGGCTCTCGATGGTCCTGTGGCGGGGGGGCCTCCGTCACTACTGCTCTTCCGGTGACTAGCCCCTAGGACATGACCGTCAGGGTTGGGTGGGACTTCTCGCTTTGGCTCAACACCTAATGGCCAGGACAGAAGCTCTTAAAGTGTATTTCCCAGCAGCATTAACCTCGTCTAGGAACTTGTGAGAACTGCAAATTCTTAGGCTCCCACTCACCTCACTAAACCGGAAACTCGAGCCCTCCAGGTGACTTAAGCTCTGACAACCCCTGGCTTAGGAAAAGCACCTAGCAATTTCTAGCCACGTTGTCACCAGGAAGCCAGCCAGCCTTTTCTCTTACTCCGTGAACAGTCACTGCCTGCGTATCCCACTTTACTGTGCAACACGCCGAGAGAGTCGACTCCACGGGTCGCGAAGGTGACAGGCCTCTGCTACCCACACCGCACCTCACTGCCAGGCACAGTGCCGGCTCCCGGTTGGCGTCAGATGACTGTGCATGGAAGCAGTTTGCCGGAATGTAAGAATAGCTAAGCCCCTGACTCTCGAGGCCTCTGATGCATGGAATTTCAAGTGCTATAATTTTCACTGTTATTACGGTGGTTCTCGTGCTCCGAAAAATAGAAAACATTGACGGTGTGTTTTAATGACAGTGTGTTTTAAAGTAAAAAATTATAGGCACCGATGTCTCTATTTAGACTTGGAAGTGAGCGTTGTCTCTACAGGCAAATCGTGTATCTCATGCAGGAGAAAGGGATTGGCATCGAGAGTGTGTAGCTGGGTGGAGCTTGGCTGTATCCTCTGCACTCCTCCGCTTTCTCTTGGTTGTGTAGACACGGCCAGGCCTTGGTTCGTCCTGTATGTTTTTCTAAGGAGCAGAAGGTGCCGGAGCGAATCCATCAGCGGCCTTCCTCTTTTTGCCAATATCCTGCGGATCGCCAGAACAGCTGTAGACGAAGCGTAACAGGTGGTCAGAGAAATGACTTGAAAAATGCAGTTCTGTTTAAGCAGATTTTGTTCATTAAAAAAAAAAAAAAAATTAAAAGCAACGGCTTTTAAAATTTGATGTCGAAAATAAAGGCCAAACTAGTTAAAATGAAAGAAATAGTCAAATAAAAATGTAGCCTGTGCCAGATGTAAACGAATCAATTAGAACAGCTCACAGGTGTTCCGAAAATGTTCCTATACAGTCCAAGAAAATTGCTTCCTTCATATTTTTATGACTTTAGCAGATAAAGACAATCTTTATATTAATGAACATTCTTTCAACAGCAGCAAAAAACCATGCTATCTCATGTCTGATCCATCTCTGTGTCCCGAAGCCAGTGTTATGAATACAGATCTGTCTGCATTATTCCTAAGGACTGTCTCTGGCGTCTTGACAGCTACAAACGTAGACCACTATGTCCCAACCCGGATGTCACTCTGTATGGCCACATAAACAACCCACAGCTCGTTGTAGAAAAGCACGATCTTCACTAAGTGAATCACACAGGAAACCGTGATGATGCTTCAAAGTGACTCCCGTGGCTGGAAGGAAGTACATGTTTGACCTAACGGCTACTATCTGTCGTGGAATAAAAGCCCGCATTCCTACATCTTTTCCGCCATTCCACAAATTCCCGTTCATCTCGATTTTTTTCCCCATGTGCCTGGTACTGAGCTAGGATGTATGAAGGTTACAGGAAAATCAGAAGTGGTTCCATTCCCCGAGGGAGCGAAACAGAAGCCATGGCCCGATTGTGAACAGCTGTAAAGATAACGGGGATGCTGCGTGAGAGGTGCCCAGTTTGTGTGCGGAACGTGTGGCGACAGTAGTTTTTCCCGAGCGCCTCTTAAGCGAATGGTCGGCGGTAGAAGCTAGAGATGCCTACGAGAAAGAGGGAGACGTGACTTTCGGTCGAGACGGAAGGCAGATTCTAAACACACGCACGAACGAGAATTGAACGTGGCGATTACCATAAAGGAAACACGTTGTTAGCAGGGGATAACAGGACTGGCCTCGCTCAGACGGGGTGATCGGAAAGCACTTCGAGAGGGCGCCACGAAGCAAGAGCGACGTCGCCCACCTGACGTCACGGGGAACACGAGGGTGAAACGCATCCTCGCACACACTCGCGTGCGGACAGACGTTCGCAGAAGCATCATTCACCGTAGCCAAAGTGGAAGCGACCTGAATGCCTGCTAAAGACACGTCCAAGTCCCAACCCCACTACCTCAGATGTGACCTTATATGGACACAGGGCCGTTACAGATGTAATTCGTTCAGACGAGGTCACTGGAGTAGGATCCGTCTTCAATCCAACGTGACAGATGTCCTTAAAAGAAGACAGTGGTCATGACACACAGAGAGGACGCCGTGTGACGATGACGGAGGTCAAGATTGGAGTGACACAGCCGCCAGCCAAGGGACACCAAAGGGTGACGGCCACCACCAGAAGCCTGGAAGAGGCCGGGAATGACTCTACGCCCAGTTTCAGAGGGACAGCCCTGTGGTCACCTGCGTTCGCGACTTGCAGCCGCCAGAACCGTGAGATGAATTCACTTTGCTTTAAGCCTCTCAGGGTCCCTCCGGTAGAGATTTCCCAGGAAACTGACACAGCCAGCGAATGGATACGTAGGTGGAGTGCCACCACACAGGTGCATTCAGCAGTAAGAAGGAGCCACTGATGCCGCCTACGGCATGGGTGAACCTCGACGGTTTAGGCCAAGCGACAGGGGCGGACGCGGCACACCGCGTAGCATGTGGCTCTGTGTATGTGCAGTGTCCGGCAAAGGCAAGTCTACAGGGACAGGCAGCAGAGCGGCAGTTTCCTGGGGCTGGGGCCAGCCTGGGGGTTAGCTGCAGACGGACGCGAGGGCTCTTCTCTGGGTGACGGGGACGTTCTCAAACCGGATGGTGGTGATGGTTGCACAGCTCAGCAAACGCAGTAAAAATCATTGAATCGTATGCTTAAGATCCCTCGACTTTTTGGTATGTGAATTATACTCACGTGTGGGTGTGTGTGTGTGTGTGTGTGTGTGTGTGTGTGTGTGTGTAATGGGGGAACATGCGAGAACTGAGGCGAAGAGGTTTGATGATACTTCCTGGTCACGCGGGTGGTGGTGTCAGCAGAGAGAGGGCACGCGGAGGGTCTGGACGAGGGGCTGAGTCTGGGCCCGCGAGGTCGGACTTAGCAGTTCCGGCGGGCGGTGGGCACTGAGTCTGCCTCCTCCGGATCTTTCACAGCCGGATTAAGGAAACCCGATCCATATGTAATGCTTAAGAAAGAAGAGGCCAGAAGCCTGGTCACCTCCTCGACAGCCCGGCCCCTTATCGTCTGTCCCCGCCCACACATGACGCACTGCCGTGCAGACCGTCCCGACTTCCTGGGAAGACGAAAGACCTCTTTCTCTGAAGGCAGTTCTTTCTTTCGTTAGCAACATTCTCGGGGTGCACGGCCCCCCACACGGCGCCCGGAGGTGGTGACACATTCCCGCGCACAGAGCCACACGTCTGAGATGTGGGATGGCGAGTCACGGGCACGGACTGTTGGTGGCCAGTTCGGCCGTTGTGTGCGAACACCGGCTTTGGGGCTGAAAGGAAGACAAACCCAAACTCAGGTGCCAGAGGACTCGGCGAGGCCGCCGCGGGGGAGGGTTTTGCCTCTGAGCGCGGGCTCGGCGGATTTCGGTCCAGCTTCGCGGTATCGTTCCTGGCCGCGTGAGAGGCCGCAGTAAAGATTAAGGCGAGGAACCGGGGGCCAGAGGTGCAACCTTGAACGCACACTCGTTCGCTGTGAGGGTGAAGACAAACTGGTCAGCCCTTCGAGATGACAGCCTGGCTTCTGAAAGTCAGGGACAGATTGGAACTGTGATTTTAATGGGAGGCGGGGGGTACGATCCCTTTAAGAAGAGGTCGCTAGCTAAATAATGAAGTAGCTGCCCTGTAGAGAAGTGTGCCCCAGAATGCGAAGATTCAGATAGCTCACCCGATTATCTCCAGGGTCCCTTCCAAATGCCCCATGTCGCCCAGTGAAAGAAATAAACAATCATGGTCGACTCGACACTTCTGAGATGCGCCTCAGAGCAAACCTAGCTACGCTGTGACGCCGTCTGACGCTTAGTGTTGATGTTGTGGTGGTGGTGGTGGCGGTGGAGGCGGTGGTGGTGGTGAATGGCGGCGGTGGTGGTGGCTGTTGCCAGATGGCGGTTGCTGTCAGGTGACAGGCGGCTGCAGGCAGCGGTGGTGGAGGTGGCGGTGGCAGGTGGCGGCGGAGGTGGTGCAGTGCAGGTGAGTGGTGGCGGTGGCTGTTGCAGATGCAGGCGGGTGGTGGTGGCGGTGGCGGCGGCGATGATGGTGGCGGCGGTGGTGACGGCTATGCCGTCAGAAGTATACGAGATCTGGCTATGGCGAAGGCGGCGGCTATATGATCTGATCTATATGGGCGGTTAAATGATCTACATCTGCGGAAGGCTGCTTTTACATATACGGCGGCGCAGGCATGATCACCGTATTGGCTATGGCATGTTTATCACCAGCATCATGGGTATGGCGGCGCTGATCGATCTACAGGCGGCGGCGGCTATGGCGATATATGGCGTTGGCAAAGGTCACCGGGAGCATATCGCGTGCGGCGGTTTTGGCGGCGGCTGCGCGAGCCCGGTTTGCTTGCTTGGCTTACCCGGCTGATTCCATGGCTATGGGCGGCGAGCCCATGCGATCGGCGCAGGCGAAAAAATAGTCGAAGATCTATGGCGGTTATGTCGGTTATGGCTACAGCGTCGATGGCGATCTATATAAGGCGCATATTTTTGCTATACGACTGCTATGATCTCATATAATAGCAACGCCTGGCTGGCATAAGATCCTGCATATAATATCAAGTAAGGCTATGGCGAAGCGTTAAGGCGAGAGGATTCCATATAAGCAGTCCATGATCGGCGGCGCTATACAACCATGATCTGCTATATAAGGCGTCAGATACATATGCGGTGGTGGTGGTGGTGGTGGTGGTGGTGGTGGTTGTGGTGGCTGTCTTTTCTTTGATCTAAACTCTCTGATGTTGCCCAAAATTCCGAAGCTGCAGAGGGAAAGGGTCCCCGCTTCGCGATGGGTGGAACCATTTCTCTTTGTCATTGTACCTGTCCCCAACCATTCTCCGCGGTCAGCTTCTTCTTTATCCCGTCTCCTCTTCCTCCCGCGGGAAGCCTGAGGAGCAACGCCCGTTTCTAGTTAAGCGGGATAATCCGACCCTTGACGCTGGCACAGCCGAACCAGACACCGCGGAAAGTGACTCGGGATGGAATAGAAACCGATGGGTTGAGACGCGTACGGCAGTGATGAAACATTGGGATCGGGAACGCACCGTTAAGAAATAATTAAGCAGTTAAGGAGTTCGTGTGCTAGGTTATGTCGCCCTGGGCATAATGGTGGTTTTTCAGGACATGGCAAGTGGGAGACTGTGACCTTCAAGGTGAGCCTATCATTGACCAAATGGGTATGACTTAAGGGGTGTCTTCTCTATCGGCTTCCTGTTAATATTTTTACGTTGGTTCAGAATACAGTAAAAACACCGATAGCAATGTTATTTTGCAAGTCCTGATTTGTGATTGATTCAGATGGGCTTGGAAGTGAGAGCTAAAGGAACCTGTGGCCACAAATTGATTACACGTCTTTTTCTTATACAGACATAATGAAGCGTGAAACTATTTTTTTTAAATAAACTTTTTCTGCAGTATGTGTCCAAAAAAATAATCGATGTGATTTTCCTGCTTGGGACTTTATCCCCCTTTTTGTTTTTTATTTTTGCATGACTACCTAAAAACAGTGTTTCTGAGCAGCGAAGCGGTGCGCAAGGAGGGTTTACTCCTCGGCAGATGGCGTGGCTCCGTGACGCACGTTTCTCCTCGCAGTGGCTGGGAGAGCAGCCGCGACTCACGGCCGTCGGAGATGGGACCTGCTTTACACGAAGACATGAACTGTACACACAACGAGGCACAGCGTGAACGGAGGCACACGTGCGTATGTAGTCAAAGGATCCCCAAGACTCAGATCCTTCTTTCTGTTCGCAGGGGTGATGGGTGAATATGAGCCCAAAATAGAAGTGCAGTTTCCAGAAACGGTCTCCACGGCTAAAGGCGCCACGGCGAGGCTGGAGTGCTTCGCCCTGGGGAAGTAAGTTCCCGCCCTGCCCTCCCCGCCCCCTTCTCCCCGGCAGGTGTGGAGCTTTCCTTGCACTGTTCCGAGGTGACCGAAAAGCAAGCCTAGCTCTTTGTAATTCTGCATACCCGTCCGCTCACCACAGAGACGGGACACGTAATGGCACGTGAAGGATTAGGCTGCCACCCTCGACGTGGCCACCAAGGAGAGGAGAATGGGTAATTCTGAGAAAGTGTTCCATTCTGTGATTATGACCTGAAATGTGCACACTGTCTGGCCCAGAATGGCAGAGAAACGCTGGCTTTTTTTGGAGGTACATTCGAGCTGACTCTTTGGAAAAATGTGGACTTGCTTTCAGCCCCAGTTTATAGAGATGCGTCAGATGTTTCTCGAATCTCTTTCAAGTCACCAGTCTCTTCCTTCCACTTTGGCTAGAGATAGGCAGGACCCAAGAGTCTGTATTTTACGGAGCTGTCTAAAAATTATTCACGACTTCATTATTCAGTCCTTAGCTAAGCCGACTGCCCCAGAGTTTCTGTCGGAGGAAAATGAAGAGCAGATCAGCGGCGATTTCACTACTAACCCTGCAGCAAACGTTGAGCGTAAACGGTAAAAGCTATCCCCTGAAATGAGAATTTCAGGTCACCTATGCGCTTAAAAGACGCTTGAGAACCTGGCTCCCAACCCTGTACATCTGGCAGCTCACCCCCACCCTCCACCGCGAAGCTAAGATGCTTTTCTTGTGTTCAAATGTTGCCTGAGGTGACAACACTAACTTTTCTCCAACCCGTTTCAGCGTGTGAAATACAGGAGTCTTGAATCTTGTGTTTTACGGCAACAACGGGAGAAAGATTCTCCTCTTTTTTTGGTTATTGTTTTATCTTCTGCTCTCGGAGGGAGATTCTTTTGGTTTCTGTGTTTTCAGTTGTGACCGTGTAAGCTGCAGAATGATACAGGGGTCATTTTTTATACCCCGAAAACTTACACATTGAATAAATTAGGACATGGCAGTGGGACTGAACACTGTGCAGACATCGAGATCCAGTTGTAAAACAACATGTAAGACATAGAAAATGCTCACGGTTTATCGCAGAGATAAAAGCAGATCGCCAAACAGCGTAATATGGTCCCGTTTCTTATTTTACATACATACCTATGTATATATACGTGTATGTGTGTATGTGCGTGTGAACTCAATCCAGGGATGAAGTGAGAGCAGGTAATCAGATAGGTGAAGAATGTACTTGGTGAACTCTACAAGGTGATACCTTGAGAAATCCTCTATAGAGAAAGAGCAGAATTTATGTCGTGCACACTTCCAGGGGGATACAAATTAAACTCTATTCACACGACTTGAATGGCCCTAGAATAAAAACAAAAGACCCAAATCAGCCGCCTCCGGTCAACAGAGAAACATCCGGGGTGCAATCCGGCTGCTGAAACGCATCATCGCCGCCCGCTTAAGAGCAGAAAGACTATGTCTAAGAGCGGTTATTTGAAAAATCACGCAGCATGTGTTCATCTCGCCGAGTGTAAAGACACCCACCATGTCCTTTGCATGCAGCCCTTATGCGTTTCGAGTTAGCATGTCTGTCTAGCAAACTCAAATTCTTCTAAAACAAGTATAGTAGAGTTGATGGCTTTAATTTTTTAAACGCCATCTCAGGTTTTCCAGAGAAGATTAGCAAGTCTTTCCCCTAATTACTTCTCTGTGTGTATTTTTGTGGAAAAGAAATAAGTAAATGATTGTATCCACCACCCCCACTCCAGGAAACAGCAGTCTGTGAATCTGTGCTTAGCTCGCTCAGCCGTGGATTCGCAGACTCAGTGATGCTCTTCCTGCGGTTTGAGAAGGGATCTATCCGTTACGGCTGGGGGGTGATAGACGCCTTGAGAGCACGTAAAGACCCCACAGGTCGCTGTTTTCCGATCTCGCTATGTTAAGTAAAGTTTCCCCAAACCACCTCCTAACGGCCTGCGATAAGTTGGTGGGTTTCCAAGCAGAGTGTCCAAGAGACCGGAAGTGGAAGTTACCAGTTTTTATGGCCAGAGCCTTGAAACAGACACAGCATCATTTCTGCCTTACTTCAGCCGGCAGAGCAGTCAGAGAACCCGCCAGGTTCAAGGGGAGGAGGGCCCGGCCTCACTCGGGGGAGGGATGTGAAGGAATTCACGGCCATCTTGAATCCCTCACGATGGTGTGTGGACAGTTCTATCTTCATACTTACGATTTAGGAAAAAAACAGATGTCCTAGGAAAAAAAAGCAGCAATCACATAAAAATCCGATTTTTTTTTCCACGATAGTATTGCAAAGGAGATAGATCACCTCGTTGAAGGTTAAGAAAGGATATTTAAGGAAAACATTAAGTGCATAATAATAGCGGAGATGTGGCTAGGGGTAAAATCGTAACAGCGATGCGTGAATGGCTGAAGTTCGGGGGGCGCTGCCTGGGTCTAGCTTAGACGCTTAGAGCGAGCGGGAGGGGTCACTAGCAGCACAAGTTCAGATAAAAGACACGGTTTTCTCTAATGTGACTCACCCCTTTTATTCCCCTTTCAGCCCAGTGCCAACTATCATCTGGAGAAGAGCCGATGGCAAGCCAATAGCAAGGAAGGCCAGACGACACAAGTCCAATGGAATTCTCGAAATCCCCAATTTTCAGCAAGAGGATGCTGGTGCCTATGAATGTGTGGCTGAGAATTCCAGAGGCAGAAACGTAGCAAGGGGACAGCTGACTTTCTATGGTAAGTGTGGGGTCACAGTTGATCACGTGGAGTGCTACAGACCCTCTTGGTATTCAAATCATAGGCTGGGAGGTTCGCATTCAGGCTTTTTCAGTAGGATTGCGCCCAACAGGACTGTGTGAAACCTCTGTTTGCTGCTCAGTTAGCATTCCCCAGGCTGTGGAGAGTGGGCGCTGGGCAAGGACCGATGGGGACGGGAGGAAGAAATGAAGCCGAGGCGTTGGGGATGAGCACACTTGCGAAGGGGCTGTTCTTTTGTCCCTCTGCCTTCAACCTGACGTGGGAAGGGGCCGTTCATTTGTCCCTCTGCCATCAACCTGACGCGGGAAGCATATTGTTAGTCCCACTCCCGACTTGCTTGTTAAGCCCTGTACTTTTCTTCGTTTATGATCTGATGTGGGGCTCGTGCGAATTCTCTGGAATTGTCCCGTTTGCTCGCAGTTTCACGCGGTACCATGAACATTTCAGAATGCACACTGTCCAAATTTAGTTCTTATCGGAGTGGAGCGTGACAAATCTCTCTCACCCCAAAGACTCTTCATGTGCAGCTGCTCCTGTCCGCATCTAACTGTCGGCGTCGATCCAGACGTCATATAAATGTAAAACCTCCAGCACGTGGGCGCCGGTCGAGCCGATCTCGGAAGCCCCGTTAGGCCGTTGATGCAAAATCCAGAAAGAGATTTCACTGGATAGGCTTGACTTCTGCCAAATTGGAACATGCCCGAATCCCATCTGCCCGGGGTGTTGAAAATACATATTCTAGACTGATAATTATTCAACAATGGTTTCAATAAACAGCAAGCATATTAAAATGGTGAGAGCAGTTCCGTACGGACGCATTGTAGCCAAAGATTTAATTGTTCTTATTTAGCCGTCACCGATGCCACAAAAGTCTCTTTCACCGATTCCTCCAAATCGATGGCCACAGACTTGTTCAGTAGTCGTGTAAGGACTTTTAGAGGCATGATCAGCAACGGGGTGGAGATTTAGAAAAGCAGCCAGCCTTCAGTACCCTCCCCCACGTGGCCCTCAGCATTTTGGACTCAACAAACCTCTCATGTAGCCCAGGGGTAGGGGAGCGGGAAAGCACACATGATTCTAGAAAGTTCTCCACAGGATGACCCGGGCAACGGTTGTATGAATACATCTATACTTCTCTTTAATCACTCATTTTTTCTTCAACAACAACAAAGACTAACTCTACTCAGGCCAAAGGACAGACTTGATATTTTCCTTCGCGGTTTCTTAAACTGTGGTGGTTGGTACCTTACTTGGTTGGTTGGAAAGCAAAAGACGCCACTGTTAGTCGATGGGAGAAACGGATCAGTTCAGTGAGATGCGGTCGCTGCCGTTAAGTGTTTAGGGTACTTTTTCTCACCGGTATAAGAATTATTTCTTACATGTCGGGGAGGGGCAACCCGACAACATCCAGGTAAGGAGCCAATATTTTGTTTCCTTTTCATTAGTGGAACAGACTTCTCGATTCAGGAGCGGTCGTTCCCGAATTTGATTTTGAGTTCTTCAACTCCAAATCAAGTCATTTTCGCTTGCACGATTGTAAGGGAAATATCTGTTTTCGGTGTATTAAAAAGGTACAGAATTTCCTATCACCAGGATCTGGCTTGGTGCTTTCTAGTGGGTCTTTTTCCCTGAGCTGAGAAAAGAATTTTCTGGAGCTTCTGGTCTGAGGTCCGCCTCCCCGGTGCCTCCCAGCCTCGCGTAGCGAGATGGTTTTTCCGGGGTCCTGCTTGGAGGTGAAAATCAGGTTCTAACCGTGTCGCCCTCTTAAAGGAAGCCGTCCGCAGCGGTGCGCGGGGAAGTGGGCAGAATGGCACCTGCAGCTTTGTGAGGGGAGCCCCGCCCCCGCTTGTTCCCGAGCTGTCGCCCCCGTCCGTGTCGGAAGCCTCCGGATGAGCCGCTTTCTGCAGCGCTCAGCTGCTGCGTCCATGCTTAGTCCATCGTTTTTCGTCACCTGGCACATCAGTGACACAGAAAGCATCAAATTGTTCTCATTGTCGGAAAGGAGCTTCACTACACCAAAGCGTTTGGCTGTCGTTTTGTTTTTTTTGTCCCCCCTCTCTCATTTTTCGGTCTCCACTGGCTTTTCCCAGTGCTGAGTTCCTGATATCCATCTGCCTCGGCCACCGATGGAAATGAGTTATTAGCATTCAAATCGCTGTGCCGATCACAAGAGGGGAGAGAGGAGCCCCGGTCGCCCACCTGTGAACACGCGTCTTTGTTGACAAGAGAATCCCTTACCACACCGAGATGTGCCGTCTTGGGGCTCGCGAACCCCGGGGTCCAGCGAGGAAGCCGCTGCTTTTCTCGGTTGCAAGGTGTCGCGTCGCGTTCGTCAGCTGTGCACCTCGGCGGCCCCCGGCGGGCGGGCTTTGGGCCTGGCTTGACGAAACGGCGGTCTCCCCTGGTCTCCCCTTCTCACGCTCAGACCTCACCTGGCCGGCCACAGCGCCGTCACTCCCGTGTCCCCCGTGCCACAGTGACGGACGTGTCCCCACCACGGGTGGCTTCCCGGGGGGGCGGGGTGTCCTTAGATTAGCAGGTGCTGCTCGTGTCTGGGCTATGTGAAGAGCGAACCAGTTCAGACAGAAAACATCGTCACCCCACCCCAGCTCCCCGGCTTCGTTCTGCCGTGACATCCACTTGCCCAGTGTGGTGTAATTTTAATCAGCTCTTTCAGACATTTTTCAGTCTAAAATGCTTTATTAAAATAAGTTTGTATATTCACAGGGGTAAAATGCTATGGATCTTTGTTGCTAAAGGTGGAAATTTTCCAAAATGATTTTACTACATTATTAATTCATTCGACAAATTTCTTTTTCATTGCCAAACATATGGCCGGCAACATCAGGCACTAGGGCTGCGAGACTGATCCCTGCCTCAGGGAGTCTGCATTTTACGAGAAGCTGACGGATCATATACTATTAAGCAAATAAGTGAACGAGACAATTTCAGGTTGTGTTAAGAGTTACAAAGAAAATAATTAGGAAGGTATGATAGATAACAACTGGGAGCAAGGAAGAGGCTTCAGCGGATACAGGAGTCAGGGAGGACGTGTCTAGGATGGACCTCGTTGCTGACAGACAGCCATCGTTTCAAGGGGAAGCACATCCCGGGCAGACGGTGGGGACGTGCAGAGGCTCTGGGGCAGGGACCGCTCGATGTGTCTGAGATGCATCTGGGAACCCAGTGTGACACATCACAGGGAGAAGGGGCAAACGTTTTGAAACGCAGGAAGGTGACACATGATGCAGGACCTTGTAAGCCAGGCACAGAGTTCGGGTTTTGTTCTGAGTGTAATGGGAAATCCTAGGAGGATTTTAAGCAAGGGTCTCACTTAATCTGATTCATGCTTTTAAAAGACCCCTCTGGTTGCTTCGTGATGAAGGGATTATAAAGCACCAAGCGCGAGGGGAGGCTGCCAGGCAGGAAGCCGCGTACGTGAGAGAGGTTGGCAGCCAGGGCTCAGGACAGAGGACAAGTGGAAAGTCTTGAGACACATTTTGGAGTAAGAGCCAATGAGACACGCTCGTGTCATTCCCGCAAGTACCCAGTTCGTAGATAAGGACCCTGGCTCCCTAAGAGATGACGTAACTGACCTGAGTTTACACAGTAAGAAGCAGAGTCACATTCCGAGTGCTATGCGTGCTCTTTCGTGCTCGAGGTTCTCAAACGTCAGGGGCATTAGGATAATCTGGAAATTTTATTAAAATGCGGATTACTGGGCCCTCCCCTTGCAGGTTCTGATTCTGCAGGGCGGACGCGGGACCTGAGAGTTGGCATCTGTCAAGTTCCCAGGTGACGCCGATGCAGTTTATCTGGGGTCCACGCTGTGAGACGCGTGGCTCTGTGCTGGGCCCTTTCCGAGTGGTGGGTGAGGCTGCAGATTAAACTACCAGCAAGCGAAGGCGTTCCTGCTCCTCGGCACGCCAGCCGCCAGCTGCCAATCAGGCCTGGGGCCCCGCTGTGCACACACAGCATGGGATGGGCGTGGTCCATAAGCATCTTTGAAGAAAGGAAAGGGGGCTGTCCAGGGCATTGAATTCCCTTGGTAGTTACTCATCTTTCCACCTCATTGTATCTGTGAAGTCACTTCCTTCTTGCACAAGGAGACCAGGCGAATATAGTCATGATTTGGAAGAATGAAGTGCGAACTAAAAGAACTTGGTATTTAATGCCTTTTACACAATTTTTCCTTTTTAACGGGTGTTAAAAAACATAAAACCATCTTCATCATTGGGAAGTAGGGAATATAATATCTGAGCAGTAAGGCAGGCTCTATATTTCATTGAATGCTTTAGTGTTTGAGCTGGAAGGAAGTGCCGGGGCCAACTTTTTGATTTGTGTAAGAAAATAGGGCGCAGAGACATAAAATAACTCACCCCAGATCACACGAGTGAGAATCAGCCTGTAACTAGAACTGTTCTATCTATTATACTACACCATATGTTACGTTCCCTGCCAATAGCACATTTTAATAAAATAGGTAAAGGGAGAAAGCCCGTCAGTCATCCAGATGCTTTTTCTGCATATTTTCTACAAGCGCTGTCATAAATGAAAACATTGAGGTGAACAATTGACTGCTTCACTCCCCATTTTCCAAAAGAGCGGCTTTTATTCCCTTCTCCATGTGACATCTATGGCTGTATGTCCAGACCTTGTGTGCTGTGGTCTTTTGGCCCCAAAGGCAAAACTGTTGGCTCGTTGACCTTGCAATGGTGTTTGAGCATCTCCGAGGTCGTGAGTGGGTGAAGGCAGAAGCATCCTGCAATGTGGCACACAGACTTCCCCACGATGTGCTATGCGTATGTGATCACTGGACAGCTGTCGGCCCTGCAAAGTAGCTTAAAGGACAGAGTGACCAAAAACCGAACAGAGCAGATCAAGTAATTTCGCAGTAGAGCAATAGTCTAACTGTCCTCTACAGAACTGATATTGAGACCCTCAATTTCCCGTGTCACTTAAGATAAAGGCAACAACTTTTGTGTCTTTCTCTTCATCTGACAGTTCCGATGAGTGGATTGGTGTGAGTTTCCAGGGCTGCACAATGAGCACGTGCAACTCGTGGGCAGTGGGAGGAGAGGCAGGAGGGAGGACACGTGTCCTTGCCCCCTGTGAAACCTTGGACCCGGGAGACAAAGTCAGAGCAAAGACAATGTGTTAAGTGCAATTCGCTTCCTTCATTCTATCTTGCCAGAAGGCAGATGTAACTGTTACTGTTTTTATGCGTCGAGGAATACAGTTTAAATTTACCTGTGACAAGTTTTCCCCAAATGGCTCCATTTATCTAGAAGTTTCTGTGCTTGTCTCAAGTGTGGTTCTCAAACTTTTGGTTTCAAGACCCCTTTTTACTCTTAAAATCATGAAATATTCCAAAGAATGTTTGCTCATGTGGGCTCTATCTACCACTATCCACCATGTTGGAAATTAAAACAGAATTTTAGTACTCTTTTTACATTTAAAATGACAATAATACAACCAGTGCATGTTAATACAATCTCATATTTTAAGAAAACTGACTGTATTCTTCGAAACAAAACAAACGAACAAAAACATTTAAGAAGAAGAGGGACATCGTTTCTGGTTTTGCAAGTCTCTTTCATGGCTGTCTGGACGGAAGAAAGCTGGATTTTTATCTGTGCTTCTGTGTTCGGACTGCGATGATGTGTTTTTCCAGTTTACGTACATGAAGAAAATGCGGTCTCACGCGATGAGTAGTTAGAAAGACAGGTCTTAGCGACACCCCGCAGGAGACTTGGGGAACCTCAGTGGTCCTTCGGCCACACTTTGAGAACCGTGGTGGGAGAGCCGGACGTGACCTCGACGGCCCATAGACGGAGCGTGGAGGGGGTGCCAGGCAGACCTGGGTTCCCGTGCCAGCTGGGCCACCTTCTGAATCTGGGCCTTAATATCTCGGTCTCATCGTAAAACGAGATGATGATGCCTAACGCGCCGGTCAGTCATCACGAGGTGGGGAAATCAGATCGATAAAGCGACGCCCACGAGATAGCGCATGATCCCACAGCGGCCGTGACCGCTGATGTTACGTCCAGAAAGCCGATTGGCGTAGGAGAACGGGATGAATTCAACCCAAATGAGACCAGATTTAGAGAAACACTAGGCGGTGACCAACTCGGAGACCGAAAAGGAAATGTCAAGCGAAGAATCCACCTTGGGCCAGAGTAACAGCTTGCTTCGTTTGGGCAGTAACGGGTTCCGCGCATCAGTCGTAAAAAAAAGCCTTTTGTTAAGGAACGTATTTCTGATTTCCAGTTCTTTTGGGGCCGTGACTCGTTTCTAAAGTTCTGAATTGACCGCGGTACATCTAGGAAGAGGAGACGCTACATCTAGGAAGAGGAGACGCGTGATCACGTAGAAACTGATTAACGAGGAAAGAGTTAAGCTGAACGAACACGCAACGGGCAGCTCTGCTGCCTGTATCCGATGAGCCGTAAGTCCTCAGCAGGATGGGAGTCAGCACGTCGAGGATGGGTTCACAGAGGAGGCTTTCCTGCAGGGTGAAATTGGTTAGTGGGTGGAGGGGCGGAGGACATTGGAAAACCACGGGGTGTCACAAACAAAGGAAAGAGGCCAGAACCGGTGACCTGGACTTGGGGACAAGGAAGACCCTGTTTGATAGGAGCTGTGGGTTCTGAGCAAAGCTGGAGATAAAGTCAAAGAGCCAGTGACAATGGACTTTAAATATCGGCTTAAAAATGTGACGTGTCAGTAACGTCTTCTTGATTTGTGTCACATTTGCAAATCCGATCTATTATCTCACACACGGTCATGTAATTTATCAACGAATACCTTTTAGGAGGAATACACCTGCTTTTGATTGCCCTCCAGCGCGCCTTCACGTAGTGGCCTTCGTATTTTATGCAGAGTTTGTCATTGTCTGCAGGATGGCTGGCCCGATGGCATCTCCTCTGCCACTGCCAGGAGCCAAAGCGATTTAATTTAGAGATGAAGAGAAACAGGAGTGTCTGAGTGAAGCACAAATTACCAGAGACCCCAGGAGAGCCAAGAGTTCCCATAGTTCAAGAGACAGTCTGAAGGCTGAGCATCTTCAAGTTGGAAGGGACTTCAGACACCAAGTCCACAGTGGGCAAACGTCAGCTTTCAACATCCAGGCTCCACATCCAAAGCGTGTCTTATGAAACGACGAGATCGCGACGCCTTCACAGAGTATTTTTCAAAGCGCCCGTCTTGTTTAATCATCGAGTTCCTTTTTTTTTTTTCTTTTTACATGAAAGTGTCAGTATCCGAAGCAGAGCAAAGCTGCAGTGGTTGAAGGAGGTGTTTCCCCCCACCCACCGCCCCAAGAACTCTGGGAGCTTCAGAGGATCAGATCTGAAGACACTCATTAGGATGGGGCCATGGTGTGGGGAGCAGGGAGAGCCTCAGATCAAAGTGGAGGTTTTCGGGGCTGGACGAAGGTCAGCTTCGGGCTCTTACACTCGAACACGGAGTGGGCATGTCTTGTGAAGATGGCCCTTCCTTTCAGGGAGCTCTGCAAATGGGCAGTCGGGGTTCAGGGAAGGTGACAACGAGAAATCGGAAGACTGAACAGGAAAGTTGGTAGGTGAATAGTTCAAGTGCCAAAGCTGGGAACGTTGGAATCGAGGTGGAGATACTGATTTTTACCTGGGTAATTCTATCAACAGCACGAGAATTCCAGGCTGGAGGGAAAGATTTGGGAAG
Source organism: Pteropus medius (assembly GCF_902729225.1). Taxonomy (NCBI): domain Eukaryota; kingdom Metazoa; phylum Chordata; class Mammalia; order Chiroptera; family Pteropodidae; genus Pteropus; species Pteropus medius. The sequence goes on along the minus strand of NW_024349803.1, from coordinate 23,927,402 downwards.
CCACTATGCATATACGATACGTGTGTGTGTGTTGGTCAATTGAACCCAAGCTATTACCTTCAGGCTCATAAAACCCACTACCGGTGTGTTCAGCCATGTTAGCCAGAGCTCTGCGTTCCTTGCCGAAGACTCATCCTCTCCAAGACCGTTTGAGCGGCCAGACCTAAGTCTCAAAGGCCACAGGTCATCTTTGTCACAGTCACGTAGGCGGTTTTGCCATCATATCCTTTTTACAGATTTTTTAATTTCTAAGTCCTAAGGCTCATGATGACGTTTCTTTCTATTAGAAATTTGTTTTTGTGGAGATCAGAGAGCCGGCTGGCTCTGAGAATTGTTCGACCATTAAGTTCAAATTATATTCATCTTCAATTGAAATTATTATTGGATAACATACTTGAATGATTCCAGCGGTCAGAGTACACAAGCATCGATTTAGGTCATTTCTGGCAGTTATTGAACGGAAGAATGAAACGAAGAGATTGCTCATCTATACAAGAGACTATCAGAGTCACAGGGTCAAATCCAACACACCCACAACCTTCGATAGGAATTTGTAGCTTGAGAAGAAGACTTAAGATGTTTCAGAGGAGGAATTTTTGTTTCAAACCTTGAAAGAACATGAATGGCCAAAATGATGCTCTGTTTTAATACGTAGATATATTAATTCCTTTTAATATGTAGGATCTACATACACCATTCAAAAAGGCATTAGATAAGACCTCCTTTCTGAAGCAATAGTGCTGAACCAACCTGGGCAGGCCTTCCTCGGAGCTGTTATTTGGACATGGAGTTAGGAAACGTGGTTGAACCTAGATATTGAGTGATAATGAAGGCCACAGACCCACCTGCGTTATCCAAACCAAAAGGGAGAGGGAGCAGCGTTTTTCTATCATGCACTAAAATGGACCATTTGTCATCCAAGGACTTTGAGCTGAATGACCCAAAGAGATACGAAGAGACGAGAACCATTTCTGCCACCCACGGAGTTTGATTCTAGAACAAAAGCTCACCCACTTAGATGCGATTCATCCAGTGTGAGTGAGCGACGGCAGAAGCCGTCACAGCGTGAGCCTCTGCCCTGTCGGCCTGCCGTGGGCGTGTTGAAAGAGAAATCACCTCATTCTTTGCCATGTGTGTAATGCGGCATTTCCTTCTTGATCTCCCTGGGCCTCTGTCCAGATATTCACTTCAAAAGGAACGTGCTTTTTTTGTCACGTCGAATTTGGCTTCTCTGTACTAATTTCGCTTTAAGGGCAAGGAAGGTACCGGACGATGTCTCGCAGAGGCCGAGCGCGTTGTCGATTTCCGCCTGGCCGGCTGTCGTCCATCATTCGAGTCCAGCACCGTCAACACCGCCGCCCCGTGGGAGAGGACGGAAGGGGCCCTCGGAAGGCCGAATGAGCGAGAACTTCATAAGGTCTTTGCGAAACCCTCTCAAGACTCTCTTCCCTGCCCTGTCTCTTTTCTGGGATCGCAAGGTCTTGCTTTCGGCACTCTGCGTTTTCGGGAGAACGCAGTGAATGGGCCCCAGCGTGACAGGAAATCTGTGACATGGAAGGCCGTGTCTCCGCACGTGGTTTTGATGTTTCCTCTTTGAATTCAGCTTGACATTGCTTCATTGGTTACATTTGCCTTTTCATTTTTTCTTTTCCGCACACTCTTTGAAAACTTCGGCTTAGTCGTTAATATCCCACACAGCTCTCTGCAGCTTTTCTTGTCTGCTTGGTTTCCGCGGGCTCTGTGGGGTGTGTGGGGTGTGGGGGTAAGCGTTCAGCAGGCTGAATGTGAAACGGGCACACACTGCCATCAGCCTGTCAGGGCGACACACCCTCCAAGCAGAGAACGGAAAAGGCACCCACTTTTTGAGCTGCTTTGGCGTTACGGCAGCAAGGTACAGTGCAGCAGCTCAGCAGCTGACCAGCAAGGGCGAAGGCTCTGACCTTCGTCTAAGTCGATGCTGGGCGATGTTAGAGCTTTTCTGAAAGCTGACCCTTTCGGCCTCCCCTCACGTGCAGCATGCTTCGTCCCCGTCAGCAGAGGATTTGTAAAATTGTGTTTTGCTCTTTGAAAAACAAGAATTTGCTTATAATTGGCAAAAGGAGAAAGCAGCATTTATCCAGGGACCTAGAGCCCTCTGCTGGGTGAGGGACTTGCTGAGTTTTTTTCTCGTTTTGTTTATTGCTGAGAAAGTCAGGTAGACAGCTTGGCCTCAGCACTAGTGAATTCTTTTTGAATTGAACTGTGGATGATTTTGGATCCTCACTGGATCAAGATTCTGAGGCCAAGTCAGGAAGAGGTGTGTTAAAAGCACAGAGTAGCATCTTTCCGTTCGGTACCAACGTCCACTCTGACTGGTAAGTCCGCCCTGGGCGGGTCACCTGCAGAACCGCCCCCAGGGGGCTTCCTGAGTGAGAAGCCAAGGTCTGCTCCGCGTGAACTCTGGGCTGGACGGCCCCCACCTCGATGCACTTGCCGTTAGAATTAACGATGGCGTGACTTATGCTTTGGGCGAAAGGCGTATTTATCGAGACTTGTTTATAGATCGTGGAATTCACACTATCTTTAGCTCATTGCAGACAAGGAAAGAACCATGACTTCTCCTGATGCATGAGAAGCGTGGCATGGTTTGGGTGGCGGGAGCGGTATAGGGCGTGGGCGGTGTGGGTGACGTGTTGGCTGACTTCCTACGTTACCTGTGGCAGGACCTGAGGTCCTAAGAAGGTTTTGGTAAAAATCAGGACTGGCTCAGCCATTTGGGATTCCCGGGCTATGCTCTTGTGGACAACGCTCTGTTGCCAGGAAATAAGACAACGTTAAACAATGGCGATAGTCTTGAAGGAGAAAGGAGTCTCGAAAATTATTCGTGTAACGTGTGGGAGTGAAGTGTACTAGTTAGGGACAAGCTAAGCTGCTGTGACACGTAGACCCCAAAACACAGAGGCTTACACAGGAGGCTTACTTCTCTCTCACGTATCACTCCGAAAATCGGCAGGGGACTCAGGGGCTGCTTTGCTCTATGAGGTCACTCAAGGTCCAAGACTGGCTGGTCGGCCTTTCCGCCCTCTGTCGTGTCCCTCTCGGAGCCCAGGGTTGTTCCAATCATTACGTTTTTCCCATCGGCGGGAAGGGACGGCGAGAGTCCAGTGCAAATATCTTTAAGTAAATAATCTGGGCGTCGCGCTCAGCACTCACGCATGTGCTGTTGGCGTGAACGTCATTACCCCTAGCTGCAAAGGAATCTGGGGGACGTATCGCTAGGAAAGCGTAAGTCCGGCTCAAACTGGCAGAGCAGAGTGGGATATTTCTGTTACAAAGAGGGAAAAAGGAGGAACAGATACTCGGGGGAGCGGGCAGTTCATTTTGCCACGCGGCTGACGGCAGTTCTGCTCTTCCCGCGTAAAGACCAGCCCCACGGGCTGCCCAAACAGCGTTCGGAGTCGGACGGGGCGGGGTGTCTTCCGAAAGCGCTCCGGGAACGTCTCCCCAGCCTCGTCGTCGGCGAGCGTCTGAAAGGGCAGTTTTATGATGAGCCTACTTCTGTCCCTTGATTGCATCCGATAAAAATAGATTGAACGTGCACTGAATGTACCTCTTTGCTTTCTGATCTGCTGTAGCTCAACCCAACTGGATTCAAAAAATAAATGACATCCACGTGGCCATCGAAGACAACGTCTTTTGGGAATGTAAAGCCAGCGGAAGACCCCGACCCACGTACAGGTGGCTGAGAAATGGGGAGCCGCTGTCCACTCAGGTGAGCAAACTGATGGTGAGTGCGCTGCGTGTTGACTCTCACGTCTAATGTGGCCTCGTTGCTACAGAAACAGGAAAATAATGAGCTGTTTCCAAAATAATATGCAACCGAAAGCCATTAGTACCGGAAGAGGCACAGGTGAGCACAGGTGGCCACCTGCGTGCGGATCCGGTGCCTCGGCCTCTCTGCTGGGCTTTGTCCTCACAGGTCAGCACCTCTGGCTTTGCAGCCGGGCACTTACGCAGGTCTGGAAGGTGTGCCTGTGCTCAGCGCAGATTTGCGTGTGCTGTAGACTCGAGCGAGCCAGCGAGCTAACCCCCCGGGCACCCACACTCGCCTCGCACTGTGACGTGGCCAGTCCTGTCACAGAGACTTCTGGCCGACAGGGTGCAGCTCGTTCACCATCCAGACTCCCACTCTGCCTCAAACGTGCGAGAATGACACATCCAAACACGGGGTCAGCATCTCCGATGCAACAGAAATAGAACAAAAGCAAAGAGAGGTGACGGGGGCTGGGGGCACCAGCCCGAGGGCCTGGGAGCAGGCAGTGGTGACTAGGAGCTCACAGGGGACACGTCCTCTCCAGAGACAGGGCGCAGTGCTTTTGGAGGTAAGGCTCTGGTTGGAGAACCCCCCCCAACACCTATTGCCACCCAATGATAGAAGCCGCCATACTGCTGCCTGGCCATGTAGGACTCTGCTGCAAGAGAGTCAGAAAGCCCAGGGCCTGTCCCCCGTCCGCCCTGGGACAGGAGCCGCCATAGCTGCCAGGACCCTAGAGAAGCCAGTGGCCCAGGGAACGAGGCGAGGTAGCCGCAGAACCGCTAACCAGGGGAAAAGCCGAACAAGCAAAAGTAACTCCTTTTCTCAGGAAGCCTGCAAACCAGCACTCCGAGCCGTATGCAAAATTTATTTTCCAGAGCGATAACCACCTATAGAACGGTCTGACAAAGAAATAGGGATAAGTCTATTTGCCATGCTCAAAGAGATAAAGGAGCCATGTCCGTAAAAATAAACAAGATACTTTGAAACGATAAGCAGACAGAGCTTTTAAAGGACCAAATGGAAATCTTAGAAACACATAACCGTGAAATAAAAATTCTACTGAGGCCGCATTTTGTGAGGAGATGGGATGAGTTATAATAATAGTCACAAAGACTTTGGAAGGTGTTCGTAAACGATTTTAAGAAATGCTGACCCATCCCGCCCTCCAAACACGTCGTCTCGTGGGACTATCACAAGGGACCTTGTGAGTAAATGCTGCTGTTCTGCCCGTTTTTTATAAACAAGGAACCTGACTGGTGCATAAAATGGTCCTGACTGAGCAGTTTGCCTCGGATCTCGTCGTTTGTGACTAGGGGAGCCGGAACCCGGACACTGAACGTCCGCAGCCCGCGGAGCCGCCAGGCTTGCAGGAACATGATTCCGGGACAGCCACGGGGAGGACGTGCTAGGGAGGCGGGGGGAGGGGGTGGAAAGCATAAAGGCTCTTTGAAAATATTTCAAGAATTGCTTTCTTTGGGTTTTCCAAAATCAGGCTCTGAGCAGAGGTGTGTGTGCAGCAGGTGTGTGTAATGCAGCGGAGTGGAGTGTGCAACAGAGTGTGTGTGCAACGAGTGAGCATCACAACCCGGTGGATGATGTGTGATGGAATTTACATACATACGATGGGTGAGTGTGCATGCAGCAGTGTAATGTATTACAATGGAGTGAATACGTAACCAGGTGTATGTGCAATAGGTGAGTGTGCATGCAGTGAAATTCAATACAACAGGTATTGCATTCTGATGTGTGTAGTAACCGGGTGGCTCCCAGTGGTGTGTGTATTAAGGTGTGTATGTGAAAGCGGGTGGCTGTATCTGATGGGTAACCTTTGAAGTCTAATGCGAGTGGTGTTGTACGCTACTGCAGCAGGTGGCGATACAGCAGGTAGTGAGTATTACATGCAGTGGGTGAAGTGTGCAGGTTGTATTTCCCCACCCCCTCACCCCGTCCCCCGCCCCCGCCACCGGGCAGCACAAAGTCTTAGAGTAGAAAAGCATTTAAAATTTTAAGTTCATCTATTTACAGAGCATATTAATCTGAATGCTTTCACTACTAAATCAATGAGAACTCAAGGGAGTCGGTCCTACAATTTAGATTCCATTTTCCAGTTGATGTACGGGTTATTCCGTGTAGCATCTGACCTGCCACAAAAGTAGCTGACAGATAAATAGATCGTGTTATGAAAATTGCTTCTCTGATGGCTATTTTCTTCCCATTAAACCCCTCTGATAAAACACGCAGCAAAACTGCCCGAAGGTCTCGGTCGCAGGAGGTCACCGTTCTGTGTTTCTCTCTTGTTTCACAGGACAGAATTCAGATCGAGCAGGGGACGCTGAACATAACCGTGGTGGGCCTCGCGGATGCGGGCATGTACCAGTGCGTGGCCGAGAACAGACACGGCATCATCTTCTCCAGCGCCGAGCTCAGCGTTATCGGTGAGTGTGCTGGAAAGAGATACGTCAGCCAGTAGACACTCTTTAAGTCGGTAAACTAACACGGGCTTGGCCCAGCGTAAACGCCCGATGCAGGAGACAGGAGAAAAGAGTCTTTAGGCCAGAGAGATTGCTGGAGACACACGTACCGCGTTCTACAGATGACGAGCCTCCCCCTCGCCCCCGGCTGGGCTGACCTCTGTCTGCAAACCCCCGGCCCCCGCTCCGCCACGGCCCCCTCCCACGTGCCGTGCCCTGCTGCCTGCGGTGCTCCACCTGCCCCTCGTCCTTGCCTCCGACGGCCTCCGGCCGGCGCCTAAGCCAGCTCCCCGCTATGCAGGTTGTCACGCTGCTTCTTCACCCTGCTCATGACAGACGCCACCACTGCCTTTTCCTCGTGTGTGCGACTTCCCCGTCCTTTCCTCCCCATGGCCTTAAGAGCCTGTGGCGTCCAGGATCGCGTTGGATGTGAGCCACCAGTGGGCACTTCAGGATTAATACAATATAAGATGCGCTCGGTAAACATTGACCGAATTAGGAATGAATGGGTGTGTTTGGTGATCGAGGAGTCGAGAGACTTAAAAAAATGAATTAACGAATTAAGTAAATACATCATCGAAAGTATAGGTTAAGTGGATTGACAAACCTGTGGGCATTAAGAATGACACAAACGTCCCGGCCGCCAACTTGCACGTGTCCCATAGAGGAACCTTGACCCTGACTTCAGAAGTGATGTGAAGTATCTGAGCAGTAGTTCTTAGGGGGAGCCGATTCCACAAATCCTGCCTGTTTCTTCTGCGGAGGCTTTCTGTGCCTGGCACGTAGATCTTACGTGTATAGACAGGTGCTCCAAGTAGAATGTCCTTCCACCCCGAGCACAAGGAAGGGAAAACAAGGAAGGGAAAGCTCCCGTGACAGTTTCTCACCGAGCTCGTTCGCCTGGATCAGCATCCATTAAAGACAAGCTCTGTGAGGGTTCACGGGACCTCAGCCTTCCCGCAAGAGGCCTAGGGACATTCTGTGCTTCTGGCATGTTCGGCTTGGTGCGGCCTACTGTAAGCGTGAGCTTTTAGGAAGCCTAAACGTACACACCTCCTCCCCCTGACAGTTGTTGGAACAATCATTTCAACTTCCTCCAGGACGAGGCCGATGCTCCATCCTGCCCAGGCCGGATCGGATTGTTGGTAGTTGGAACTGACTCCCGGCCCACGGTTCACCGTGGCCGATCGTGTAGGATTTTCTGCAGAAAGAAGCATGTTCTCTGTTAAACATTATGCCAGCTAGTTAGCAGAACACTTAAAACTGAGGCTGAGGGGCCTAATGAATGAATCACAGGGTTCTAAAACCATCTGGGTGAGCGCTTGCCAATTTACAAGTCTGGGGACTCCATTATAATTTTAAAAGATTTTTTAGGTCCCTTTGTTACAATTTGATTGTAAGGAGCAACCGCAAATCATGAGATAAAATCATGGGGTATAGATCCAGGGTAATTACAGCCCCGAAAGTAGAACCTGAAGCGAGAAAGGCTATTGAATGATTTTTCTCTAGAGCGCCGACCGCAGCTAGAAGTAACAGTGTATATGAAATCTATGCGTTAGAATGGTATCTAGTCGATGTGTCTATTCTAACGGACAGATGAGATGGAACAGGTTCAAACGACTCTGCATAGCCTTCACCAGATACTTCCCCTTCCCCCCGCCCGGGGTTCAAGGCTGGTGAGTTGGGGATCACTACTTCAGCTTTGATACTCAGAGGGTCATTTCAAATCATCTGCAGTTGGAACTAATTCCGAATGAAATTTGATCCGAGTTCCTCAGTCCCCAGCGTCAGCGCGGTAGAGCAGTGGCGATGTTATCAAACCTGAGACGTCATCAAACCACCTGGTCTCAGCCGAGTTGAATGTGAGCACAGTGAGGCGCATCAGGAAGAGACACAGGCCAAACCGCTAACAATAGCCAGGCTTCCAGGAGTCCAGGGGCCGGAGATTGGCCAGCGGCCTGGGCCGGCCAGCTGGGCCTTGGACGGCCGTTTATATTTGGACAGAGAGAAAAGAATGCGGGGAATATTCCAGATCAGAGCGCAGCGGCCCGAACAGCGGCTCAAAGTTGTGGAACGTCTGGATAGTTTGTTGCACATAGAGAATCCTGAATTATCCTTCAAAAAAATTGATGCAGATACATTAAGCGTATGGGCCAAGCACACACTTGAAAGAAGAAAATGAAAGTTTAATTAAGGACTAATTTTAGAGAATCTCGACTAACAAGCTTAGATGTTCCCTCTGTAATATACCATCTTCCGTCCCCCCAAAATCACATTAACACCCTCCGAGTGAACAGAAGGGCAGGTAAGTGTTGAATGAGTGGCTCTCTGGAGCCCATAATAAGAATATGCCGGACTGTTTAAAAATGCACGTACATTTGCATCGTTCCCTTGGGTGAGCTATAAAAAGATCGTATTCCACGAGTCACTGTGTTTCTTACAGAACGGTAATACCTTGACTCCTTTGTATCAAGTAACCGATTTGACGTTACCTGTATTAGGATCCCGGTGAAGTCGAAGTCAACAAAGAAACAAGATACTTCAGTATAAGGAAGAAAAAAACAGGGCTGGGTCGAGCTATCGATCAACTACCAGGACCCGCTAGTGCTAGAGAGGAAGTCCGTCTCGTGAAGGGCGACAGCCCCGAAGGCGTGACTGGCAGATGGTTGGGAGCAGATGTGATGGACTTCTCCCTTGGCCTCGTCCTTGTGTGTCCTGTCTGGAATTTAATGTGCATGTAACATAATCTATATTCGACGGATCGAAACTGCTAAATAATTTAGCTGGGTGATTTACTCGCCGGATGGAGGGGGCCACAGAGAGACTGCTAGCTTAGCGTCAGCCTGGTTCTGGGCACATCGGGTAGGGGCGTCCCCATTAGTGACTGAACCCGTCGCCGTTCACGGCTTAGTGTTCCTCAAGGCAGCTGTCCCCAGGCCTTTTCTCCTGTCCTTCCGCGGGTCGTGGGTGGGGTTCTCCTGTGTGGCGCACTCCTGTGACATTCGCTCTCCCACTCACGAAGGGATACTGGAACTGGAGTGAAGAGGGGCTTAGAATCGTGAGGAAACGCGAACCTTCTATAAAAACTTAATTAGAAATTAGGTATTTCATTGGTTAAGAAAATAACTTTCCGAATGCACTGTTTCTGTTCATGTTTAATGCTTGAGTCCACTTAGATGATCGTATTGGCTTCGCCAGGG
>NW_024349803.1:23867834-23917618 GCF_902729225.1 Pteropus medius | reverse complement strand
ATATTGTCTGCCAGTGAGGAGATAGTAGCAATGTCACTATGGGGTGGGGGTGGGGAAATGCAGCACAACCTCCTAATCAATTCCCCCAGAGAAGGGGCCAGCCAGAGGGGGTGAGCGTCCAGCACTCACAGCAGCCGAGGCCAGGACAAAGAGACCGGGGAGGTACCCACCCCCCACCTTCCCCACAGGGGACGAGTAACTGTGCCAGACCAAGATACTTGGTGACTTCGTCCAGCTGACCTGGGTCTTAAAAGAGCACCTGATTTTGAAATGTGACAAACTGTCTCTCCAAGAGCAAGGGGCGTCTTCCCCGGGGTCTTTGGAGTGTGGCCTGACTTTGCCAGGATCACGTAGTGGAACAGAGTAGCTTTGCCCTGAGATTTCTGTTCAGTGGCTCCGTGTCATAGGGACCGTGGGGTGGAGGACATCTGACCCTGGCAGGACACTCAGCTACCATTAAGGGCCAATTAAAGTGAGGTGCAGGCTTGGGCGATTGTCTGGTTAGTTTGGCATTTATCCAGATGGTTGGCTCGTGAGTTGGAACAACATCAGGGCTACAGTTATTTCACAGGGATGCTCATCTGTCATTTCTCAGCCACCTCGTTGGGCCAGATTACGACATCATCGGATGTGCTGAGTGTGATCAGCAGCCAGTGAGGGGACAAACGTCTTTCTCACAAACGCCATCGTCTAGGCAGGAGCCTTACTTAAGTCGCCGTGAGCGGGAACTCTGTGCCTGGATCTCAGACTCGAGCTGGGTGTCTTCAGCAGGGTCGCAGGCCTTCAGTCACCAGTAGAGTGAGGGCTCGCCTGCTCCCCTCCCCCTCAAAACTCAAAGATCCATGGGAAAGCTCCTCGTAGCCCGTCAGAGTTTCCTGCTGCCGGTAGCTGGTATCCATACCGGAAACGCATCATGTAGCAGCCACAAAACACACACGCACACAAAGACACACACTAAGTCACACACACTCACACTCACACACACGTTTCCCCAGTTCTCGAATTTTGCCGCTGATTATAATCACATGGGCGCCTTGCAGGACGCCGGTGCCACACCCTTCTCCCTACCGGCTGCTCCGGTCTCTGGGCCCCGGACACCAGCATCCGTCTTCGCAGCCGCCCAGGTGTGACCCCACCGAGCAGAACAGCGCAGGCTGGGAACTACCGCTCCAATCAATTGGTCAGGTCGGAAGGCCCTCGAGTGTCCCTAAGGGGTTGCTCCTCCAGCCTGGCCGAGCACAGGTCGGGAGCCCCGCCCCCACGGTTCCGGCCGGGGCATTCTGGGCCAGTGACGGACAGTGTTCGGAAAGGGCCCCTGCTCCAAGACCACCCTGCGAGAACCTGTCCTGAAACAGGAAGTCGAGGCTGCGCGGGGCTTGGCCTTTGTCTTAGTTGAGTACAGCCTGCCCACAGTGAGGCTTCGGATCGGGATCAGAAGAGGCGTGCCAGGCTCGGGGACCGCGGCCCTGGCCGAAGGACCCGCCCCAGAGAGATGGTGAGCTGGACCAGGCTCCCAGGGGGTCTTCATGGGCCACCGTGTGAGGTCTGGGCTGAGGTGTGGCTTGGCGGGGCTCTGGGCGTCAAGCCAACGGGGTGGGGGGAGATGTCGAAATCTTAGGGATAAACATAATGACAGCTCCTTACATCAGTGTCCCCCCAGAGCAAGCCCCGCAGTGAGTTAGAGTTTAACATGGCGCTCAAGAAGGCGGCCCCGAGCGTCAATGCCATATGCGGCCTTACGGCCGAAGACTCTGCGCCTCCCGCGGCGGGGCTCGAAAGCACGATCCATGCCAAAGCCCGTCCCGCACCCGAGGGCGTTTCCACTGCACACTCCGTTAAAGGCGGGGCCGGGAGGAAATTCTGTCTTCTAGCAAAATTGTGTTTTTCTTTTATCAGCCAGTAAGAAATGTGCTCCTCTCCGTCCCTCTGCCCACCGTGCAGACCTGTGCGCTTTGACGTCCAAAAGTTCGTGGCTCATGGTTGCACTCAGTCTAGTAAAACTGTTTCCTCCCCTCCCTGCGCTGGTTTCAGCCTAAGAAAAATATATTATTACTGTGTATCTTTTACCAGCATCCTCGCCAGTCTCTGAATTAGTGAATAAATATATGAAACGAAGTAACCGGTTTTCCCCTTTCACTACGTTCTGGTGACAAGTCGACTCATTTGACTCATTTTTATAGCCGAAGGCGCTTTAGCATCTGCATTCAAGAGTTAGCGTCAGTTTCCAGCTCTAACTAAGGCTTGTGCAGTTTACTTGGAGATCTCTTCAAACTCAGATTCTGACTCCAGGTTTGGGGTGGAGCCAGAAATTCTGAGGGTCGGGCAAGGTCCCAGGTGATCACCGGCGCTCCAGCTGTGCCAATCACACTTTCCGTGGCGAAAGTCGTCAGCTGCAGATTCGCAGGTCTCTCTCGTGGCGGGGAGAGCTGAGAAGCGGATACAGTTAACAGGCTCCTCCAGCTGAGGCGTATGAGCAGTTAGGTTTGGGTGCCGCGGATCTAGGATCTTCTTTGCGGGTCCTCTCGCTCCCCAAGCTCACGTCGTCACAGTGGAGCCGTTTTCTAAGCTGTGAAGTCGAGTAGGGGTTTGGGGGAGGGGTCTGGGGGTTTGAGCGCCCGGCCCCCGCTCTGCCTGTGTCTCGTCGTTGAACTGGTATTGACAGAGCCTGTGTCAGCCACAGAGCCCGTTCCCACCGGAAGCAGAGCATTTGCAGCGACAGCATCTGAGCTTAATCTCCCCCACCGACGCCCCCACTGGGCACAGACAGCGGCTCTTCTAGGCTCCTGATGACGTCCGTGTGTACTTAATGCAGAGCAGGTCGCTTTCAATGAAGCCTGGGGAATGTGGTTGAAATGAGCAAAGGGGCGACGTGTGTGTTCTCTTTGCACGTCGGACGGCTTCGCCGCGTGCCTCGTGAGGGACGGCGGCAAGCAGATGTCACCGCTGGGCCGCATGCGCATTGTTCACCCACACTGCGGTGTTTCTCTCCAGACCGTGCATCCAGAGCAGGGCGTAACCGAAGCCCTCCAGCCGCCTAGTGCCTGGGTCACAAAGCCTCGGGGAGCAGATCCTGTGAGGATGATGAACCGAGCAAAAGAGTCGGAAGGGAGTCGAAGCTCCCTTTTCCTCGGCGTGGGGTTGTTTGGCTGGGGGCACCTGGGGAGGAGGGAGGAGAAGCTCGTATGGCCTCAGAGACGGGCATGGATCTGGGGGCCTTCGGGTCCTGCTCCCTTCTGCTAAGCACGTGTTTGGAGGGTGGGCGCAGGCAGGGCTGGAGCCAGTGCATCCTGGCAGGAGCCCGGTCTGCGCACCCTAACACGGCGGTTGAGGATAAGTAAACGGCATTCAGTGACTTCTTGTTGGTAGCTTGAAATGGGCCTCAATGGGAGCATTTACACCACAGAAGTTGATAAGCATTAAAAACCAAGTTGTTTGGGGTTTCGTTAGTTATTAAACATGTACAGTCCCACCAGGCAAGCGGCTTCAGGGTAAACAGCCCAGATTGTGTCCCTTGGGTAATTCTGTCTCATTAGAGTGAAGTCCTCCTCCAGAGAGGACGGGGTACTCAGACGGGGAAGTTCAAGAAGCCTTGTACGCGCCCACTCGGCGGGAGAAAGGGGGTGTGCTGCGCAGGCAAAGCATTGTGGGAGGGGACTTTGCTGCCTTGAATTCCCGAGTCCTCTCCCACCACCTACGTGAACTCACAAATGTCAATTAAACATCTCCTGTATGCAGAGCACTGCGCTAGCTCCAGGGGCTACACAGACCCAGAACGTAGTTTACACCTTCTAGAGACCGATGAACGAGTAGTGGCTAAAAACAAGGGCCCCACGTCCTCACCGCCGGCAGAGAGAGCTCCAGGATTCTCTCTGCTACAGCCTGAGGCTCCTGTTCCCTCCGCAAGTGACTCTCTCTCCTGACAAAGTTACCCCATGAACCCTGGCATCGCAGTGCCACCCCCTGCCCATCTGACCAAGGACACTAACTTCCGTGAGTGTTTAGGACGGTGTACCAAATATAACGGGATATCACCATTTTGGAATGACATAAGGTCACTGTGCTTACAGGTGTTTTAAAATGCGTAGCCTCATTTTCTGTGTATTGATAGGGTAGCCCAACGGGATGAGCAGGGGGTCAGCAGCTCAAGCCCCACCTAACGCATTACATAAAAATGATTTTCATCAACACGCTAATTGCTGCGTAAGAAACGATGTCCCGAAATGACTTTAAAACGGTTTTCCTGGAATAGGCAGAAAAGTTTTCAGCCGTGTCCACACAATTAATTTTTGGCTTTTCAACCCTTTTATGAAAAGCAAAAGGGCAACGTGTGACCACCAGAGATGGTGCTGCGAGATCTTGAGCTGGTCCCAGGGCTCAGGCGTTTGTCAGTGGCCGCCGTGCCCGAGCAGCGACATTCAGGACGAATGTCTCGTCTGGACCGGGATGGGCGAGATACTAGGTCCGGCAGGAAGGAGGGACGGAGCATCACTGCACCAGGATATTATGCTGAGCGAAAAAAAAGAAAAAGCAAACCTCCAGCTGGTCCTGTACTGTGTCCTCCGCATACAGCGCGTTCTCCAAAGGCTGCACTGTACGGGCGGAGACAGGCTGGGCGGCCCCAGAGACGATGTGGCCACGAGGGTCACCTGGTCTCGGTGGAAGGGCCCAGCGTCTCGATTTCATCCGAGGCAGGTGTCCGTCTGCGATGGAACAGCGAGAGCTGTGCGCGCCCGAGGCAGCGACCTGCGGTCCGTGTTTCGAGGCGGCGCTCTTCTCGCGCAGGATGCGACCTTTGGGAGAAGCTGCGCGGAGGATGCACTGGGCCTCTCTGCGTTGTCTCTGCAGCTGGCTGTGGATCTGTAATTATTTAAAAATAAAAAAGGGTTTTGTTTCATTTTTTTCACGCAAAGATGTACTTTTGGGCGCCGAGGAGTTTTGCAGGATAAAGTCCCCTCGTGATGGCAGCGGTGGGGGCGACGGTAGTAGAAATCGCAGACGGGAGCATCGGGTCTGAAGCACGTACTCTGGGCCAGTACTGGGCTAAGGACTTCACGTCCAGTCCCCGTATTACGTCACATTCAGAACCACCCTGCGGTGGTTCTGATACTATGGCTTGTTTCCTTATAACTTCCCGACGGGACGGGAGCTGCGGGAACAGGGCTGTTCAGTGAGAGAGGCCAAGACAGGGGGGGTTTGCAGTTTTGCTCAGCGTCTCCGTGTGAATGTCGCCCCCGATCAGAGGGGGCTAATTTCGAATTTGACATGGGACCTAGAAAGAAAATTTCCGCTGTACCCAGACTTCCAGTGGTCTCCCCAGAGAGCCAGCAGAAGCTCGGGGTTTTAAAATCTGATACAAGCGTCACCTCCTCGGTGGCGGAAGTATCTGAATGAATGCATCCTCCTAGGTGTATGTTTAGGGAACTAGGAGGTAACAGGCAACGATCATAGATAAAGGTTAACATAACAGGAAATTCTGAATTTCTAAAACAGCCAGCCTTAATAGTCTCCAACAACTGGCGATGTTCCCGGTGATGTTTCTTTAGACTAACCAATGGACCCGATATGCTTAACTATGCTTTCCTCTTAAATAATAGCATAAAACTTCCCGGATGGGACTGCCACTGCGGATCCAGGGAGGAAGTCACCATCCGTACTGTCTCTTGAGAAACGATACTAAGGCACAAAACTTTGGCCGTCAGGGATTCTGCCAGCCACTTAAAATACTCTTGACGCGTGACCAAGAGTCATGTCATTAAGTGCAAACCAACAGGTGAGAATTGCAGAGAGGGCTTCTCTCAGCCAGGAGCACGTCACCGACAGCGTAAAATCGATGTATTAAAGGTCACTGATCAACACTCCCAAGTAGCCTTTCTCACGTGGGAAAGGTCCTATGGTGTGAATTGTTCCAATACTGGGGGCACAGTGCCCCCCTAGTCGTTCACATAAGAAACACCACCTCCAAGTGCATCGGGGTGAGCCGACGAGGCGCCCTGTGTCCGAGCTGCTCGCAGACTCCAGCGGGTAGTTCAACAACCGGCCTATCTTTTCTGAACTATTAGGAATTTTGTCAGGTTTCACCTTCGGTGTGTGCTAACTTTTTAAGTGCCAGCAAAGGTTGGGTTCTAATGGTGCCCTGCTGGGGACCTCCCCCAGAACTCGCTGTGAATGTCACATTCACAAGGCTCCTTCCACGTTTCCCACAAGCCGCTCCGGGGCCGGTGTTTGGGAAACAGAATCATCGTGGGGTCCAGGCAGGGAGAAGCGTCATCCCACAAGATTAAGGGCATTTCAGGTGCGGCAGATGGTCACAAAGTGGCAGAATGTGAAGAAAGCCACTAATGGGCCACGCGTTCAAAACCCGGTGGAATTCGGACCATTTTGCCTTCGAAGACACTGCAGCGTTGGGTGGCAACTGGTCGGTTCGCAGGGTAAGATAACACCAAGTTATTAAGCAAATTAAATAAACAGGGAAAAGATTTGAATGTGTAATTCCATCTTTATTAGTGAAAGGTATTCAAAGCCAGTCTCATCTCTAGAATGCGCAAAAGATAAAGTGCACGTAAATGCTGCAGGAGAATGCTTTGGAAATGGGGACGTGTGTTTTCCGCCTTCTGGGTGGCTGACACGACGCTATTTCAAATCCCATAAAAGCAATATGTAGTTTTCGACAAATATATCCTTGTGTTCTGCAGTTTGATTTATGTAAACTCATTTCAGATGCAACTGCGGAATCCTTCCTGAGCAGATGAGAAAAATGTCGGCCTGAAGTGAAGAAAATATATGTGTGTGGAGAGAGATAGTTTTAAGAAAGGAGTTTTATATGATAAAGATTTGTAACTCTATTTCACACACACAAAAATCCTTTTAAAAAAAACTTCTAGAGTTGATTTTTTTTTTTTTACATTAATGTGTCAATTCAGGCATTTACCTAAAATGAGAACGAGTCTGTTTTGTCACAGGAAACTTTCCACCTTGCGAGTTAGCAGAGATGGGTCGGTACCTCGGGGAACAGCGTCAGCATAACATGGGTGCCCGCGTTGGTCATGTGCTTCCAGCTGCAGCCAGCAGACACGGGGCCCCCTAACTCACCAACACGGCCAGCAAAGCCGAAACACACCGGCCAGGGTCCCCACCGGCCACGGTCCCCACCGGCCAGGGTCCCCACCGGCCACGGTCCCCACCGGCTACCATCTTCCCCTCGGGTCCGTTTGGCCGTGAACTCTAACAGCGCCCTGCCCACAGTGTTTCTCCCAGTCTGTGAGCCGTTTCCGTGTCCTCCACAGGTCACCGACCTCGACTCTTCCTTCTTCCAAACACTGCGTGCACACGCACGAACACATGCATGCACACGCACGAACACATGCATGCACACACACGCACTCATGCATGCACACACACACACTCATGCAAGCCCTGCATTTTTGTGGTATGTAACAGGAATTCCCCTTGCCTCTTTAACCATGGTAACAGATTTTCCAGGACGATCGTTTCTGTTAGCGATCTCTTTACGTAAATATTGAGTAGGTCTGTCCTGACCCCGTCTTCTCTATAACCCTGTAACTTTTATTATGTGATTGGCAGATCATCCCAGGAACGTATTTGTCCCATAATAGCGCAAGCGTCTATACTTGCACTGTACTTATCAACGGCACCCGCAGAATAACCCCAATGTAGCGACACCCTCACGAATCCTAGGTACACAGAAGGAGGCACCCATTGCCTACTGATTCGCTTACCTAATTTCCCCTTCGCAAAGTAAAACCAGCCCCGTGTGTGCATTGCATCGCCCGCTAACAAGCAACCCTCCTATCTTTATCTCCTTTAAGTGCTTCCACAGCGAAAGTACTTAATAAAGATTTAATTTGCTTCCGCTGCAGCTTGTTGTGTTTGCTTTTTAATTATTACCCTGTGGTCTGGGTCCTTGTAAGAAATCGACCCTTGTCTCCCTACCCATAGACAGGCGCTCGCTCTCTCCCTCTCTCTCTCTCACCAGCTCTATGGTTAATATTTAAATGTGATACTCAACATGGTCTGAAATCTTAAATTCCATCAGGACAAACCGTAGGGAGTCGGGGATTTTAAATACGGTAGCATTCGCATTCTGAGGCTCGAATCTCTGCTTGTGGCAGGCCCCAGAACGCACTCATTCATTTAACTCAGAAGAAAAAGGGAGAGTTTTCAGAAAGCCCGCTCTGATATGTATCTTTTGTTTTAGAAAAGAAATAATTCTATGCTATTATTTCCACAACACTGTATATTTGGTGTCGGCACGAGTGGATTTTTTAGAATGCTGGCGGTGAGCTTGGAGTAGTTTATGGGGAGCGAGTCCCCAGTTTCTTGTGTGCGAGCCTCGCCTCGCATGAGGCAGCCGCGGTGGAAAGCCGAACAAAGCCGTGGCTGTTCAGGAGACGCTCCGAGGCTGATGACAGGGACGTCTCAGCACGTCCTCTGACGGCGACGCGTACGGAGCGCTGTGGGACAGAGGGGACACATTCACCTGCGCCATCCGAAAAATGCCTCACGGGTTTTCCTGTTTCGTCTTCCCATTCCGATCGTGTGTTACATGCCACTAAGTCGGCTCCGACTCCTGGCGACCTTATAAATGAGTGGCGTCCGTGGCGTCCTGTCCTGCTCACTCCTGCAGACTCCCGCGTGGAAATCCGTCCATCCAGCTCTTCCTCTTTCCCTCCTGCTTTCTACTTTTCGCAGCATTATTGTCTTTTCCGAGGAACCCTGCCTCCTCGTGATACGCCCGAGAGGGACAGTGTTGTCATTTCGGCCTCCAGTGAGGTTTCAGGCGTGATTTGCTCTGGGACCCATGAGTTTTTGTTCGCTTGAGCGTGAAATTTTTTAAAGAAGCCCTCAGTAGGGTGATGGAATGTTCCATACCTTGGTCTTCATGGTGGAGCACACCAAATTCATCACGCTGTATACTTACACCTGGTGCATTTTACCGCGTATAAATGACACCTCAAATTTTAACAAATCTATCCAAACTTAGGGTGCTTCTCCCTTTACCTTAGAAAACATTTAACTTCCTCCCTTTGATGCCCCGGCACATTACAGAAAGAAATCTCCCAAAATAATTATTTTCTATCTTCTCTTCCAGCTGTGGGTCCGGATTTTTCCAGAACGCTCTTAAAAAAAGTAACTCTCGTCAAAGTGGGAGGTGAAGTGGTCATTGAGTGCAAGCCCAAAGCTTCTCCAAAACCTGTGTACACCTGGAAGAAAGGAAGAGACAGAGTGAGAGCAAATGAAAGGTACCGTCCTGAAATAGCCTTAGTATTTGAGGAACCTGGAATAACTCATTGGTCTGTTATTAATGGCTCTAGACTGAGACATTCACTCTCTGCTATTTATGGACTAAATGTTAGTCAAAGCACTGACGCTTTGGAAGAGGGCGGTAAATTAGCTGGTCTTTATCATTCTTCTTGATGTTAAGATTCTGCAAACCCCTCGCTGCAAGGACAGATCACGTGACCCTGGCGGAGGTTGCCGGAGTTGCCCAAAGATAGGCGGCCGAAAGTATCTTTCGTAATTTTAGCCTAAAATTTATTTGTAGAGTTGCCCACTTTTCTCCATCCTAATGCCTTCTTTTTTTTTTTTTTTGCATAAAGGAATAAATTCAGTTCTTCTTCGCTATGATAACCCCTCAAATATTTGGTAATGGCTCTCCTGTCTCTCATTTATCTCCTTTTTGGAAGCAAAACATCTCTAATTTCAAAACCTGTTCTGCAAATGACATGATTTTATTCACATCTTTTTGAAACAAGTTGTTTTTTTCTTATCGGTATCTAAGCTCTTCCCCTGTGTATTTCTTATTATACTTGAATTACGTCGGTTAGAATGCATGTTGTTTGTTGTATTTATATAGCTTGTTTGAGGTTTCAGGTCAGATCGTGCCAAATAGCAGGTATCGCTAAGACTTTCTTAGCTGTCACCCTTCTGAAAGGCCCCCCACCCCTTTCTGTAATCTACTCAGTCTGTCAGAAATGGTAATTATGCACGAGTCTGTGTCACCCGTAACATTTACCAGCTGTATACATGATGACTTTAATCAACGCTAAAGGTCAAGTACTCAAGACTGCTACGGGGAAGCCTGTAAAAACGTGTGCGCACCTACCCTCTACCCCGTACCCCTTTGGATTTGCATATGCAAATTAGAGCATTGTGCTGACGGTGTTGCCTTATGAACGCTTTTGCGAACACACCCGATACGGTTTACGAGCGGTGTATTCACACACATACTGAATTCGTAATACACATTCCTTCCCGATTTCTGTCATATCGAGAAAGCGGTTGTAGTTCACTAAATATTGGCATGACGTTCACATTTGAAGCTAAACCTGAAACTTGAGAGCACAGTTTCTTATTTTGCAGCCTTCGGCATCAAAACGATTCTCTTCCCGTTTTACCTCTGTGTTCCCAGAATGTGATATGCAACATTATCTTTGATAGTTATGTATTTACTTTGATGGGTATTAAAACATAATCAAAATATAATTAGCATGGACCACGTATTGCTTAGAATAAGGCTGTATTTTTAAAAGGTTTAATTTAAGAATGATATAAAGGACAAGTATTTTAAAAATAATGTGGATCATAGACAAGCCAACCAGACTGAATGAGTGAAGTTAGGGCAGCGTGTTAGATCCATCTAGAAGAGGTCACGCTTTGCTCCCGTAACCGACACCCCACAGTGGCTTAAAGCAGCAGAGGGCCATTCCCCCTTCACCCTGCATGCCCGTCATGGGTCTGCTGGTGGCTTTGTCTCCCTCTGAAGCCAAGGCTGGGGGAGCTGCAGATAGAAAAGAGGGTGGCTGCACACCCACGGGCTCTTAAAGCTCTGGCCCACTGTGGGACACGTCGCTCACCCTTGTGTGTCATCAGCCCAAACCAGTCACATGGCTCTGCCCAAGTTCAACCCAGCAGAGAAATACAATCTCACTCTGTGCCTGGAGGAAAAGAGGCAAGCTAACGTTCGAACAGCATCGATGACTGTTACCGCCGCTGTAACTTAACGCTTGTTACAAGCTGATTAAATTACCTTGGGGAGAATGCTGTGTCGATAGCAAGGATTGAACTTGAGAAGTGAATTTCATTGACGCTTCTACCACTCGACTAACCACAAAGCCCGTCTCTCTCCACCTTCTGTTCTTCCTACTTCTCATCTGATCAATCTGTTCGGATCTTGCTTCACCACTTCTACGGCACTCAAGATAGATTGAAACCGAGAAAACTCCCCATCCTGACCCGAGTCTTGCGGTTCATCGGCTCCACCTCCAAGGTCACTGGGCAGGACCCAAACTGTCAGTCCCAGCACTTCGTCCCGCACCTGGCTGCTGCGTTCACACAGCCCCTGCCCTCCGCCTCTCTCCAAATGCGTCAGGCAGAGACGCATGTGGGAACGTCAGCGAACCTCCAAGCCAGCCAGGTGTAATGTCAAGAGGAAAGGTGAGGATGTCAGCGTGCACCCTTCCCCAGGGAACAGCTGCCACTCCAGTCGAGCACGTGGCCACCACGTGGAGACGTGGGTCAAATGCCTTCCTAGCTTCCCATTTTTAAAGAGAAACTAGAAATACGGACTTTTATTTGAACTATCTTAACTTTTAAATGTCAGCGACTAATTTTTTTTTTTATTTTAAAGTTAGTAGAAAAGGGGCCACGCCTCTATGGACCAACTGTACTTCATGGGCCACTGGGTTTTAACTTCTGAGAAATACACAAACTCAATATGGACCATCTCAGAATTTTGGAAAAGGGTGAAACATAGCCAAGATTTTACTGTTAGTTCCTCATCTGCAGAGAAGAAATTCTGCCGTTTTTCTCTTTTTCTCCGATCAAGGAGAAACATAATTAAGTGGATAAGTGAGCAAAAGCAATCACACGTAGAAATCCTGAGCAGAAATATTTAGAATTCCTATTTTAGGGGGATCATCATGGTTAGAAGAACGCAAAAGGCAGAACGAGCAGTGGTTCCTAAGGCACTGACTTGAAATGTGGAATCTTAAGACTCAAGCGCCACGTTTTCAACATTCGAATAAAGAATTATTGATCTCTTAGGTACAGAAGAGCGGTACAAACAAAGTTTTGGTGAAACAAAATTCTGCGGTCTGTGGAGGATGCCTTGAAAGACTTTGCCAAACGCTGCTTACTAAGTGATACTCGATTTCCGATTTAACTAACCAGCCGATTACAGATGGGTTTACAATAAACGTATAAGGAGTAACATTAAACTAGTTTAAAAGCTTTTATCTTATTTAATGATATGATGATATTATGGTTATCTTGGCGAATACAGATTCGGAAACTTAATGTTAACATGTGAACTATTTAAAAAATATGTTCGTATGTACAGATTTTGGTTTCTCAAGCCTTTACAAAGATAATTCGTATTCACGCCGGCCTTATCGATATTAAGCCAAGCATCTAAATGAAAGAATTCATCTTGAATTTTTGTAGCTTTGTCGTCGTCTGAGTAGCGTATCCAAACGCGTAAAACACGTCTTGTTTCCTCGTCCACCGATGCAGCGATCGGAGCATCTGCAATGTCAGACGTTTAAAACACAGACAGCCCGTCACAAAGCCCAAGCGCTTTAG
This sequence comes from Pteropus medius, assembly GCF_902729225.1. NCBI lineage: Eukaryota > Metazoa > Chordata > Mammalia > Chiroptera > Pteropodidae > Pteropus > Pteropus medius. The sequence goes on along the minus strand of NW_024349803.1, from coordinate 23,905,018 downwards.
TTCCCAGGAGAGGCCTCGAAGCAATAAAATCATTTGGATTAATTGAGCAATTAAGCCGACTTCGCTGAATAAGGCTGATAATTTTGTTTACTTTTAGTTTCTAAACAGAAGGCGCTCCAGGCGGATGAGAGGGAAGCTGAGCCATTAGAAACAAAGCATCAAAGTCCAGAAAGCGCAGGAGCCATTCATAAAAGCCCAGAGTCATAGAATCGTTTCAAGCCACAAAACCACTTAGCAACCGGAATGGACTCTTCTGGTTCCAAGTGACAGAAACCGGCTTCCGTACCAAGCGGACCTCCTGCGCTGCGCCTCTGAGGAGGGCAGGGGTGGCTTCTGCCCTGGGATGGGACGGGGCTCCGGTGCTCGCACAGTGGCCTCGGGATTCTGTGTCACGATCTGTCTCTCGCCGGCGTTTTTTCTGTGTCGACTCGGTCTCCGGAAGCGTTCTGCACCCCCAACAGCAGGGTCGCTGCCGGCACCCCATACTTACTGTCTTTTCTAAGCTCTCACCACAGTTCAAGAAGAGACACTCACGGCATCGAATAAACCCGCCTTGCTCAGTGTCCTTCCCTGAGCCAGTCACACTCAAGGGGGATCAGAGGCCCTGAGTGGGACATGAGTCACCAAGCCCAGCCCCCGTCCCAGGGCAGGAATCCCCAGAATGGCTGGACCCGTGTCCCTCCCTGGTGGCTTCTAAGATGGAGACCTAACTCACTGTTACATTATTTCTTCAAAACCCACGTCCTTGTGACTTCCGCTCCGTGCTTTCTGCTTTGCTTTCTGAAGTTACAGGAATAAAGCTTAGTCTTCTCCACTGTCATCTTTCCCTTTCTACATCAGCGAGGCTGGTCTTATGTCTTGCAATTCTTCTCCAAGCCCGGTATCCCTGACAGTCTTCCTATGACATTATTTGACATCCTTTTACTGTCCTGATCGTTTTTTCCATGTCTTTCTGAAAGCCAAAATTAAATTCTGTCACCCAGAATTAAAGGGAATATTAATAAGTGAATAAAGAGCTTTATTTCTCTCTGTAGCCACGGATGATAATTATCGTTACATTGTATCTCTAAAGAGGACAAATTGTCTTCAGTGAGTTTAGATCACTAAGGTAGTGAATGTACCGTACGTCAGAGAAACACCACCCGCTCCCAAGGGTTTTTTTTTTTTTTTAAGTAACTCAGTGCTTAAAGAGGTAAATCTAGTTGTCTGGAAAATTTACTGAAATGAAATATTTTACTTCTCATCGAAGCTGAAGAAATGAACAAAATGTCAGTCTAGTTAACATGTGTAAATAATGACTTCTTAGTCTTCCTCATGCTTGAGAATGTCTCTCCTCCCTTTCAGACGTTAGGCTAATACATCATGTCAAGCTAATGGATAATAACCGAGTTCGCATGTGCCACTGAGTGTTTCCGAGAAGCATCTCAAACCTCCAGCCTGCGTGTCACAGCCGTGGTTCCAGAGCGGCGTGGCCGTCCTGTCAAACGAGCCAACTCCAGTTTCATTCGATGACCAAAGCGTTCCTCGGGCGCTTGCCCCATGCGGGCCCTCTGCTTGGCCCTGGGCGTGGAGGGGGAGGCAACATAAACCCAGCCCCCGAGATGCTCACAGACCAGTGCAGGGGCCCAGGGACAAACGAACAGTATGAGTTTTTCAGTATTCCTAGGGCATGTGTTATAAAGGTGATATATGGAGAGGGAACATTGAAACATGTGGGCCAACGACAATTGGAGAGGCCTTGGATTGTGTGTCTGCGGAGGTCAGACTTGAACTAGAAGGCCCCGGGGGAACTGGCAGATGTTTTGCCAGGATGTGGAGGAAGAGTCGAGTCGAGGTCGGAGCGGCCAAGAGGCCAAGGGCAGGTCCCGGAAGTCAAGGGCAGGAGCAGCATTAGGTAAAGGAGGGGAGACGCTACGCGGGCTGTTGAAGGTCAGAATTTAAAAGACTCAACGACATTGTAAGTAGAAGGATTCGAAAGCGAAGGAGGGAAAGTAAAGGAGGAAGTGAGTCCTGGGGCTCCAAGTTGAGCACAGGTGCGCCGGCGGGTGCGGTGCCGAAGCTGGAACAAGCGTGGGGGGCAAATAGGTCAATGTTAACGTGCTGCGTTCGCGGTGCCCCCCGCTCACGGGGTTCCCGTCCGCGCGCCGCCCCCTCGCGGAGCCTTTCCCGCCGGACCCCTTCCGATTCCCAAACGCCCGTCTCCTCCCCCGCCTTCCATCTCCCATGGTTCGTTTCCACCTAACATGCCACGTATGACGCTGTCCTTATCTGTCCTCCCTCCTCGATCAGAATGCGACCTCCATGCACAAAATCTGTAAAAGCGTGTGCGCGGTGTGAGTCTGTGGTGTGGTGTGTGTGTATAGTCTGCGTGGTGTGTGTGTGTGTGAATCTGTGTGTGATGCATGTGAGTCTGTGGTGTGTGTTAGTGAATGCCCAACAGGAAAACTGAACATGAGTCTGAGGTCAGACCTTCCTTCCTTCCTCCTCCTCCTCCCTTCTTTCAACAGTTATATATTTTATATTTATGCCTAGGGTCATTTTGCTGACGATCATTTCAGCTCGCTATGCCATGGGTGTCTGAGCACACCAGTCCCCCAGCTCCTGGTACTTACTGGGCCTAAAATACCATAGATACTCGATACGTTTGTATGACGTGAATGGCTCGACCAGCCAGGCCCTCTGATCCTCGGAGGGGATTGGTAGAGAAGGCAATGGTGGGATTTTTAAGTGGAAGGAACCCCAAGAATGAAGCCTACGCCGAAGGGCAGAGCAGAGGAATGTTGAGGTGGGGGCGGGGACAGGTGGGGGGCAAAGTGCCGAACGGGGAACTGCACCTTCCTGGGAACAGAGAGAGATGGGGAGAATTTGGGGCATGTGACTCCACACTTGCTTTTGAATCGTTTCCCTTCCTTGATTGATTGAGTTCGGTGTGTGTACACAGGTAGCAGGGGCATACTGCTGTGACTTCCTGGGCTCCGCTCTGCTCTGACTTCCTGGGAACCCCTGGGCCCCCCTCTGCTGTGACTTTCTGGGCCTCTGTGCTGTGACTTCCTGGGTCCCCTCTAGAAAATCACGACCCTTCCAGGGTCAATGTCTCCCCACCCCCAGAGCAGAGACCCAGAGGTAGTTCCCACATCCGGGTCTGCAGCCTTTGCTGAGCTGGCTGAAGCAGGATCGAAAGAGGTTTATTGAAAACGCAGAACCCCACCCGCCATGCCAGAGACCCCTCCTCGGGGATTCTGAGCTGAGACCCAGGAATCTGAATTTGTTCGTAACCTTCCCAGATGTGTCTGATGCAAAGCCAGATGGGACAGCATATTAGTGGCTTCCTGTAGACGCGAGGACAGACAGCCCGTCACACGACAGGACCCTGAGCCTGTCCTGCACTGCCCTGCGGTCCTGCCTGCCCGCTCACTCACTCGCTCCTTCTGGACCCTGTGGACCTCCCTCCTGTCAGCTCTTCAGACGGCCTCATCCCTCCTGCCACAAAGCCTTCCCTCCACGTGACACGCTCTCACCCAGCCAGGACCTGACGGACGACAGTCCACGGGCCAAATCCAGCCGCCACCGGTGTTTGCTCAGCCTGCAGGCTGAGAACGGTCTCACGTATTTAAATGGTAGGAAACAAATCAAAAGGAAACTAGCATTTTGTGACACATGAAAATTAGATGGAATTCGGACTTCCGCGTGCACGAACGAAGTTCTGCCGGGCACGGCTGTGCTCATTCATCTGTGCGTGGTCTGCGTCTGCTCTGGCACACTCGCGGGGCAGGGCCGAGTCGTGGCGACAGAGACCACTGGCCCTTTACAGAAGGAGTTTGCAAACTCCCGATCCAAGTCACGCATGCTTCTGGAAAGGGAGGATTTAAACATCTTCCCTGTCATCTGACCAGCTGTTCGCTTGCCCTTCTTTTTTATTTCAATGCTACTTTGCTTTGTTATACCTTTTACTTGCCCCTCGATTAAACTGTCACTTCTACTGGGCCCATCCCATGCCAAGTAGAGAGGAAGTAAATTTGGTTGGAAGCCTGAATGCCACCCCCCACTGTCCCCAGAGCTGTGGGTCCCGACTTTTGCTCGGGGGGACGTCTTTTCATGGCCCCAGAGCCTTGAACTCCCTGGGAACCAGAGAACAGGGAGCATCAATGGTAAAGACACAGAGGGTGAGGGGTGGCGGGGTGGGAGGCAAGTACCCACCGGATCCTCTCCCCGAAATTTCTGGAAAACCAGCAAAACAGTGCCATCCTGGTGAATCTTCATCCCTAGTTGAGAATCCGTGGTTTACACTGGCCATTTTAAATTCATTTTAACTTCACGATTATAAAAATTATAAAAGTCTAGTTCGGTTGAAGAAGCAAAGAGTAGATAGAAATCGCAAGACTTTCTTCAGGGGGTTTACAAAATTCAGCTGTCGCGACAGTTTGGGCACACGTGAAACAATTCGTCCACCACCAGTGAAGTATGAATTAACACGACAAGGTCCCAACGGGAGCGTAGGGAGCACGCAGGGAAGAGACGCTCGGCGTCGGGCTGGCGCGGCCACAACGGGCTTCCAACTGGACGTGAGTCACGTGGAGAGAGGTGCAGAGAGGTGACGGCCGTCCATGCCGGAGCTCGTGGACGTGCCGGATTGCGGGAAGTGCGGGGACGGGAGCCGGGCCAGGAGGGGGGCTGGGCATCTGCAGGGCGTAGACAGAAGGATGAGGAGACGCTGCGGGTTTTCTAATGGGCGACGATTAATAGGAATAATGTCGACAGATATAAAAGAAGAGAGACAGAGACTCTGCGTCGGCTTCGCTGTGAAGAAGCTCGGAAATCTCCAGCCATCAGGATGAAATAAGGCTTTGGCTCCTTGTCGGTCACAGGTGCGTTCATGAATCACCCTTGGGCTTTGGCGGTCCTTGGGCTCAGGATCCCGATTATTACTTTGGCTCTTTTCCTTGTTTTTCGGTTACCTCGTGGTCATCGTTTTTATCCCACTTGTTAATAAAACAACAATAATAATAACACCCAGCTTTTTCAGTCCTTACTAAGCCCTCTGCTAAATGTGTCACGTGCGTTCATCTCAGAAAGACATTTGGAGATCAATTCTATTATTAACCCCGCCTTTTAGCTAAGGACACCTAGGCCTGAAGCTGGCATTTGCTCTCCTACCGGCGCCAAGCTGGTTGGTGTCCGAGCCTCGGTTCCCATCCGGGTCTCGCCTGCTGCACGCCCGAGCCGGCTCCGCTCACAGGAGGAGGACGCGTCAGCCGCTGCTCTCCACGACAAAGCGAACGCAGCATCCGGTGATACCTCGGTACGTTAGGAGTGAATCAGTGAGATGTGGCAGGTGCCTCTGACACGGATAAGGGGAGGGACGGAAGCGCGTGGACTGCCACGCGTTCCGTAGTTTCGATAGTGAACGTGCAGCTGCCAGGTCCACAGCTGTGTCATTTCCTATGGGGGTTGGGGGGGGTGACTTCAGGGCTGGGCTGAGCCACCTAAGCCCCTTGGAGAAGAGGGACATTAAGTCCTTGAACTACTTCGGCACCGCCTTTGTTCAGAGAAAATAGCTCTGTGTCAGCCAATGGGTTTGAGCGACCATGAAAATAGTCCAAACAGAGTGGCACGTCATTAAGAGCCATTAGAACCGAAGTGGTGTGACCGAGCCTCAGAACCAGACCGGCAGTGTCGGGGTCTTCTCAGCAGAGACAAAGCGGGTCTTTGGGTTTTCTCCTCACTCTGCCATCCCTGGAAATAGAACCTGCCAGACCGCTTAGATGTGCGGATGCCGTGTAAATATTGAAGGTCTGCGTTTGACCCTGTATTTCTGTGGCATAGATTCATCCTTATATCTCAGTCGCAGAGATGCCAGAGTTAATGAGATCTCTGCTAGTTAATATCCGTCATGGTGTTTCTAAATCCCTTTTGCCAAATGATATAATTAGAGCAACACTTGGCTCGCCACATAATCACAGCATATGGCACCTAGAGGGTGCGCCGAGTAGAATTGTAGGTTGCCTGACGAGAAATCCAGGAGGCGGGTAAAGACTCCGTCAAACGGAGTTGGAGCGTGAGTTTGAATGTATATGCTTCCACCTCCTCTTCCCGGAAGAAAAAATATTTTATTATTCAGCTGTCCTTCCCACGCGAAACGACACGATTACGTGATAGAACAGGAGTCTTAAAATTTCAAAGAAAACAAATAATGGATGATAGTAGCCCAGATTATTTAACCCTCCATACCGCTCAAAATCATCCTGCGTGGTAAGTTGGCAGCACTGGAAGCGGCTCTGGGTACGGAATCGTTCGGTGGGACGTCTTCCTCCCTCCACGTGAGATCACGTACCTGAATGTCTGCTCAATACGGAACAGGACGAGGGCTGAGTCCTTGGGTTTCCCAGTGCCTGCTGACAACCTGTGGAAGGAGACACACCAGTCTGGGTGGATGAGGACTTCAGTTTCTGCGTGTCGAATCCGAAAGGATCATCCTTCAGCGAGGAGCACCCTGGGCCTGCCAGCCTGGCCTCGATCCCCCAGAGCCTGTTCAGTGATGTCACATAGGTAGCTTGGCAGTGACCAAAGTGGGAATATTCACACCGTGGGAATGGGCACGGGTCAGGACACTTTCTCCACGGAGAGCCAGTTACGAAATCGAGACATTAGTACCTGAGTGACGTCATGCAAGGCAGAGCTGGCCGTGCCAGCCGGGCCCGTGGGAGAGATCGAGGCCGGAAGCTTAGCTTCCCCAACACGCCTTCTCGGAGGCGGCGAAGGAGGACGAGGGCCAAGGGGAGAAGACGGAGACCCGAAAGAGCGCTGGGCAGACGCGTCTAAGCTGCGTCGAGTGCGTGAGAGACCAGAAGGAAGAAGCCAGGAAATTCCGTCGGAAACAGAGGAGAACCAGGAAATTGGCGAGTTTCGAGACTCCGGGCCAGGTAGTATTTGACATTGTCAGGTGTCACTGAGTATCCGTGAGGACCGCACATTATACATATTTGGTGTGGTGATGCCGAAGTCCGCAGCGCCCTGGAAATAAGCACTTTCAGCACGAGCGGGAGCTCCTGGCCGGTGACAAGCGCGGCAGGTGGCAGCTGGTTTTTGCAGATGTCAAGGAACAAATGAAAAGATCAGACATACTGAAGGAGAGGGACAGGCTGGTGGCCAGGCTCTTATTAGGACGGAGGACGCGGGCATCTTTATAGCCCGAGGACATGACGGTGGCGAAGGCGCTAACGCTGTGCGGGAGAGGAGATGCCTCTCGAGGGGACGGTGTTGGTCCCGAAATCGATTCCTGTGTCTTCTCTGGCTGGGCCGGAGGGAAGAGGGTGGGGAAGGGGTCGAGGACTTTCATGTACTATGGCTTTGACCATGATTTCGATGAACGGAGAGTCGAGGTCCTTGCGGGGCGATTGTGAGCTGGAAAGGGAAGTCCAGGCGGCCTTCTGTGGTCGGCACGATGGAAATTAGATGGGCTTTTCATGCAGCCAGTCGCGTCCACGCGTGCCGACGTTCCCACGTATCGATTTGCTCTGCGGGGTTTTATTCTAAAAGATGAGGTTTGTTCCCGAGGATGCGTGAAGTTGTTACAGAGAAGAATGAGGTTGGCGGCTCTTAACACCGAGAGAAAACGTGTTCCAGGCGAACTCAGGAAAACGCGACGCACTTTAGAAGGGCCGTTACGCTCCCCGTTTTCTCTTCGGCCGCCCCGCGTCACCCACAGCGTCCCTCGTCCCTGTCTCCCACCTCGGGCCCTGTGTGGCGACCCATCCAGGCAGCGAGTGGTCGTCCCTTCCTCCGCTTGGCCCCCTCCGCTGTCTCCTTCCTCCACTCTGGCCCCGGGCCGTGTGTCCCCTCCCGCGGCCTCACCGACAAGCCCTCCGCGGGCCTGTGCGGCCCAGGGCCCTTCGCGGGCAATCCGGGCCTCCCGCGCCCCGACAGAACTGAACCGCTCCCGTCGCCGCCTCCACCCGAGGGCCCGCTCTTCTCCCAGCGACGCCTTCGCCCTCTGTCGCTCGTCCGGTAAACCCAGAAGGCGTCTTCGAGAGGGCGTGCAGTCCGTCCCCTGGACGTGGCCAGCAGCCCGGCCCAGCCACGGCCACCACCGTCTCCCGTTGGACCGTCGCCGTGGCCCCCGGTCTCAGTCTGTCTGGGCCGCTGTAACCAAAGTGCCACCAACTGGGTGACTGAAACGACTCATTTCTCACCGTCCCGGAGGCCGGGAGGTCCAAGTTCAAGATGCCGGCCGGCTTGGTCCAGCCCTCACCTGCTTCTGCGCTCACCTGTTTCCCACCTGTTCTCTGTTCCACGGCCAGAACTGTCTTTTTAAAACATAAATCAAAGCTTAAAACGAACTCTTAGGACAGAAGTTCACCTGCTGGCCAGGGCCTTCAAGGTCCTGTGTGATCCAGCACCTTTTAGTACCTATTACATTTGCTTTTTGTTTGGCTGTTTCAGTATCCTGCCCCTCACGGCTCGTAAGTGCCAGGATGTCTGAGGCCACGTGTATTTGTGCCTGCTTTCCTCTTCGGTCCCTTCTTTGCATGGTTCTGAATGTGCAGTGACCTGCTTATGTCTTGTTTTCCTTGACTGTTACCCGTCTTCTCAAACTGGTGTGCAGACGGGGCGAGGACAGACTCTGGTTACCTTGACCACTGTCTACCCAGCAAGGGGACACGGAGACACAGCAAGTTCATTCATTCATTCAGTAGTTGTTGAATAAATGAAGAAAACTCAATTAACTCACAGCCTGCCCCCTTCACAGAGGATCTGAGGATGCCTACATAAAAAAAAAATTACAAGGAACATGAAAGATAAAAGTAAATAATTTACGGAGCGCGACTAATGGGAGATTATCAGCAAAAATACCAAAAATGTCAGAAACGAAATTAGGACATGGAAATTCATTCTGTATAATTCACGGATTTGGGTGTGCCTGTCTTACTACCTAAGCAGAGAGAGAAGCATGATTGGTTAAAAGAGCTATAGGGTTTGCAAGATTAAAAAAATTGTTTTGCCTCATAGTGAAATCAGGAACATCTTCCCCAAGACACACAATTATTATAATAGATAGAACAGGACTTAAAAGATGAGCCTTATAATTTCCACACATTTGGCAAATATGATAGTGATAAAGGACAAGTTAATGAACTCAGTTCTGTGAGGAGGGCCCCGGTGCAGGGTTATGTTTTTTTTTGTTTTTGTTTTTTTGTGTTTAATGGAGCGGCTTCATCCGGGGGTAAAGTTTTAAGTATCTACCGGGGTATTTTCCAATGTTAGATGGTGGGAAGGAGACACAATTTGCGTAATGCAGCATTCTGTGATCAAGTAAGTATAAGGTCTGCTATTTCAGACCTTCTCAGAGCCTTTACTGTGCTATTTGCATTGAGAATCTCCAAGAATCGTGTTTCCCAAATTTACCTGGAAATGAATCTCACTCCACAGAATACCTCGAGGGATTCAAGCTTCGGAGCGGGGGGAGCCTTTGGAAAACTGTGACCTAAGTGAGTGGGTTCATTTACTTCAATTACATTCTCGGGGCCGGAATGGTGCTGGGGGCCGGGTGGAAAAAATGTCAATGTTTCAGTCACGACAGGATCATGAGAAGCAGCCGTTCTGTGGTTCCGAGGTCTGTACTACGAAATAGGCCGAAGAGAGTCGTGAAGTCAAGCGGCCGCCGCTGCCTCTGGGGCGGCGCAGAGAGCAGGGTCCCCCGTGGGAACCAGTGGGCGGGGGCCCAGCGTGCAGCCCAGAACCAATTTCTGCCCAGAGTCCAAGCGGGGTGAGCTCGGTAAAAGCCACACAAGTTTTTCCGTGAGAGTTTTAGGGGTCATAACTGCATAGCTGATCCGAAAGCAGATCAGCCCATTCTCTGTGGAAGAACAGAGTATGGGACCAAAGCCTACACTTAGCCAAGGAAGACGGGCTCCCCCCGCCCCGCCGCCTACTTCCCCACCCCCGTGCCCCCCCTCCTCAAGCCCCATGGGTGGAGGGCAGAAGCCGAACACAGTGAAGGAGGCGTCTCAGGTTTCATCCAGTCTTGTTACCTGGCCCCCGGCAGTTCAGGTTGGTTAGTGAACACCTGATTATAAAGACAGGGCTGTCGCTCAGATCATCGCAGTGTACGGTTTTGTAATCTTAGACAACATTTATAATTGTCGCGAACAGTTTCCTACCGGTCGGCTGGGAGGCGTTGGCGGGCAGTGGGGCTCGTTTGTGCGTGTGGTTATGTAACGAGGACATTGTGGTCCCCGGCAAAGATTCACCCCTGGGGAGCCTTTCCTGCTGGGGTTTCCTCCCTCATCACATTGGCCTTTATCATTCAAAGAGGCGCGGCCACCAGCCCAGGACGCGGCAGCCTCAAGGAACACGAATTTCATTCTGCTTTGCTTTGCTTTGCTATGTTTTTGCCCCGACGCCCTCAGACAGCCCCAGCATCACACCTGCTTTATTAAATTCTATACGAAAGCAACATTTCGAAGAACTAGAGTAGAAATTGCACTTATCCCTCCGTGACTGGGAGCACGAGGGGATGGTGAAGGCGACGGTCACGTCTGAGCGGGAGGGATTGGGAGCTGTGGGCGGTATCAGCGTCGTCACCGTCACCGTCACCGTCACCGTACGTGGGACGTCCTCCGACACAGGTGCGGCAGCAGTTCGAAGCCAGAACCCGGCGCTGGCGTCACCTTCGCTGCTGCAGAACCCCGTGTAGCGTTCAGTTCTGCGTTTATGATGCAGTTTGTTTTCTTTGAATGCGGAACTCTATTAAAACCACGCAAAGCACAAGGAAACTACATGAAACAGAACAGTTTCGATTTCACACAGTGACCAGCCACAGCCGAACTCTCCAGACAGCCCCATGTGAAACCGTGGTGTCCGTTGCCATTGACCATTGCTCTTGATTTATTGTTTTTCTTACTTTTTCTTACTATCTCTCTATCAGAAATGAAAATAAGAAAGCTTGGCCAAAAGGGCCACGCATTTTAAGAGAACGTAGAGAGAGAGAGTATGTTTTCCTATGCTCATCATTAATACTCTTACCTGCAAACAGAAGGACAGCGTGTCGCGAAAGCTTCTTCCCACTCATTTCATTTGTTTATAGTTCCTGCCGAGCCCCTGGCGGCAGTGGCATCATAGATCGAGCTCTGCTCCTGTCCCTTGGGTCACTGGTGATAATTGGGAAGAAGGAGACAGTTTGCAATCCCTCAGACTCGCTGCGGAAGCCTGGCCAAGAAGCCACAGCCTGATGCCCAGCATGTTCTTTTTATTTTCCCGCGGATGGTTAAATCATCGAATCGGCATTTTGTCTTCCCCGGAGACTCTGCTGATTCACAGGCATTCCCCCCACGCCTCTCTTTGTCTCTGTTTCTTCCCTCTGCCACACCGACACGCATGACAGGTTGTCAATTATCCCTGTGTCCAGATTATTTTAAAATCCGGGAGTGAAAGCTACGGCCAGAACCCTGTCCCATGATGAACGTCAGGCATCGCATGCTACCCAGGGGAGGGCTCTCTCTGCTGTTTCTTCGTGAGCAGTTGATTGTCAGCCTCACTTAGTGCCCGATAGATACGCCAGAGAATTACTTGCCTTTTAAACTAGGGAATTATCGTGTTCGAACGTCATTGCTTCTATGAACTCCTGCGCCGTTAAAGCCGTCTCTCTCGAGCGAACGTGCACTGGGCGTATTGTTGATTCGACTTCATTGTAGCGGGGAAAAACGGAAAACCTCATACAAGGAAACCGGTTGTTTGAACTGACGTTCACCGGTCGCGGGCCATGTGAATGAGTGCCCAATTAATGAGGCTCACCAGGACCCCATGGTGGTGACATCTGTCATCTTAACTGAGCACGTTGCTGTGCACAGGTGCCTGTGTGGCCTGCCTGGCCAGCGCAGGCCCTGGCCTAGGAACTCTGGGAGCGTCTGTTCTCTTCGTGGGCTTTGGTGGCCGGGGGACTCCCAGGCGGTCCCGTGGTGTGTAGACCTGACAAGCTTTGTCATCCGTAAACCGACACGTACGTTCAAGCGCATAGAGCCTGGGGCGGTAGGAAGACACGGAGTTCCATGATGCCGGGTGCAGCGAACAAGGCAGGAGCTCTCCGCGGGCATTTGGACGGGGGGCGGGGGAGGAGCCGATGGAGGGAGGAACGTGGACAAATATTCTTGACTGTCCGTCCGACCCCGTATCTGTATCTTTGAAATCCAGAAAGCTCTGAAAACAAAAGGTTGTCTCCTCACAAGTCCGTTTGCTTATTTGGGGCAGCTCTGCAGCAAACTGATTTGGTGTCGAAACCAAACGCAGGCTATAAACTTGGTCTTCTTCTCTTTAAACCCGTGTTTAATTGTGGAAATAATACCGTACTGGGTCGTGAGGAACCTCACCAGACTTTTGGGGGATGATATGTAAAGTAAACTGCGCCCCGTAGTAACATCGGGAATCCCGAATTCTAAAGCCGACTGTTTCTGAGGGCTTTCGAGGAGGCGTTATGCAGTGGACGACCTTGAAGAAGGTCAAATAAAGCGAGGCTCAGAGATACTCAGTATCTTGCAAATAAGCCCTTCCGGTTTCTTCTTGCCTCATCCGGCAGCGCCCTCCCAGCCAGGCCTCTGCTTACCTCCCCGGCCCGCTGCCGCCTGCCCGCTCTTCACCTGGGCCACCGCACGAGACCTGCGGGAACTCAGACGTCGGCTCCCTTCCCGCCTCAGGCCTTTGCACTCGCCCTTCCCTGAGCCCGGACGGCTCTCCGCACTGATGCTCCCCGGCCAGCTCGCGCCTGTTCTCGGCCGAAATGCACCTTCTGCAGAGAGACCCTGAGCACGAAGCCGCACGCGTGTGACGGAGAGGGAGGTGGCCTTCCCCCGGGTTCGCAGGCGAGACGATGTCAGAAAGGACGTGGGTGCTGTGCGGCCACGTCACCTGCACAGCGTGCAGACTGTCTCTTCCGATAAGGCCCACGGCCATCCTCCCCAGAGTGGCTGTCCTGTTAGTGCAGGCTTCCCAATGGTCTGCCCCGTGCCCGGCCTTCTGCGTGCATGTGTGTGTGTGTGTGTGCATACATGTGTGGGTGTGTGTGAGCGTGTGCACATGTGTGTGCACGTGTGTGCGTATTGCATGTGTGTATGTGTGTGCACATGTGTGTGCACGTGCGTGTGTGTGCATGTGTGTGCGCGCACACGTGTGTGTGTGTGTTCGTGCACGCACACACATGTTTGTGTGCGGGGGGTGGGGGCACAGCCGGGCATACCAGAGAATCAGCTTTCCTAGGGCTGCGACATGGTTAGAGCAGAGTCACTGTGATGCCAGCTCCCTGGGGACACCCCCAGGCCCCCAGAGCCACTTCTGGTCACTGTCCTTTCCAGGCCCTGTTTGTCCCGCTTCTTCGCGGGTAGGGGAGCCCCCGGGCCTGCGGTCTCTCCCCCTCGGCGCGGTAGCCAGCGACGCTGCAGAGACAGCACGAACACCCCGACTGCTGCAGGCAACAGACGCATCAGCTGCAGCGGATGCTTTTTTCCCTAAATCCGCCTTAGGAAAATAGGAAGCAACCTTTTAATGGCATTTGGATATTTATCTCAGTTCTTAAAAATGATTATATCTCATCCCATTTGAACTACAGGACTTATTGACTTGAATCTCTCAAACCTCTTGGGGGGCGTTTTGAAACATTTTGCTTCACAAAGGCAGTTACATTCAACTTAAGGACCTCCCCGCCCGGCGAGCGGCTCGTCCAGGACCACCGAGGACCACCGAGGACCACTGGAGCTGCAGGAGGCCCTGGAATGAAGGCCAGTATGTCCCCCCAGAGCCCTGTTCTCTGGTGGGGGGCATAATCTGAGTGCGGGGCCACCTGCTCCCGCGGCATGTGCTCAGCGTTCTGTCTCGGGCACTGGAGGCCGCAAAGGCCTCGGGGCGGGACGTTTCGGCCACCTCCCCTCGGGCGGACTCAGGCCGGCCGGTCGGCATGTCCATTCTTCGTCTCCGAGTCATCGGTCCTCGAGGGAGGAGACTTGGACCCCGGGTCCAAACCCGCCGGTGGGTCTGGGGAGCCCTGAACACGTCGGCATCTTGTCAGAGGAGCAGCTGCGCTTGCTGTCAGGCCTGCCACCATCTGCGAAGAGCAGGGTCCCGTCCCCGTGACCCCCAGGTGGGGTCCTTGGCCCAGCTCTGAGCGTGCCATTTGAGCCCGGAGTGCTGAAACCGGTCCTCTTTCAGGAGAGTGGGTTCCCGCAGCCCTGACAGCATCACAATGGCCCTGGGGTGACAGTGAACCCCTCCCCTCGGCCGTCAGAGCCTTGTGGCTGCGGAGGAGGAAAAGATGCCCCAGGAGTTTGGAGGAATCGATGCGGGCTCTGCGTGGAGGCTTCCGGAATCCCGGGGCGGTCTCATCTCCAGCGTCAGCCCACGCACTTCTCTTGGACAGCATTTGCAGCCGCAGTGGTTTGTGGGGCATCTGCCTCCTGCACTAGATGGACCGTGAGCTCTGTGAGGACAGGCCCGCCTGTCTCGGGCACTTGGCGTAGGGCGGCCTTTTCCCCCCACGGCCTCATCTAAAACTTCGGTCAGGTTATCCTCTCACACGCAGACAGAGCCTGTGGGGCTCGCAGCCTCTCGGGTCCCCGTAGCCCAGATCTCTGGAACCCGAGGCCACCGCAGCGCCATGACAAGGGCTAGGTTCAGGGCTGGAATCGGAGGCCTGGTCTGGCCACCTCTGTGGCCTCGAGCAAGTCGCCGATCTTCTTGTCTTTCAACGGAATGATGAATAAACACCTTTGGTGCGTCACCGAGATTTCATTAGATGCAACAGCGGTTTACAAACGGTAACGTGCCGTAGAGGTTTTACTCCATGGATCGTAAGTCTATACGCATCTTTACAAAAATGGGTTCTATCATACCGATTTTACAACTTGGCTTTTTTGATTTAAAATACATAGTAGATGTCATTCCATACTGTGAATGTAGCACATAGGTTCATTTTCGTGGCTCAGTCACATGGTATTACATATTCCGTCAATTCACTGCAAGTGTTGGCTTATTTCAAACAACTCAGCATCTTCTTGAGAAACGCTGTTTAAGCTACTGCGGTTCACATCGACCCCGTCTGACCTCTGGGGCTCCAGTGAGAGGTGCAGTGATGACCATGGACTTTTCCGAGCACCCGTGTTCTGGGCGCCTCCCCAGCACGACACGGTGACTGACAGCTAGCATTTACCACGTCCCTGCCGTGTGGCAGGGGGTTCGCGTGGACCATTTCTAAGTCTCTGCACAACATCCCGGCTCATTATTGTGATGCTTATTTTATACTTGACGGAGCCGACCCTCGTCGGCAGCAGCTGACTTGTTCGTAGCCATGCGGACGAGCAGGAAGCAGAGTCCTGCAGACTCACTGGACCTCGGATCAACAT
Source organism: Pteropus medius (assembly GCF_902729225.1). Lineage (NCBI taxonomy): Eukaryota > Metazoa > Chordata > Mammalia > Chiroptera > Pteropodidae > Pteropus > Pteropus medius. The sequence continues at coordinate 23,889,638 of NW_024349803.1, read as the reverse complement.
AAACCATCGTATCAATGCTCCCACGTGATCTCAAACGCAGCGCATCCGAATCTGACCTCACTGTGTCGCCCTTCCTTCAAACGCATTCCCACTTTGCACCCCATTTCTTTGAAAGGTACCACCATCGACCAGCCTGCCCTAACCGGAAGCCGTGCCCTCCGTTGCTGAAGCCACTCTGGTTAGGGCTGGTGACCTGGCGTCCAAGTTTATACCTCCAGCCCAGATTCTCCTCAAAAGTCAAGAGTGGTGTATCTGATGGCGTGTTCAACATCCCAGGCACACAAGCTTCTGACCCCAGTACATGAGCCATCTTCCTCTCAGTGAAAAGAGAGGGAGGCTGCCCAGCTTTGCTGGACCCGCTGCTTTGACTGGCATAGGTGCTCCAGGCTACTTGGAGGAGCTCACCGATTAATGGCATCATTAGTTCATCAGTTCATCCATTCACATATTAATTAGCAACAACATCATCGCCAAGTACTGCGCTAAAACCCTAGCTAAAAATTTTAGAGCCGATTATCTAAGACGAAGTCATTCCAAATTAAATTGATAAATGGAATCGGCTTTTAGTTTCTCCGGCGCACAGCGAGTGGAGGGTTTCTGCATCACTCATTCCCAAATTCGCTTCTCTAAAATATGCTTCAGCCTTTCCAAAATGGAGATGCATTTGGATGTCACACAAGATAATTGCAGCTTTGTAAACCTGACCCGAGGAAGATTGAGTTTTTGTTCAGAAACCTTATCTCGATTGCCTGCACATCGCCCACTGTCCCCTGACCCCTCTGCTTGATGTCATTATGTCAGCTTGTCTCCTAGAGAGAAAGAGGGAACCTCCACCGAAATGAATGAGGTTTTTCATCTTCTCCCCTTGGGTTCTGAGAAGGAACTATTTATGAGCCTCGTCCCCTCATGCCCAGTGGGGACTTGCCGAAGCTCAATTACCACAGACGGACAGTGTGGCTGGGCTTTCTCCCCCTTCCCACGTATTAAATTGTCACTGTGTCAAATGTCTTGTCGTCAGATATGGTGCTGTGAAGAAATCGCAATTATATTTATCAGTTTTTTTTTTCCCCTCTGACCTTTGGATGTCGTTTGGTCTACAGAGAATCCCTCTGGGTGGTGCGGTGAGCGTGTGTCATCCAGATCAATAAGGCCACAGTGCCGGACTCCTTCCTCTTTTCGCTGGTGGGAGGGCCGTCTGTGTGTTGGAATCAGAACTTTTTGTGCCTCGGATGGACAGCCAAGACCTGCAGCCTCCGTGCATTTAATCTTGCAATGCAATAACCTCACGGCCATGCACTCTGGGTCTAGTAGGTAATTACAACAGCACCGTACGGAGATTTTTTAATGTTTTCAGTCTCTCTGCCTGGTACGAATTTTGAGCTTCTGTCTCCGGACAGTTTTGTTTAGATTTTAAAATCTTGGATTTTGTTCTCTAATCATTTTCTCTCACCATCGGACTTCCTATGGTCACAATTAAGTAGGTTATAAAACTAATGTATAACCATCATCCCCCGCTCCCCATCACCTGGAATATTTTGAGTGGACACGTGGCAATTAACAGCAGGCGGGTTCTCCAGAAGTGCGACCTCATTTTAATATTGGTGAAAGCACTAATCAAGAAGGCAAATCTGCCCTGAAAAAGTCTTATAAAACTTCCCAAAGCTAAATGGACCGTTAAAACTGACTGGGCAGAGGAGAAAACCAGGTGCTCGTCAAAATCTAAAGCTAGACTTTAAAAGTCACACATAATGATTAAGATTAGATACAGAATCACCTTAAAGATAATATATTCCCCAGGACTCGAGGACAAAATGCAGATCAATTTTTATTTATTAACATGATTCAACTACCTGCAGAATAAGTGGATTTATTTGTGTCAGTGAGGTGGGATGTATCTGGCCTCGTCTCATCTCAAGTGACAAAATAAATACAACCATAGCTCTTTTTTTAAACGTGTTGACTGTGTTCCCAGAAAAGTTTCCTCCTCATGGCCAAAAAAAAAAAAAAGGCTACAAGATCTCCAGACCTTAAATCTTCAGGTATTTAGTTCCAACAGGAAAGAGTGGGAATTATTTTCCAGAAAAATCTCAGTAAAAGTTTCATTACAGATCACTGGCTCAGACTGGGTCACGTGGTCATCCCTAACCAATCGCTGTGGCCAGCATACTTTCGCTTCTATGATCAGCGTAAGCCTGAATCCCATGTTTCACTCCAAGGAGTAGTAGTGAAGCCTAACGGATCACATGGCCAAGACTGGAAGGAGGATGGGATTTCAGATGGCTGTTGTTAGATATATCGCTGGCGGATGCTGTGTGTACAAGAAGCACTGGTCAGGAAGGGAAGACGGTGGGAAGAAATTAGAACTCTTGCGCACTGCTGATGGGAATGTAAAACTGTGCAGCCATTATGGAAAACGGAATGGAGGTTCCTCAAAAAAAATTAAAGGTAGAATTACCATATCATCCAGCAGTTCTGTGTGTATCCTCCAAAGAACTGAAAGCAAGGACTCAAACAGGTTAACCAAGAAAGAGAGAGAGTATAAATTACTAAAATCAGAAGTGAAAAAGAGGCTATCGTAGGTAATCCCAAGAACATTAAAAGGATAATCAGAGAATACCATGAAGCACTCTGTGCCCACGAATTTGATAAACCAAATGAAATAAGCTCATTCCTTGAAGACGCAATCTGCCAAAACTTACACGAGAAGAAAAAGACAATTGGAAGAGGCCTACATCTATTAAAGTAATTGAATCAATAACTAATAACGTTGCAAAACAGAAAGCACATTGCCCAGATGCATTCACTGGTGAATTTTATGAAACATTTTAAGAAGAAATTATGCCAATTGTCTACGATCTCTTTTAGGAGTTAGAAACAGAGGGAATATTTTCAAATGCATTGTATGTGGCCAGCATCGCCCTGATGCTGAAACCACACACAGCCATTATGAGAAAAGAAACTACAGATCAATATCCTTTATAGATGTAGATGCAAAACTCCTCAACACAATATTGGTGAATCGAATCCAAAAAAGTGTAGAAAGAATTGTAGAGCACGACCAAGTGGGACTGAGCCCAGGTGTGCAGAGCTCGCTCAGCATTTGAAGAGCAATAAACGTAATCCATCACATTATGTACAAAAACCACATGATTATATCAGTAGGTGCAAGAAAAGCATTTGGCAAAATCCAACACCCGTTAAGGATAAAAACTCTCAGGTAACTAGGAATAGGTGGGAACTTCCTCGATCTGATAGACAATGTCTCTCAAAAACCTACAGCTAACGTCATGTTTAACAGCAGAAGCTAGAAGCTTTCTCGCTGAAATCAGGAACAAGGCAAATCTCTTACTTTTTAATGACTACTTTTCAATTTTGTACTAGAGGTCTTGACGAATGCAATAAGACAAGACAAGTAAATAAAAATACACTGATTGACAAGGGAGAAATAAAACAGTCTTTGCCTGAAGACGATGTAATCATCTATGTAGAAAATCTGAAAGAATCGACCAAAAAAAAAACCCTCCTGGCACACAGCAACTCCCAAAATGGAATACTTAAAGGTGTAAATCTAACAAGACATATATAAGGAAAAGTATAAAAGTCTGATGACAGAAATTAAAGAATTAAAGAGATGGAGAGACATTCAAGTTCATGAACAGGAAGACGTGATATTGTCACGATGTCATTTCGTCCCACTTTGAGCTGTAGGTTTAAGGCAACTCCCTTCATAATCCTACCAAGTCACTTTGTGGGCAGACTGAGTCTACGGTGTTTGTGGAGAGGCAAAAGCCCAAGGATAGTCAACACCATACGGAAGGAAAAGAACAGAGTCGGAGGACTGATACCACCCGACTTCAAGACCTACTCCAAAGCTACAGTAATCAGAACAATGTGGTACTGGCAGAGGAATAGACAACTAGATCAATGGACCAGAATAAAGCACCGAAAAACAGACCTACATAAATAAAATGAGCCGATTTTGGCAGAGGAACAAAGGCAGTGCAATGGAGAAAAGATCATTTTTTCAACAAACAGTGCTGGAATGGCTGAATATCGGTGTGGCAAAGAAAATGAATCTAGACACAGACCTTTTACTCTTCGCAGAAATTAATTCGAAATGGATCACAGACCTAGATGTAAAATGAAGAACTATAAAACTCCTAAGAGATAACATAGGAAAAAATCTAGATGTCCTTGGATTTGGTGATGAATGTTTAGATACAACACCATAGGCGTGATTTATGAAAGATATAATTGATAAGCTAGACTCACTAAAATTAAAATTCTCTGTTCTGTGAAAGACACCGTCAAGAAAATGAAAAGACTCACCAATGACCGGGAGAAAATATCTGTAGAAGATACATCTGATAAAGGACTGTTACCCAAAATATACAGAGAACTCTTATAACTCAACGGTAAGAAAATAACCCAATTTAAAAACAGGTCAAAGACCTTAACAGACACCTCACCAAAGAAGATACGTGGATGGCAAGTAACCATCCGAAAAGATGTTCCACGTCATACGTCATCAGAGAAATGTAAATTAAAGCAACAGTGAGATACCACTACGTGCCTTCTAGAATGGTCCCAGTCTGGGTCACTGACAACACTGAATGATGGTGAGGATGTGGAGCAGAAGTAACTCTCGTTCATTGCTGGTGAAAACAGAAAATGAGACAGCCACTTTGGAAGGCAGTTTGGCGACTTCTTACAAAGCTAAACATCCTCTGACTATGTGATCGAGAAATTGCACTTTTTGGTATTTACCCGAAGAAGCTGAAAACTCATGTCCACACAAAAGCCTGCACACGGATATTTATAGCAGCTTTATTTATAATTGCCAAACGCTTGGAGCAACCAAGACATCCTTGAGTAGATGAATGGGTTACCTGAAGTCCATCCACGTGATAGAATATTATCCATCATTAAAAAAGAAATGAGCTATCAGTCCAGGAGAAGACATGGAGGAACCTATTACTAAGTGAGATAAGCCAGTCTGAGAAAGCTACACGCTGTGTGATTTCAGCTCTGTAACATCTGGAAAAGGAAAGCTATGGAGACAGGAAAAGTATCAGTGGTTGCCAGGGTGTTAGACCACGGAAATTCAGCAACATCACTCAGACTGTTGAGTCCTCGTATCGACGAGCCTGACACCTCCCCCGCTACCTTTGCAATGTGCTCCTTTTAAACTTCAGTATAAACACTCTGCATTTTTAAAATTAGCTCGGTCATCGCTCACCCCTGTGCAGGTGTGAGTGAGCAGAAGAAGATAGATATTGTCTACCCGAAGCAGCGTGCAAAACGCAAGCTTTAGAATACGATTTGGAAAGCAAGAACTGCCTTCAGAAGCAGCAGAATCAAAGGCTGCAGGGATGCAGGAAAACATTAGAGTTGAGAGAATCCAGGAAGGCTTCCTGGCAGGGGCATCACCTAGGAGGTGCCTGGCGTGGTAAGGAAGCAGCGCGTGTGCAGGGTGTTCCGGGCATTCCGTGGGTGACGCGTGGGAAGTCTGCATCTCATCGACTTCGAGATGCCTCCGCAACTCCAGAGCCACTGGCCTAAAGATGGAAAGGCCATTTCATTGACTCGTTATTTTGCCCAAACTTGTTTGGCAAAAATTGGGGCACCGTCATTCGGGCATCCAGTACCCGCAGACAAAGACACACACATAAGGGAGCGATGCGGCATCGGCTGAAGTCCCAGCTTCCAGCGTCTGAGCCGGGGTCCTTCCCCGCCCGCACGGAGGAGACTGCTGAGCCCTTCAGGTCAGGCCAGCCACGCACCATGCCACCGGGCACGGGAATACATCATTACCGGCCACGACGGCGGTATCTTGACATCAGGGAAAGAATATAATCCTCCGAAGTCCTTTTAGGTCAAGAAAATTAATTTCTAGGGGGAAGTATGTTAAAACAAAGAGTCGGGCGATATTGTCAGAGCAAGTTTTCAGAAGGCAGTACGTTTTCGGTTACATCCATATGAATAGGGTGCCCGTGAAACACTCTAAAAGTGTGAACGCCTAGTTGCACTTCAGTGTGATGGGACCAGGAAGTCCCCGAGTCCCCACGGGGTGCGTGTGAACTCTGCAGACTGGTCCTAACCTGTCTCTCAGCCCATTTCACATTTGTGCCTCTTCGCATATTGTGTGAAAATCATCCAGGGGCTATCCCTCGGCTTCACACTTGGTATGCACAGTCTAATTATTATTTTAATATAGGTCACTTCTTTACCATTAAGATTGAACGCCTAGCCTATCCCACGTGTCATCGGAAGAACTGATCCCTTATTTTCTGACTCATACTATGTATTTGTCAGTGACTGGTTTATCAAAAAGAACTCTTCGACTCATCGGAAATAACTTGGGATCTGTAAAAATCACCCAGTTTCTTTCAGAATTACATACATTTCCCCAAAGATATTTAAGACCTATTCTTTGTCTCACTAGCTTGAGAATTGGCTGTCACTTGAAAGGAAATATATAAGAAAATGTTAAAACCAACTTAAATAACTTTCTAGTTCTATTTAACTTTGGTACCACTTCAATGAAAATATTTCAAGTCGGTATTTCAGATTCCGTGCCAAGACTCAGGTAGCATTTCCTGGACTTAGTCACATGGGCATGAAACGCTGCAGCCTCGCTTCAAAGTCCTTTGAAAATCTGTCCCGCGACAGCTTTAGAAGCAATATCCTAAAATGAAGAACTTCATTTGCAGCTGAATTCTCTTTACATCTGTCACCTTCCGAGGTGTGGGTTCTGAATTTTAAAATGTTTCCTGTTCTGAACCTGTGCAGATGGTGAAAGGCTGCACCCCTGGTGGAAATTGGTTTGAGATAATACCCTGAAGAGCTGGCTGAGGTGACAGCTGTCACTTTGGTTCACAGAAGGACCCGGGGAATGTCACATGTAATAATTAGTGATGCCCCTTTAAAATACGGAGCTTCTCTTAATCTTAAAAATAAGTATTCATTTTTCGTTAATCTACTATCTCTCTCAAAAACAAACAAAAAAATACTTGGCAGCTTACAGGTTGTATACAATATGACTTAAAGTAGAACATTTAAACTATGTAGAATAAGGGAAAAGCATACATCAATAACGATTTAACTGAACATTAATATTTTGAGCTTCCTAGTATCCCAAGCCAAAAGGGAGATCGGCGAGCTACTAAATTTCATTGTCTGAAAAATAGTCTTAAAAAGAGATGACGTTCTCCCGATGTTAAATCATGAATTAACTTGCTCACTTGAATCCAGTGGCAGATGGATCGCGGCCTTGTCCCCGTTTGCGCACCTGCCTGTGACCATGCCCTTGGTCAGACACCTTCCCTCTTTGACTCCGGGCTTGGCCGTGTGACTTGCTTTGGCCAGTGGAGTTGACGTAAATGAATACTTTAAAAGAGCTTGCCCGTTGGAGCCTTCCCCCGCCGCTGCCTCGCAAACAAGAGAAAGGAAGCCTGCGTGAGAAGAGACACGTGGCCCCAGTGAACACTTGGCAGGCCCGCGCACTCATGAGCAGTACACATGCCTGTTGTTGAAACAAGTGAGCTTGGAGGTTGTCGTGCACTGATAGGTAACTGTTGCAGATCCTCACGCAAGGGATATAATACCGCAGTGGGCGGTGTCTTACACAGCAGCTACAGGAATGTAACAGATGACAACCCTTGAAGGCGTATCTAGCACAAAAATAAAGATGCTTTGTATTCACGTCGGTGCCTACCGTAGACAGTGTTACGGGGTTCCTGCGGGAGTTTAACACGCCCTCCCCTGAACCAGACCAGCTTGGCCTCGGCAGACAGCCACCCTTCCGTCCTGCACGGCAGCCCCGCGTCCGGGCTTGGACACAAAGGCCGTTATGAGTCTTTTAAGTGCTGTCAGAGGCCTGGAGAGAATGGACTTGCCAGACTGCGGCTCAGCCACGCATCATGTTCTGAGGGCGGAAACCAGGTCATCTGCACAGAGTGACCTTTGAGAAACATTTCGTAAAGGGAAGTAGGTCTAGAAGACACGCTCTGACTTGTTCAAGCGATTCGCTACTGGAAATTTTCGTCTTCTTTTAGTGACACTTTGTGTAAAAATCCATCGCCTTTTCCTTCTTCATCGAAGTCTATGAGAGCTTGGGTGGGGAGAACATAATGGCAAAAACACACCAAAGACGATTGCACTTGAACATCTAAGTCTTGAGGGAGATATCGTTGGAACCTCGAGAATTACTGAGTCTCTGGACCTTACCGCTCGTTGAGGCCCCCTCCTTTGATGCTTGGAACCCCTCCAAGGAAAGCCTGTCCTGGTCCCTTCTGGGGAAAATGCCCCTAGTAAAAGAAACTCATGCCTTTCGTGAAGACTTGCCCCGCTTAGAGAATTTTTATTTATGAAAAGATTTAGCCACAAATAAAGTTTTTATCATTGAGTTTTAAGCCAGCTCCGTGGTGTGGTGCGGGAGAAATCCAAGCTTTCTTTCTTTTTCTTTTTTTTTTTTTTTGAGCTTTCTTTCTAAAACAGTCTTCTGAAGATTTGGAGATGGCAGCTCTCCTGTCCCCAGGTCACCCAAGTCCTTCGTCCGCCAGGCAACCTGTGTCCGCATTCTCTGGTTGTAATTAACAGGAGGAACTCTAGCTAACTCAAGCGAACAGGAATTTTGTTGAAAGGGTATGAGGGACTCAGAAAATCCGTGGGGGAAGCAGGTTTGAAACTAAGGCGGCCCAAGGTGGCTGTCGGGGGCTGGGCAACGGGAGATGCAGAAGCCGTTTCTTTACGGGAAGCGTTTGTCAGGCTGCCACTCCCGAGTCGAATAAGCTGCAGCCACGTTTGGGTTCCTCATCCTGCTTTCTTAGGGGGAAGGGGTTGTGTAGGGCCTTGTAGCCTTGGTCCCAGGCCACCTGGGGAGAGAGAACCCCTGACTGTGTCCCCACAGATCAAACCCAGTGGGAAAAGGTGTCCTTGGAAGAAGGCGTAGGTATTATTAGAAGGGAGAATGGGTGCTGTAGTCGAAAAACAGCAGAAGCAGCCGCGAGCCCCGTCCTCTGAACTTCGTGCGAAGAGGCCGAGAGTCCCATGTCCCTGCTCCCCGGGCAGCACCGAGTGTCCCGGCCCGCCCTCTTCCTGGACGGTGTTGGTTTTTCGGCGGACGTTGAGTCACGGTGCTGTAGCTCCAGCTGCAGCCCCATCGGCACAGTGGGTGGGGCTCCCCCTCCCTCGTCCGAGATGCCACGTGTCCGTTAGTGAAACGTACCGTGCGTTCGCGTTTTTGGTGCTCTCATCGTTCCGTCGGATCGGACCCGAGCTTACGTCACCTGCAATGTGGCGATTCCTCTTCTCGCTGTTCCGGTCGCATGAGCTGCATCTTCGCACATTGTGGTCACGTCTCTCTCTGCCTAGAACACGCCCTCCTGCTCTCCGGCTTTGTGTAGTTAGGTCTTACCTCCCTCACTAGCCACTTTGTGTTCCCAGGGCACACAGACCTGTCACGTGAGTGTCTGCGTGTCATTCTGCCCACATCTTACTCAACTAAATTATCGCGTGCCTGTATTTGCTTTATCGCTTATTATCTCCCTCTTTGCTAAGATGCAAGGTCCTTGAGAGGAGAGACATCGTGTGTCTTACTGCTGCATGCTCAGCATCTAGCAGAGGACACGCCCACGTGGATGCTCAGGAAATGTCTGTTGAGTTCATGAATGTGAGAATAGACATCCATGTAATACGGGATGTCTGAACGATGTCTCACCCGCTGGGCTCCCTGTTACACTGCCTGGCACATAGTAGGTTCTTATCACGTACCTCTTGACAATCACATTCGTACGATGAATGTTTTCGAGCCTTCATAGAGACACTTATATTTATTCCTGTTAAACAGCACTCACTATTCTGGTCGGCCTAGCTGTCCAGACGAACGGAGATCATCTAGGAATTTAATTCTGTCACACAGAATGTGGTTTTCTGCCTCTCATTGTCCCCTGACCGATGCACAACGTGTGAGCTGTCCTGTCAACTGTTTATCTTCTGGAAAAGCAATTAGCGTGTTATCCCGGCCCGCAGCCAAGTAATCGGCCATCTCATTGGAGAAATTTGGCCACCGGCAAGGAAATTAGACTGGGATCTAGCAGTTGTCTAGGGCCATCAATTAGTTATGAACACCCAATGTGAATAAATCGGACTTTAAGTTGTATTTCTTTCCTACCCAATGGGCTTAGCAATGGCACCGATTCTCCCATTCATTGTCCTCTAAGAATTAAGAGACGCGAGTTGAAATTCCAAGTTGGCTCGTAGGTGGTTCAGTGTTTCTCTGGTTTTCATGAGCGTCCGGAAATCTAGCAGTGTTATTAAAATAAGGATTCCGATTCCGAAAGTCTGGGCCGTGGCCTGCGAGGCTGCATTTCTTAGCAGCACCCGGATGTCACGGGGCCGCTGGCACACGAGCCACGCTGGGGGTGAGGAACTAGACAACCCTGGCTGATAGCGGCAAACACAGGCCTCCTGCACGTGCAGCGCCTTGTGCTTTTCAAAGCGCTAGTCTGTAAGTTAATTTTTTAAAATCCCTACCGTGACCCAAGTCTCCATCAGCAGACGAGGAAACCAAGGTTTGGAAAACTTATAATCTCTCTGTACTTCAGCATCCAGTCCGTAACAGCTGGCTCCTCACCTTGTACCCGCCTTCATGTCACCTCTCTGGGCCTCGTGCATGCGCTCATTCCGATGAGTTCGTGCAGGCTCCCTACGCAGCAGGCACTGCTGTGGGAGCAGGGGACAGAGCGCGAGTGAGGCAGAGGTCCTTCAGTGTTGAAGGATTGGCCTCTCCTGGCTCCAGTGTCTCATGATCCCACTGAAGGGCACTGTAGGTATGCGACGTAATTAGTGGACCAAGCTTTGTCTTGAGCATTGTCTTCCACCTGCGTGGCCTCGGGATTGAGACACTGGAACCCAGCCGAGCACCGCGGCCACCACGCAGACTCCCGCCCACGCCCTTCATCCCATCTCCGTGAAGCATGTCCGCATCCTCGTGCTCCGCCCCCGCCACCCCCCCTCAGTCAGCACCCAGTTCCCCTCCTACACGTCCCTCCCGCACCCTTCGTGGTTGCCCTGGCTCCGGTGCGCCTGCCTCAGGCTCTGTGCCCCTCATCCGGCCAGCAGCACCAACAGCACCTTCCGTGACGATGGACGTTCTCGGCGTCCACGCTGTCTGGTAGGGCGGCTGCTTGAAAGGGAGCTGATGCAACTGAGCAGCTGAATTCTAAATCTCGGTTCCCTTTAACTGATTGAGATCGAAGTAGCCGCCCGTGCTTGGCAGCTGGCTCGTGGACTGACCACGTACATCCGGATGCTCAACGGAGCTTCTCCTGGTTCCGCGGGCTTCTGTCGTGGACTGGGGGCTAATTCCCTGCCTGTTCTCCAGCGTGATCTCTAAAATGCGTGTCCCGTCTACGGCCATGCCACCCTGAACGTGCCTGATCACGTCTGATCTCGGAAGCTGAGCAGGGTCAGGCCTGGTTAGTGCTTGGATGGGAGACCTCCTAGGAAGACCAGGTGCTGTAGGCATAAAAAATAGAATAGAATAGAATAGAATAGAATAGAATAGAATAGAATAGAATAGAATAGAATAGAATAGAATAGAAATGAAATAATAAAATAAAATGAAATAAAACAAAATGAAGTAAAATAATAAAATAAAATAATGAAGTGAAATAAAATAAATAAATAAAATAAAATAAATAAAAAATAAAAATAAATAAAATGAAATAATAAAATAAAATAAAATAAATAAAGTAAAATCATAAAATGAAATACTAACATGCACATCTGCTGGAACCCCTCCCAAGCCGAAGTTCTCGGCCCGGGATAAAGCCTTTGTTCTGCACGGGACTCACTGGGCCACCAAGACCTGGTCCCCAGCCGAGTCCCGCCCCACCCCCAGCCCCGGTTCTGCCGTGGGGCCCCCCGTCCTCCTCGCTCACGCCCTGTGCACGGACGCATCTGATTCCTGCACATCCTTTAAGAGTCAAGTCATCTCCATGAGACACCTCCCTGGTGTCACTGCCACCGGGACCTCGGCCGGACGGAGCCATGTTTTCAGGACGCCGTACAACTGCGTGCGCCCCTTCCTTTAGCCGCGTTGTCTGGTCTGTCGCTGGCTGGTGGTGAGGGCAGCGGGGTTTTCATCTTTAACCGGACTGCGCATTTCTCGAAGGCAGAGGCTCCTTCCTGTTCACCGTCCTCCCCTGACGGCTGTGAGTGATCCTCGCGTGAACGTGAGCTGCAGAGGAGGAGGGAGGAAACCAGTTCACAGAAACGTAATGAAACCTTGGCCGGTCGTGGTTTGGGGATTTCAATTTCCCAGTGAACTTCAGTTTGTTAATATCGAGTGTAAATCCACGTCGGACATGGGTTTTGGATGGCTTTCCTATAAACAGCCGAAATTTTGAATTTAGTTTCAACTGCATGAAATGAAAGGCGTTATATGTTATCTACAGAGATCATTTCAATCAGCCAAATCGCTTTTCCTTTTTGCTGAAACGTCCACATTGACCGGTGGCACAAGCTTGGGCTCTTAAAGCTGCAGAACGCCTTGCGGAGGAGGAAGTCGCACGGCGCCCGCAAGACAGACAGGTCAGCGAGTGGCGAAGTCAGCCACACCTCGACCGCCCACGTAAGGATGAGCTTTCTCCTTCCCAGACGCCCGCCTCAGAGGGCTTTAGAAAAACCGTGACAACAATTCCTAGGAGAGTTAACTTAAAACAAAAGTTGCAAAGTCCCGCGGCCTTTTGTATTTCCTGTTGTGTCGATTAAACGTGGGCTGGGTCATCTGTCTGTGAACCGTGACCGTGACCGCGACCGTTTCCAGTGGGAATCTAGGGCAGGCGGCCTTATTTGCCAAGCCTGTGCCTTGGGCTTCTGTTCAGATGGTATCAGCCGGAACGAATAAGCTGAGATTGCATTCGCTGCTTTTCTGCACTAATCTCAAGAATACTTCCAGAAATGGTTTGTCAGCAGCTGAAGAGAGTGCGGACTCTGGGCCTGTACATATTTCTCCTTACAAGAAAGTCACGTTTTAAGCTTCTTGGAAATTAGTTACAATATGCTTTATTTTCCTCTCCATCCTCAAAAGTAAGATAAGTATCAGAACCTATCATTTCGTGCTTTGGAATGTTTTCCTAAGCACCGAAGAAGTGCGTGGGCAGGAAGAGGAACCATCCTACATGCGTGGGGGTATAGACCCTCCAGACAGCTCACGGGGACGAAGCGAGCCGAAGAACTTAGCTGTCATCTAGGGGATTCGCCTGGTCTGCATGGTGAACTTGACAGTTCAGGCTTCCTCTTCCCAAATAATTTTTATCTGATTTCTCAGAAAAACAGAAATCGCGCTAGCGACAGAGTCTGAACTCTGAATAATTCTGTTCTGAGGCAGGAAAACCTTTTTTGGTGATCCGTCCCCAAAAGGGAAGCCAAACACTTACTCTCGCGTCTCAGACAGTCAAGGTCATTTTGAACTCCCTGTCCTTCCGTGAGCCACTCCTCACCAGGACAGCTCCCCGGCATCCCTGCCACCCCCGTCACGGAGCAGATGCGTACAGCCCCTCCGAGTCATGAGCACACGAGGTTTTGAACGTAGAGGGGGAAGGACTGTATTTTTTGAGTGTCTGGTCTGGAGCGGGGGCACGTAAGGACATGGACGGTGACGATCACATGACACCCACACCGACTGCCTCATTTTGTCATTTCCCGCGTCTGATGACACAGGTGTCGTTTCTTCTCCATTCACCCTCTCGCCAGCAAGACTGTATTTGTCACAACTCTTCAGGTGACAGAAACGCAGCTTGAACTGGCTTACCAGGGATTTTTAAGCGGTTTCATTGAGGTATAATTTACATATCACAAAATTCACCCATTGGAAGCACACAACTCAGTGATGTTTAGTAAATTCACTAAGTTATGCAATTACCACCATAATCCAGTTTGAGAACGTTTTTATCACCCTTCAGTGGGAATTTACTGGCTCGTGTATCTGCAATTTCCAGAGCGTGGTTTGCGGGCTACAGAAATATCATCGAGAACTGATTTCTCTTAGTTTCTTCCTCAGGTGAGCTCTTGCCCGCTGTGAAAGAAAGGTGGCCGCCGGCAGCCCAGCTACCATTTTAGCAGCCCCAGCAGAAAGTGCCACCTCGTTGGTAGTTGTTGGAGCAAAGGGCTTAGGATGACGCTCATTTAGAGCAGGATAGGTCACATGCCTACTCGGGAGCCAATCACTTTAACCAAAAGCATGTGACACTTTCACCGGCCACACCCGAGTCACACGCCCACCCCAGCATCCAGGGGAGGGCGTCATAACAACCCAAACTCTGTGGTCTGCGAGGGGCGAGACGTGGCCTCCCAAAGGAAAACTGGGATTATTATTATTACTACCGGACGAAGGGCAGTGGATGTCCACCCCACAAGGAAGCTCGGTGACCCCCGCAAGTGACGCTGCCTCTTTCTTTTGAATCCTCTGGAACGATCGTCTCAGTGCCTTTTGCACGGCAGGTGCTCCAGAAATACCTGTGGCCTGACGGTATTTAGGCTAACACAGAGCGGACCAAGCACAGAGGGCTTCGTGTCCCCTTGTTTTGTTTGGGAAAGCCACCAAAATTAAGAAGATGGCTCATGGGCCTCAAAGCGAATCATTTGGGGCTGATTCTGAGGTGCCCATGACCCCCTGGGTTCATGATGGTCAGAGAATGGCCGGCTGGGGGTAAAGCCCTGTGTGAGGTTTTCTGTTTATATATATGGCTCTTCTTAATCCCTTTCCTCAGAAGTGACCCTAGCGAATGACCTGGAATTAATTCAGTGGTGTAACTTCAGCGGACAAGGAACTGGCACAGGGTAATTTATATTCACCAAACATTTCTTCCAAACTAGACCAATTTTTACCCGTAACATAAAAGCTATGTGAGATTCTAGAACGTTCTAAATAAATCATTCAGCAGCAATGGATGCCTTGGAGTATATTGCCTGTAGAAAGAAATGGGTTGAGAATTGCAAAGGCCCAACTTACACTTTAAGAGTAAATTTTATACTTAATGTCATCAGAGGAAAATGGTTCCTATCAAACTTGAGCATCCATAGAAACTTTATTTTCCAGTAACTTTTAGCGTTTTCTTTCGCAGTGGGAAACGTCAGGAATGGCCCGCTCTTTCTTTCTTAACTGCTGTGTGACTATTAAGATGCCACGAAAACTTGCAAATTAGGCTGTGAATAGCAGCGAGGAACACATTGACTCTCTTAGCCACATGTTCCGAAGTACGTTTTGTATTATGCTGGAGACAGGTGTTAAAAAATACCCCTGGACGCTCATGGAGAAAGCCCGGTTTCCTGCTTTCTGAACGCAGTGGAATAATTGTTGCTCTAATTTATGGCGTGCTTTGTAGGGTTGCTGATTAATTATGCAGACCTCCCGATGGCTCGTGTTCCTTTCAACTCCGTTTCCCTCGGCTGTTTGACCACTACAAAGTGAATCTCCCTAAATCACTTCTTATTTGGGTTACCTCGTTTTTAAAGAATCAATTTGCTATTAGCGTCAGTTTTTTCAAATATCGCTGTAACTCATAAATGTTAATAGCCATTGTTTCTTATTTTTAGACCTCTCTCTCTCTCTCTCATTCTCTCTCTCTCTCTCTCTCACACACACACACACACACACACACACACACCCCCAACACTCCCCCAGGGACACAATGCTCGAAAGAAAACTTCTAATAAGGTCCTTATCTGACTCTTATCCACCCACCGTGAATGTGTCTGACAATTTCGTGTCACTTGACCCGAGGTCTGGGACACAGAGACAAAGCACCAAAGCATGCCCTGTTGGGGCTAGTATTGGCCAACCTCATTTTTTCAGAGATACCCAATTTGAATAACTCACAACCACAAATTCTTTGAAAACCGACATAGCCCATCCGGTTTGGTGCTTGAGGTCGTCAGTATTGGGGGAATTGCTATATTCCTTTCCTCATTATTTCAAGGTTAAGATTTCTACGAAAGCCTCATTTACCAGATTTTTCAAGAAATGTGTGCTGGTTGTCAGAGGAGGGTGGGCCAGAAAACTCTCTTGCACAGACACGTTCAGACCTTACCCTGCGCTTTCCTTTGCTTTACATGGGTCGGATTCATGGCACCCCGCTGTCCTCCCCCGCCCCCCGCACGCTCCTCGAGCGCCCCGTGTCGCCGGCCCGTCTACATCACGGTCTTCTGTCCCTGGACCGCGACCTCTGTGATTAGGAGAGCTTGCCGCTCCTTTCTTACATGCTTCGCTCTTTCTACCACCCACCTCCCCTGGGAGTTAGGAAGAGGTCCTCACAGGTCCGGGCTGTGCTCCAGGAGCCGAGCCGCACTCCAGTCCCATAACCGTTCTGTCATCATGGGAATTGTTTATGAGGACCCATTACCTGTGCGACTTTGCACTTCTTTGTGGACAGTTTGTCTGAAAAGAATAAAGACTCTTCCTTCAAAAGAAATCGTGTTCTTCTCCATCCAGGGAGAAAGAGATAGCGCCCCAGCCAGGCCCCTGTCAGCGTCTTTCACGTGACACCCAGGCGAGAGCTTGCGGGGAGGAGATAGAATTGCCACGAGGACCCAGCTGACCATGGAAATTTCTCTTAAACAAAACAGACCTGAAGGTACAGGACACGTGATGTCCCCAGGCCGGAGAGCACCCAAGGACTGACGTCAGCACGGAGCCCATTCACGGAGCCTTATAGAAAACAGCGGGGCAGCTCACACGCCTTCGCGAGCAAAACTTCCCTGGCATCTATGTCTCTTTCCTCCAAGACGGCCGTTTTTCTTCACGGTTTTGTGACGTGGGGAGGCTTCAGGAGGGCCGTGAGCTTTCAAAAACGGCACAGAGTTGCATTTTTTATGCGGAGGGGATGTTAAAACTTGACAGTAATATTACTGATTCTGATCTTTGCTAACAATACCTACAGCTACAGAAAACAAAACACGATATTAGGGAAGGTGTTCATAGTCCCAATCCCTTATAGGTTTATGTTGACATGATCTCAAGTCGTAGGTTCCTGGAACTAAGGGACTCTAGGTCTTGTATGAACAGTGACACAGAGAGACCCAGCACAGATTAACGATAGCAAGTTAAAAAAACAAATTTTAGACAAAGCACATCCTTAATTTTCTTTCTTTCTTCCCCAAACATGATGTTTTCAGTGTTGTTTTCTTACCACGTAAATAAAATTATAAGGTTTTATTCGCCCCAGAAAAGTATCTCCCATGTCCATCCTTGCTGTGGGTCACAAAGAATCATAAAAAATGAACTCTGCGATGTTTAATACTCACCGACCCTGGGCGGTGGTTCATTCCAGGTTATTTTACAGTGTTCACGGTCAGCGTGCACAGCAAGCGAGGCCTGCACCACAGCCATTTAAACAAACATGAGTTGATTTTCTCTGTCTGGGAACGCTGCAGGCAAGGGCAGTGAGCCCTGAACCGATGCTTGTTCTCGGGGCGGACCGCGACACACAGGTGGTGCCGTGCTTTATTAAACTCAAACCTGACGACAGAAAGCAAATTATCTCTGAGGGGACTTTGTCACCAGAGCGTCTGTTCAATAGCGGTGTCTATTGCTGCCACGGAGACGACATGGAAAGATCAATGACAGGTCGGCCTGAAACCGCCCTTGGAGTAAGTCCGGTCCCACAGAACCTCGTTTAAAGTCGTAATCCGAAGACTGCTATTTTCTCAAGATGGGGAACAAAGCCGTCTGCTAGGGCGCTCGGTGGGCTCCTTAAAACTGCGCATTGCCGCAAAGCCATCTCTTTTTCCATTAAGTCAGGATAATTCTCTCTCTCCAATCAAGCTGAGTGCTTCCATGGATCTTTTGAAATTAAGTCAATAAACTCAGGCAAATGCCAGTTAAAATTGTAACAGTCAGCGTTCTCCAGATCCCAAAGGACACGTAAAAGATGGATTGTAGGAATTGTCCCACGCAATCACGGACGCCAAGACGTCCCACCGTCTGCCACCTGCAAGCTAGAGGTGGATTCGGGGTGAGTGGCAAGGCCTGGGAGGCAAGGCCGTCCAATGGCGCGAGCCCCAGTCGAGGCTGGAGATCCAGGGGCCAGGAGCACCACCGTCCAAGGGAGGACGCGGGGGTCCCAGCTCAGACGGAGAGAGCGAATTCTCCCCGCCTCCGCCTTTTCGTTCCGTCAGGCCCTCGAGGGCCTGGGTGCTGGCCGCGCACACTGGGGGCAGTGGCCTTTACCCAGCCCCCAGCTCCAAAGCTGGTCCCTTCCCGGAACACCCACCCGGACACCCCCAGAAGTCACGTGTTACCAGCCGTCTGCGCATCCTGTAGCCCAGTCGAGCCGACACATAAAATTAACCCTCACCAAAGTTAAAATGCTTTTTGGATTTTATTAAAATAGAGCCAAAGCAAACCTAAACAGTTTTTTTTTTTTCCCCATCGAGCAATGTTCTGGTGCGCTTTGCTGACGTCTGCAGTTCACCAGTGCCGGTCGGTCGGTCGGTCGGCCAGGATTTATTTCTCAACAGGCTTGCAGCCAGGGACGACGCTAAGGACTGTGTCTTCAGCCCCGTTGGTCACAGGCTAATGCTCCTGTTGATAGACGGAGTAAACAAATCATTGCCACCTTTCCACTCATTCAAAGTTTTGACTAATTTTGCCTGTAATTTGAATATCAAAATAAATATTAATTAATTGGCCAGAGTAACCACCCCAAAAAGATAGAATAGAAGGTGTGATTTAGTCCCACAAATAAACACACTGGATTAATTAAAGAAGAAATTAAAATTGCAGGTAGGCCTTGATTCCCAGTTCCCTACTGAGCCCTGACACGTTCACACGTCACCCACTACACACCAAAACTGTCCGTCAGACTCCACGCTCAGTTCGTAACATGCCATCTAAAGAGCCATAACGTCAAGCCTCTGCCGGCCGCTGTTGGGGAAAGGACCAGGCCCACACGGCGGGGAAGGGGCCTGGCCGGGGACCGAGGCCAGAGGTATCGGGCCCTCGCCCCGAAGCTGCTTGCTCAGCGGACCGACAGGCCCAGCGAGTTGCCTCTCGACGCCTGCTGTAGGTCGATGAACGTCCCCCTAAACTTTGTGTCTGAAGCCTTAGAAGGCAACCTTATTCAGAAACGAGGGCTTTGCGGATGTCACCGGATGCAGATGAAGTCACACTGGCTTAGGGTGGACCCTCACCAGATGACCTTGCCCTTGTCGGAAGAGAGCAGCGTGCGGACAGACACGTGCACAGAGGGAAGACGGGCAGAGATGCACAGGGGGTCGCCATGTGATGAGGGGACAGGCAGCGGTGGTGCATCCGTAAGCCAAGGAAGGCCAAGGACTGCTGTCACCAGAAGCTAGGACAGAGGCGAGGAAGGACTGTCCTTCGGAGCTTCCAGAAGGAACCGCCTCGGCCAACAGCCCCTGCGTGTCACACTTCCAGTCTGTGGGACGGTGGGACAGTAAGTCCCTATCCCGTTCGGCCAGCCGGTTTGTGACACTTCGCGGTGGCAGTCGTAGGGCACGCGTGCCACACCCCATCCCTCTGTCCTCTCGCATGGTCCGTGTGGGGCGGGGAGAACCCAGGAGGGAGCGAGGTGTGCCCTGAAGCCCACGAGGGGCCCCAAAGCCACGATCCGTTTACGCAGCACACTGTGACAGTTCAATCTCAGGAGCCCACAGGAGCGAGACAGGGAGGTTGACGAGCAGTGCAGGCCAGGGCCTGGCGGGAGCTGGACAGCCCACCAGCTGCTCCACACCAGTCCTTCGGCGCCCTCGGTGACACCGCTCACTGTCACCCTATCTTCCCACGCGTCACGATTAGCAAGGAATGGTTTTTACGTGAAATCTCCCAGTTACTTGGATTACAAGCAAACTCTGCAGAGTGAGGCGAGCACATCTGTGTCCGGGCGGTCCTCCCTCTGGCCCAGTGGTGGGCCGGCCACGTGCCCCCAGCCCTGTCCTGTCTCTCCAGGTGTGGTCCGGGGCTGTCTAACTCTGCACCTCATCCCAAGGCGTCGCCGGTGGCCCCGGGGGTCGCGGTCCTGTGACAGCTCCACCATCACCCCGGTCAGGTCGGGCCGAGCCGTAGCAGTCATTACATTCACTGCACTTGACGTTTTGTGACATATTTCGACCCCCCGGGAGTGTCGACCCCGCTCGTGACGGGCAGACCTATCCTCTCCCGTTCAGGCTTCCCAGCGTTCAAACATGTTTCTCGGAATTCATCACGTGCGAAAGGAAGAAGTTTGTGACGACCGTTTGAAATTTTTTTTAAAATGACTCATAATTTTAAGCGAGTTACGCTATCCCTGATCTAATTATATTAAAGGCGATTTAAAATTTAACCGAACAGGTCGATAGTTCCATTGCTTGTTGAAAAGAGATCACTGATCCTTGTTCCACCTCTGCAGATTTTATCAGTCCTGTTTTAAAGAGATTGACTCCCAAGGGAGGTGTTTCCTCCTGACCAAGAGGCGGGCGAGGGCACGCTGCCTCCACCGCCATCAGTCAGGCCTCCGTGCAGAACTGCTCAGAAAATCAGAGGTCACCATTCGGGGAGAACCCTCCTCTGTGGGGTGACAGAATATTGTGGAGTTGGCAGCTCCTGTCATCTGTTACTAAAGCCCCCAAAAATAAAGGCTCAGCATTTTTAAAGGTCCACCGTCCCCAGACTGGCTTTGATTTATAGGACTGACAAGGTCAACGCTTCGGTGGCTGTAACCCAGAGCCTCAAGTTAAGAAAGAGAGATTCAATTTGTCTCACAGTTCCGGGTCCATGCCTCCCCTCTGTGGATCCAAAATCTCCAAATGACAGGGAGGGACAGCTGCCTCTCTTCTCCGCGCAGCAGGTAATTTACTGGGTTGCGGATGAGCTGACCTCTCCCACAGACGACGCCCCGGGTCACATCTTTATTTCTGCTCCGAGCTGCTTTATCATCTTTGACTTTTCTCTGATACCAGCGATGATTTGAAAAGAGCTTACAGATAGGTCAGGGCTGACCTGTTTTGAGCCAGGAATGGATTTGTATTTTCAAAAAAATGTTTTAATCTAACTCTGTCACAATTAACGAGTATTAGAGCAAGCTCAGAGTTCAATATCAAGCTAATAGCCACGGGTCAGTCAGAAGTCTGAAACAGGAACACTGAAATGAAGTGGAAACTTCGAGATCTCATCAAGAAAAAAACTGAAAATAAAACCATCCTCGGATCAGATTCCAGCCCCATATTCATGGGGGAGAAGAGTGAATGTGGAAATACTGGGTGTAAAACCCTTTGTTTAAGTTGATACAAAGATCTAAATTGAAAGGAGGCAGGTATCTATCTACACATCAGTGTCGCGTTGCATTTCCAAAGTTCCTCGAGTGAATCCAAAGAAGGCCAAATGGTAGCTTTGCAGCTAACTCCTCACTCGCAGAAATCCCACGTAACGAATTAAAAAGGCTGTCGTGTGCTTAGCTTTGATCTGCAGAAATCAGTAGCCGAAACCGTACGACACAGTTTGGTCACGGAGAGGTCAGGTCGGTTTTCCGTGCCTCGGAGCCCACGGTTATTTCTGCATGGCCGAGCGACCTGTCTTCTGGCTACGAGTTCTGCAGAGACGGCCTCGCAGAGTCGTCGGCAGAACCCGCTCCTTCCGACGTCACTGCCGCTGTATCCTGAACAACTCCAGGGACCTAAGAGACTGTCCTCGTCCAGTTGTCGGACGTAAAACTCAATTTCCGGTATCTTAGATCATTGGTTTATGTAACAGGGCGCCCAAGGGAAGCTGCTGGGTTCGGTACTGATGGTGACAGCTTCCCT
>NW_024349803.1:23841406-23867815 GCF_902729225.1 Pteropus medius | reverse complement strand
GGCCTTCGCTTGGCTTCACGCTTTCTCTGTATGTCAGACGAGTTGACCGCCAGCAGTTCTAGAGTCCCAGCTCCAAATTAAACCATTCAGCAGGAGGAGATCGTGTCCTCACAGCTCCTGGTTTGGGTCATGTGACCCATCTGTCACCTAGTCGGTGCACATGGCCTTGACCCCAGCCCAGCGCTGTGCTCCCGACAGTCCCGAAAACAGCCGCGCCCAGCCCAGGAGGCAGCGGCCCTTGACCGTGAATCGCAGACGTGCGTGCGTGGTGACGTAGACCTCTCCGGCGCTGTTTCTAGACGCACGATCATCTAGACACGGGAGGCGCCTAATAAATACCTATGAGCGAGGGAGTCCAGCTCTTCGTCCCCCTTCGGGGACTGCTTGGTGTCACCTGTGTGCTTCATCGGGCACGACAGCGTGCTGCGGGGCTCGGGAGGGCGGAGGCGCGGGGTGGCACTCAGCCTTCCCGGCGCCCCGCACTCGAGCTCGCAGCCGCGGACGTGGAAGGGCGGGCGTTGCGGCGAGCAGGACGCGTGGCTCACGCCCGCACGTGGGGCGCTGTCGGCGCCAGGCCCGGCCGTGAGCGCCGCGTGTCTGCGACAGCCCCGTGCGATGTGGCGACTCTCGCTGCGCCATCACGTCACACGGGGAGCTGAGGTCCGGCACCTTACCCGCGGCCACGGAGCGCGTGAGCCCAGACCCCTCCGTTCCGGAGTTTATGTTCTTGACCAAAACACTGCATCGCTGGGATAAGAAAATGGCCAAATTTCACAAAAGGGCGGGCCCTCCAGCGCCGGGCTCCACCCACGTTTGGGTCACGCGGAGGAGGAATGAGTGGGCCCCGCGGTTCGATGAGGTGTCAGGAAGGGACTCGGTGTCCCCCTTCTGCAGCGTCCCCGGCTCCGACGTCTCTGTCGCCTGGAGTTCCAGCCTCGGCGGCCCCCCTCGGCTCACCCCTTTGCGAATGCAAGCGCTGGGTGCTGAGCCCGAGTCAGGCACTGAAATCTGAGAGGTGAGCGGGCGTGAGTTGGTATCTGCTTTGGCATCCTGCCGGCGCCCAGGAAAGGGGGCGGAACAGTTTTCCGGTGGGAGAACAAGAGCCTGTGAGACTCTGTGAGGACGAGCTGGGTCCCACGGCAGGAGTAGCAGCCACGCGCCGGGGACTTCCGCGCGACGGAAATGCCAGGATTAGGGACACAGGCCCGGAAACGCCGCTGGGAGAAACACTTCGCAGACCTTACAGTTAACAGAACTTTTCACATATCTCATTCTAGGAGATGCTCGTAATATCCCGCGGGATTAAAAAAATAGAAACCGACGGAGGCCAGCAGCGCCCTGAGGAACACTGGGACATTTCTTAGTGTCGCGACCTGGGGGGAGGGGCAGAGCTACGGGAGCCTCGTCGGTAGGGGACAGGGACGCTGCTGAATGCCCTGCTCAGGAGAAGGGAGTCTCTGGTCCCGAGTGTCAGAGCACCACGGTGGAGAAGCCCCGTCTCGAGGCCTAAGTGAGTAGTCCACCCGGGTCATCGGCGAGTCTCGGGTCAAGACTGGAAGCCAGGCCATGTGGCGTTACACAGTGTGACAGAGGTGACAGCTTTACGCGCTAGGGATCACAACAGTGTCGCTTTGAACAGTGCACGTTACTGATGGCCCGTTAGGCTTGCTCTGTCGTGTCTGAGATGCCCCAGGCCTACGACACCCCACAGAAGACGACGTCCTCTCAAAACAGATGCCATCGTCCTGTCTGAGCCACCCCTTCAGTGCCCAGCAAACTATTTCGTGACTGCTGTGAAGCCGTTTTTGTGATTATCGAGGTGATCAGGATGCAATTGCCACTCTCGCTGGGACGTCTGCTCTTGAGCTAACGGGGTGTCGGGCGGTCTTTACTGAGCAGCTGTCGTGTGCGCCTGTGTGTTCTGAATGAGCAGAGGGCCACCTTGCCTGTGTCTCGTTCATTGCTCTGGGATGGCTTAGTTCACTGGTATTCTGACTTCAGAAATGACAGTTGGGTGCCGGAGAGTCCGATTTAATTCCTATATTAAAAGAAAGTAAGTTCACAGAACATTGACCCATTTTCGCCCTACGTACAAATAACTAGATAAGAGGACACAGTTTTAAAGGTGAAAGAGACCCACGCCTAGTAAATGCCAGGGAATGTTCCAGAAACCTCGCCGACCTCTTCCCGTTAGCTCCGTTTCTCAGTGAGGAAGTCAAGCGCGCCACCTCCGGTCACACGGCTGGAGCGGACAGAACCAGAACTTGACGCCCGTCTTTGATCCAGGACCCTTCCGCGAGTGCTCTCGCCCTCACACCTTCTCGTCAGCCTGAGTCCTGGCCTGGGTCCAGGAAGGCCGTGACTTCTCCGTCCCCCGGCGCCTGC
The DNA here is from genome assembly GCF_902729225.1 of Pteropus medius. NCBI lineage: Eukaryota > Metazoa > Chordata > Mammalia > Chiroptera > Pteropodidae > Pteropus > Pteropus medius. The sequence continues at coordinate 23,865,430 of NW_024349803.1, read as the reverse complement.
ACGAAGCACGCGTACAGTGCCGTGACCCCGCGCCGCGGAGTCCTCACCTGGGCTCTCGGAATGCCTGGCCGCAAGTCCTGCCCCGCGCGCGAGGCCACGCCCGCCCCGCACACCTCCTTTCAGGTGTTTGTCACGGGCTCTTGAGGCCACCGTGACGTCCTGTGACATATCGTCGGATCCCTCGCCGGGTATTTGCTTACTGATTCACCCCATCGCCTCGCCGAGGCTCACAGGACATCCGCTGCCCGTCCTCCGATGGACCAGACCCAGCAGACGGAGTCGCAGACAAGCAGAGCCCCCGCCCTCAAGGAAGCTCGTGTCCCCGGCGAGGAGACAGTCAACAAGTCAGCAGAGCTGCTCGACGCGCTGGACAGGAAGACAGAGGACGGCAGGGACGAGGAGAACGGGGGCGTCGCGCGGATATGTGAGTCCGGCCAGGGCCGCGGGGAAAGCGGCTTCGAAGTCGCGGTCTTGGAGGCTGAGAGGGTGGCAGCTGCGTCCTGTCATCATGGCAGAACGGCCGGTAGAAAGGTGGGACGGGTATCAGATCCTCTGGGTGCTCGCAGAAGGCCCTGGGGTCAGCGTCCACGCACGGGCCGGAGAGGAGAGAGAAGTCGAGTCGGCCGCAGAGGCAAAGGCCGGATCCTTTAGGCCTTGTAGGTTCCAGGAGGAAATTATTCTGGGAGCAGCAGGGAGCCCTTTAAACCTGGGCAGCGATGCGGTCCGACTTGTATTTTAAAGCAACACCTGGCCACGGACGGGAGAATGTATTTGAGGAGCAAGAGCAGAGATAGGCAGACCATTGAAGGATGGTGTCGATGGCTTCGCGAGACAAAAGGAGCAGAAGAAATAGAAAGACGTGGGTGGCGTTGAAAGACGCGGCAGACATCGAGCAGACGCGGACCTTCGATGAGTATCCGTGGGCGTCTTTTATCTGAGCGACCTCTAAGGCAGGCGGACGTCTTAACTCATCTTCGCGTCTTTCTCCTCCGCCGTGGTCATGTCGAAAACAATGTTCCCGAGAGTCCTTCCCGGCCCCGCGTGTGTGTCCGTCCGAGAAAGCGTTACCGTCCCGACGGGTAGTAGACGTTTCTCCGTAATCGGACGGCCTGAAACGTGCTCTTCTGCCGGAGTCCTGCCGTGTTCTGGGAGATTTTAATTTTCCTAAGTTCAGTTCTTGCCTCTCATTACAAATGTAGTGTCTGACGTAGCACAGAAATCATGGTGCTTCCTAATAGTTTATCTAAGCCTCTCGTCAAGAAGGAAACGCTTTCCATGAGAATGAGCATGAGCTCCCACGTGGGAACTTGTCTTTTATTCCTCCTTAGCGGTTTTAGGGGATTGGTGACCCGCAACAAGCCTTCCCACTGCGTGACGTGGTGAGGGCTGCACAGAGAGCGGATGCTGCCAGCTGATGTTTCTAATAGTCACTCCACAGAATTCTGAGAGCGTTTTAGTGACAAAAGTAGGAAAAATACTAAGATCCACGTCCTAATGACATGGATGGTACGTAGACAGACATCCTCCATAAAGAGGAGACAGTCAAATGGCACAGCCATGATTCATGGTTGGAGGGATGACAGAAATGATTCCCAGGCAGTCGTATGAGATGAACTTGCCATTTGAGGTTTCTTTGCTTTGATTTCAGAATTACCATTTCTGAAGACGGGAGCCTCAGAATCGTCAACGTGACCAAATCGGACGCTGGGAGTTACACCTGCGTCGCCACGAACCATTTCGGAACGGCGAGCAGCACCGGGAACCTGGTCGTAAAAGGTAACGCGTCGCCCACATGCGCCCGTCAGCGTGCCTTCCTCTCTAGTAATGCAGTCCGTCGACGCGGCGCCCTTCAAATCCACATGAGCAGACATCGCCGCGCCGCTAAATTAATCCATCATGGCAAACGCGGCACGATGCATAATTCTTAGAGGGGCCTTGGTAATGAATGTGCTAGGAAGGCTATCTTACTTCGGGGTCATCCGGTACAGTTCTGAGACTCGAGCAGCCATCGTCTCTGTTACGGTGCTGTAACTAAGGCTATCTTCAGCCCTTTAATTAAATTTCTTTCAAGTCTCCGTAGATTAGAAATTCAAGTCTAGGAACACTGTGCTAACAGATTAAAAACCCACCACATTGCTATTTTTAGCAAACATTGTTTAAACAGTGACACTGGCGATTTTTAAAAGCGCTGCCCCCAGTGAGTCAGAGATCTCGATATAGATTATTCCACCAATAAAGGTCTTCGATCCCCTCTGCACTCTGCCGTAGCCACCCAGCCAGCCCTGTCAGCGTTAAGGAAATAAAATTTTCCACATCCCTTATCCTCGGTGCTTTATAGATATGACAGAAGGTCCCTCATGCTCTGAGCATCACACGTGACACGAATCTGTTCCAACACCAGGCGGATGGGACGCGTGCAGGCTGTGATTTTAATTTGCATTTTATGTGCATTTCTGTCACTTTATATCACGCCTAGTCATAGAGGTTTTGAGGCAAAGGGATCTTGGCGATGACGTGAGAGAGGAAGATGAAGTTCAGACTGTGACCTTCGCAAGGTCACCGTGAGCAGACGAGGGACGTTAGCCCCGGGACCCTCGCCCCGCACCCTCTTTCATTCTTTCTGCCATACCAGGAAGTATTTTTACTTATTTTCTCCGTAATAAATATAAATGGGTCACATCGCATTATCTCCTTCTTGGCCATTTAAAGCTCCCTCTGTGAAGCAAGATAGCCTGAGGCTAATCAAAATATCCAAAGAGAACATTGGCCTCAATTTTAATTTAAAGAAGAAAGTTAAAAATCACCGAATTACATATCTCAGAGTCATTGGAAGTCGGAAAAGTACTGGCATTTGGGAAGCCTTTTAACCATAAACATACGTGACTGAGCAGACGGAAAATGGGAAGCCCAACGGGAAGTAAATCTGTGTTTCGACCAGCCCCGAGTTCAGTCTTTAACCATCCCCTCGGCGCCATGGCACAGGTGTCCTCTGCTTCACAGGGTGGAGGGGGCGGGTTAGGTCACGTTGGGGAAACAATCCCAGCCGGGGGCTTTTGCCGGCGTGTGCTGCCTGGTGAGGGGCAGGACCAGCAGGGCCCAGGGGTTCAGAGCTGCCGCCCGTTTCAGAGCGTTAGTTGGGGACGGAGCTGCGAGAGAACCCTCGGCCTCCGTCGTGGGTGGAGGTCCAGGCACAGCGCCCCAGAGGCCTGGCTTCGAACCTCATTCCTCCCACTCGGAAGCACCGTAACCGTGGACAGACGGTCAGCCCGTGTGGGGAGGACGGCAGGGCGACTGGACGGGGCTGTGGCGGTGACAGAGGCCATCTGCGTGAAGTACTTTAGCACGGCGCCTGGCACTTTGGAAATATTAGTAGGTGTTGTTTGTATTTTAATAAAACGGCTACGCCTTAGTTCTAAGTCATACTGAGATGGGCGTGTGTGAAGTGTCCGCCCGACGACACATTAGGCCCATCAGCCAGGAGGAGCGAGCCCGCCGAGGAAGCATCTGCATGAGGGGGGCGTTGGACACTGACCGTGCGCGCGGTGCCCAGGCCGGTCAGCATTGCCGACAAGTGGGGGCTTCCACACGCAGAAACGGCTGCGTCCCGTGGTCGAGTGTCACCCCTCATAGCCGTGACTCCTTCGGCTCTCAGGATAGTCGACGGAGAGGGGAGTCTTGTTCCCATCCGAGGTCGTGCCCCGCAGGCCAGCCCCCGCACGAAGCCCCTGGCCACCAGCCCTGCCGCTCCCCAGGCTCGTCCGGTGCCGGGTCGGACGTGGCGCCGTCGCCCGCTTTCTTGGGTAGATGGAAGTGTTGCAGAGTAGTAACTTCTACCTATTTTAGGAAACTAAACGCTTGATTTTTTTTTGCCTTCTAGTAAAATGTAAACAGTGATTCCCCAAGGATGGTATAAGAGACCGTTTGAGGCAGTTCTTAGTAAACTATGTTTTGGAGGATTTTCTTAGTCGTTATTTGCCTTTTTCAGTGTGCATTAGGAAAATACTGGTTTTCCATTTATAGCAAGGATAAAAAACAATCTTTCAAAATGTGTTTACGTCAGGAAGGGAGTCACTGCAGAGGAAAGTCCGAGGTTCGCACTGTCACGAGAGAGTACGTGGAAACCACGGAGATGGCGTGCGCAGATCGGGGACCGTGACTTAGCAGCAGCTCCCGGCGAGTTTCGGTGGGCTCCGGGGACTTAGAGGGACGTGGGACAGGGTCAGTTCACCGCTGCCTGTGCTGTGAGGCCTTTGCCGAGGCACGCGGGGACACTTTAAAATGGAAACTCCCTGACACGTGGGCAGAGGGCAGCACTGGGCAGGAGGAGCAGGTGGCTGCACAGAGAGGAGGGCAGAGGTGTGCAGGTGCGAGCTGCGACGTGCGGCGTCCCCGCCTGGCAGCCGGGCAGAACTCAAAGCGGACTTCTGTCTGGTCCTCGGCCGCAGCCGGCGTCTCCCCGGAGGCTCTCTGATTCTTACGTCATCCTCTAGATGCAGTGGGGGAACGAGGAAGAAACACGAGCTTGATCTGGTCGGCGCGTTCGCCGGCGTGAACAGCCACGTCCCTGTGGGTGGGCCAGGAGGTGTCAGAGAGGACACGCGTCCCCCAGTGCTTGCTTCTCACTCCCGTCCGCGTGAAGGGACATGCGTGTGTGTGCACACGGGCCACCAGGTCCCGGAGAGGGGCGTTCACATAAACAGAGGAACGCAGCTTAGGGACCTGCCCCGTCAAGCCCAGGCAGGCAGAGCTCACACACGATCGAACAGTTTAACCCGAAACGCGACCGGACGCCGCGTGTCCGTTCAGCCGTGACACCTGCTGAGGGACTGAGGTGTCAGGGTGCTCCCTAACCTGAGAGGCCCTGGCACCCAGGGTTAATATGCCACCGCGGAGCTCAGACAACAGAACACGCCTTCTCCGCCTTTGTCACGATAATCCTATCGTTAACTCCACTTTTAAAATCCAATTCTCTTCCTCCCCACCCCCACCCCCATGTTACAGAGAGAAGCTGAAGAGAGTGTCAAACGCAGGTCAGTAAGTAGAGGAGAGAGAGGGACGGGGCGAGCCCGTGACGCCAGGTGCACGAGGTTTGAGGTCAGTCTCCGCCGGGCGGACGTCAGATGGGCAGGTGTCCAGGTGTCCGCGAGCGAGCAGCTTCCTGTATGCAGAGCTCTGACAGGTGCCCACGGGGCCCTTGGCCACCGTCCCATCATCCAACTTTCTACATGTTCCCGATTTTCTCTTTCGAGCCAGTTATAGTGTATTTGGGGTTTGGCCTTGCGGTTTTAATTTGAAGCAAGAACAGTCCTCAAGTCAGACTCCTGAATCCTAACACAAAGCATCGTATTTGACCTTTAGACAAAGATGCGTCCCGCTCTTGCTGACCCCTTCCTGTCTCCACGCCGCGTCAAAGGCGTGCCTTTCCTCGTGACACGGCGTCTTCGCTGGACAGGTCTCGTTCGAGAGAGATTTTTAGGTGGCAGTCCTAGAGAAGGGACACTTAGAGTGTTGGTCCTGGGTGTGCTTTAGCCAGATAGCACCTCCGCTCCTAGTGAACACCTCCTGGGCTCAAAATGAGATGCAAGAGACATCATCAGGCTGTCACCATAGCTACCATGCTGAGCTATGTCCGACATGACCTCGACTGACTCTGTGGCTCGTGGTTCCAGCAACCCTGTTCTACCCCAAAGGACTCGGTACCTGCCACCGGGCAAAGGAAAGCTCACTGGGGTGCTTAGTAGGACTGCAGGTCCCCACGCTAATAAATCCACATCTCTCGTGATGAGGCCTGAAAAACGTACATCTGTAATGAAAAGCCTCGTTGGTCCTCATACACAGCGGAGCTTGGAAACACTCCAGTTTCAGGGGTGGCCAAACTGTGACCAAATTCCAGAGGGCCGCCTGTTTTCGTGTGGCCCAGGAGCTGAAAGTTTTATGAGATTCGCACTTCGGCGTCCATACGTAAAGTGTTGATGGGACACGGCCACGTCGTTGCTTCACGTGACATGTGGAGCAGGGCTGAATAGTCGTGATGAGAGACCACAGACGCCACACGTCCTCAGCTCTGCCTCTTGATCGGCAGAGCCTGGAAGACTCACTATTCAGCTCTTTCCAGAAAAATACTTATTTCTTCTTTCGTCTCATAGTTTTTCCCACCCCCATGAGACGTAGCCTCGCCGGGCCGTGCACAGCTTCCATGGTGCCTCGTGCAGACCTTCCGTGCGGGAATTCCCACCTTCTCGAGTCTGACGTCGAGCTGGGGTGAGTAGGGGGGCCTCTTCCCCAGGCCCCCAGCCTCACCTCAGTGTCACAGGGTTGCCCTCAGCACATGGGCACTAGCTGAAAATTCAGAGGAACGCAGTTGGATCATTGGGAGAGGAGACAAGTAACCTGGCAGACGTGAAAACCGTGCAGTTGGTTCGATTCTCCAGAATCTGGCGAGGCCTCGTGCTGTCGGAACCAGAGCTGTTGGGCCAGGGAGAGCCCTAGAGCACAAAATACAACCATAGGGGTTTCCCAAAACGCCGGTCACTCCCTAACGGCCCACTGTCACCGGCCTCAGTCGGCTGCTCTGTCCCACACTGAGCTTACACACCCCTCAGGCTGCAGCTGCTTCTTTTACAAATATATAAATATACATATTTATAATATACATATATAAATATACATAAATATACCTATTTATATATTTGTATAAATATATAAAGTACGATTAATTTTTTTTGAAGTTGTCCTGTATACAAATTTTACCCTGATTTCATCTGGATAGAAACATATTTTTTTATTGTTGTTCTTTTGTTTGTTTAAATTACTTATTTACATTTGGTACGCAGAAATACTTTTTTTTTAGTCCTACTTTATTTTAATTTTTATTTTTCAATTAGAGACGCATTCCATATCATTTTATATTAGTTTCAGGTGTATAGTACAGTAGTTAGGCATTTATATAATTTACAGAGAGATCCCTTGATTCGTCTAGTACCCACCTGGCACCACACATGACTATTACCACCTCATTAACTAAGGTCCCTGTGTTGTGCTTCGCATCCCTGTAACTGTTTCGCAACTTCCAGTTGGTACTTCTGAATCCCTTCCCCTCTCCCCCCAGCCCCTCGCCCCTCTCCCATCTGGCGAGTGCCGGTTTGTTCTCTCTATCTATGAGCCTATTTCCATTTAGCTCGTCCATTTATTTTGTTCTCGAGATTCCGCATAGACGTGAGATCATGTGGTATTTGTCTTTCTCTGTCTGACTTGTGACAGAATTTTATAATGAGGAAAAAAATCGTACTTTCACTGTCTTCGATAGAAAAAAGTTCTCTGTGGAATTGAACTACGACCACAGATCTGCCTAACGAGAAGTGATTTTGTATACTTACTCTCTAATCCTGCAAAGGGACGACAATCTGTGGCCGACTGAACACTGAAGTGTTTTCTTGGTAGCCAGAAGTCGTGCTCCGTGTCCATTCCATCAACGGTTTCTTTCTGCTTAGAAAGGAAGATGCCGTCAAACACGCGCACACACACACACACACACACACACACACACACACACACAGAAAGGAAAACTTCTCACCAGCGCCAGAGAGTGTCTGCAGCACCATTCCAGGTACTACCTAAAATTCTTCCAGTTTTAACTGGTCGACAGGGAGAAATGCCAGCCGTCCCCTGCACGGCATAAGCAGCACAATAATGCGGAGTCTTTTCAACTGGAACTTTTTTTTTGAAAATGCATTGGAAGCCGTCCGCATCCTCTGCGTAGAATTATTCAAGGCTATCTGCGTGTTTGACTGAGGATCAATCAGACATCAGTAACCAGCAGCGACATTTGGCTGTTAACTCCCAAGAACTTTTCACATTGGGCGCTTTTATCAGAATACATTTCAACCTAATTAGATGTCTTCCACTGGAACCAATTATTTCTGGGCAATAATTAAAGGTCTTTCTAACAGGATTAAAGCAAATTCTGACCCATGGCATCTAGGGTAGGAAGGAAAAGTTTGTTGTTAGAAGGGCTAAATGCTAATGACGATAGGTCCCCTGGCAGAGAGACAGTGGCCAGACCACATCCACACCAGACGCTCCCAGACCTGCAAAGACCCACCCCAGTGGAGCTGGCGACGAGCAACTGAACAGGCGGATCTAAGGAGGAGGAAGGTGATTGCGCCTCTCGCTCCTCCTGTGTTCACGGAGCATGAGATAACCTAGAACGCTCTTTGCACCAAGACGGCCGGCCGAGATCTTGTTGAAACAACGTAATTATCTCCCCTGACATTCACGTGTGCCCGATAAGGGCTGTATAGATTTAGCAAATCGTTTGCCGTTAGCAATTTCAATCACAGATAAAATGACTCCTTCTTCATCTAATCGTCTCTGTAAGGGAGCTTCCCGCCCTTCGTAACATCGAGATTTAAGTTTATTGAGACTGCCGCGTACCCCGACTCCTTCCTGGCCATCCCTTCTCCACCCTTGGTGTCCAGAGAAGACGCGGTCCCTTAACCGCTGCATCTCTCTCCGCCAGCTCGGTCCTTTCTTGCTTTTGATGTAAAAGACACACAAATAAGCTTTGGGAATAATGTCAACCTGACTAGTAAACGGGGAAAGGCACCTGTGTGATTCGATTCTTTTTATGAATAAGACGGGCAAATGATCGACGCCTGACAAAATCTTTGGTTGGTGGGATACAAAGAAGATGGTGGAAAACATGTAAAATTGGGAAAGCGCCGTTTCTGTGGACCAGCAATTCCCTTTTTGGGTGTTCACCCTGGAGGACATGACACATGTGCTGAGGTGAGCTCGCGTAGCTGTCCGTTATGCTGTTGTTCGTAATGACGAAAAGCGCACAAGCAAATTAAAGAAGAATACACATGGCATGATTTCATATGTGCGCGTAAGGCGATTTAATGTAACGTTAGAAATGGAAAAATAATACCTTATAATGTTAAAACATAAAAACACACACTCAAGCGCTAACTCATGATGGCATATGTGAGGGAGGGGTCTGGAGTGAGGTTATGTGATAGGACTTCAGCCGTCTGTATTGGTAATATTTTATGTAGGTCATTTTTTGAGGTATATTCAGAGGGAGAAGAGGTTAGAAGTGTATGAAAAAAACATTAAAGACTGTTCATTGTAGAAGTAGGAATATAAGTATTGGTACTTTTTTTTTTTTGTAGTTTTATATATCTGCTATCTCAAATTTAAAGGTCACGATTCTTCTACGTGGTCAGATACCATAGTCAAGATCATCTGGCCAGTGGATCTGATTTTCTGCCTCTCTCCCAGATGTCGAAGGGTAGATAAAAACCTTATTACTAGTGATATTTAACCCATTTAATCCCAATACTTTCTTTTAAGGAAAACGCTCTACTGTACAATGAAATAAATGCTTTATTTCCTAACGAATGCTTATCGATCAGAATCAACAAAACAAAGAAACGAGAGAAAGCAAACAGAATATGACTCCTTGGCCTCGTTAATCGCGAAGCACATAATTACTTTCTCTTCCGGCAATTCAAAGAGACTCGTGTTGTACTGATTCGGTTTAATTGAACTTATTACCACAAGCAGATAATAAGAGTTATATTGAAGACATCCATCTGGCTGGCGCTGAAAACCTCCCACATTTCATTCTTCACGCTGTCGTCGGCCATACTGATGGCTTCGTTTCAGCTGTTTTACAGTCAGTGTGATTTAGCTATTAATGTGATAAAATCCGTACGAGAGAGGAAGTCGAAATTAAAAAGCATAGATCTCGGACCTACCTCTGCTCCCACTTCTGGACACGTTGCCGGCATTATTAAAGTTATATATTTTTCAAAGACATAAATAAAAATCCGCCTCTTTCTCACCTTTTCAGGCTGTGTCGGTCATGTGACATCGGGCCACCCTCCCCGCCCGCCCCCCAAAGGAAATGTGGTTTATGTCGAGCTTTTCGGTTCACAGGGATGTTTAAAGATCAGTGGAGCTCGTTTTCACCTATGGGGCGTTTGCTTTTTTCATCGGTTCTGAAGCTGAGGTGGGTTTTAGATGGCTAGTTATGTAATAATAGGCAGAGAGGGAAGTAAATTGAGGCACGTCTGTCTTCTGTTCCCGAGTATCGGAACTTCCTGTGGTTTGAGAAAGACGCTTCATCATGCAGTGGGGTTCATGTGACGTGTGTTCTCAGAAGTGGGGCGGGGGGGTGTCTTCGTGTGTCTCGGTCTGCTTTTAAATTATCCATCTTTTTATTTTAGAGGTAGAGCCAACACTTGGTTCTACTTCTGTAAAGGATGCTTTGGTCTGTCACAAACGCTGAGCCAGAAAGGAGATGTGTCAGAGTAATTCGTGAGTGACCCTCACTTTCCTTTCTTGGCATTGGTTTTCCGTGCCAGAGGCAGGATGGGTACGTCCCCCCTCCACCCCTCCACCCCACCCCGGGCCATGATTGAATTTCTCTGGCTGTCATAGGCAATCAAATCTAAGAAAAGCGGCCAAAAGACTGTGGGCCTTGAGGTCAGATACAGAATCGGGCCAAGATGAAAGCGAGTTAATTAACATCTCCATCATCTCCCTCTGACTTACCCTAGTATGATTCATTTCTAAAAGGTTAAAATGGTTGTCTCTTTTATGCAACCGTTGGAAGAGCCCAAAGTGGGTGACGGATGTGGGCGAGGGAACGTGAGCGGAACGCTCCGGGCACCCAGGCCCCTCACGTGGCCTCCCAGCAGTGATCAGTGTGCGGAAGCGTGAGAGGCATTACACGCCTGCTTTGAAACTGTCCTAAACTAGAAAACATGTCGCCGTCATCAGGCGAACGGTGCCCCGTCCCCTCTCTCTAGAACTTGTTGTAAATGTAGGTAGAGCTCGGGTTCTACCAAAGTGTCCCACTAGACGTGCCTCCTCTTCCGGGGAGGCTTTCATAAGCCACGCCCCCGTCTCTCCTGACATGGCCAACACGTGTCTGTCTCCGTTGGCTTTGCCTTCAGCCTAAGCAGAGAGCATCTGGCCACCATGCTATTTGCACTCATGCTTCTCAATGGGTAAGACGACGGAAATCAAATTACAGAGGCCAGGACAGGTGATGTGGGGACACTCCGGTACAGTCCAACGATGAGAGAACAGTCCAAAGATGCAGAAGACGTGGCCACCCCCTCCCTCTGGACACCATGGTCCGTGGACTCAAGCAGCAGAGTCGCCCAGGTGCCTTTTAACACATGTGCATTCCTGGTCCCTCCCCTGGACGCGGACACACACCTCGGGGGTCGAGGCCCAGGAATTTCCATGGCTAACACGTTTCCCCGAGGAAAGCCTGCACACAGCCGAGGTCGAAAACTCAGGGGCCCACAGCCCGGGACTGGGCGCCCATTGGCAAAGAAACAGAGCCAGCACAGGGCGGGCGCAGAGGGAGCAGTGAGCAAGCAACGAACGGGGGAAAGACAGACCTGGGAGCCGAGAGACGAAGCAGAGGGCACCAGGGCGAAACGCTAAAGGGAACCTGGGCAGAAGGAGTTTATCTGACGGCCCCAGCACAGCCAGTTCAGAGCTCGGAGGAAGGGCGGGGAGGGCGGGGGTGAGACGGAGCAGCCAGAGAGGAGGCCACCGGAGCCCGCCCCGCACTCCAGGGACCGTGGGCGACACAGAGGCTAATGTGCGATTCTCTCTATAATGGAAAGAAAGGAGAGTGCAAGAGAGTCCGTCAGCGGCACCTTCGCATCTCGCCGCCGAGTTCGGGGGCAATCGCACACCTTCTAAGGGCGTTTAGAACAAAGAGCGGTTATCACCAGTAGAGGATTTTTTAAAAATATTTTTAAATATGGGACAATCCATGACATTTGTAGAAATATTAGGAGGGAAAAATGATCATCTAATTCAGAGAGATCCATACAAATATTTTTTTCTTTTCTTTAGGATTCCATCTGGGCGTTCATATATGTGTGTGTGTGGGGGGGTATCCGTGTGTGTTTATTTGAAATCTGTATCTACCTGTCTTTAAATATGCAAATAGTATTCTCGTCACAGAAGCATCATACCGTACACACTGTTTCATAACTTCTTTTTTCATTAGTATCTTTCCGCCGGCGTAGATTTTTGAGCAAGAAATGAGGACTGGCCTTTCCTTCTTTCTCCTGCAAGTCGAAATAGCATCGGCAAGACTTTTAGAGAAAAATCTCTTGCAATACCAATGTGGGCGAGAGACGGAGGAGCCGGAGGGTGGTTTGGAGGGTCGGTGACAGCGTCTCACCTGCCGAGTGTTGATTGGGAGGTCGGTGTCGTCTTGGAAGGGAGGGCCCAGGCCGTCCCTCTGCCCCCTTTCCGCCCCCTTTTCCTGTTACGATTTCTCATCAGTGACACCGATGTCACTGATAGCACACTGGGTAGATTTTCTGATCACAGGAATCATTCCCGAATGGATGAAATGACAGAATCAGAGTTCGAAATGACCTTGAAAAGATAATCGTGTGAACCCAATATAACAAGATTAATCTTAATAGTGGTGAATGTAAAGATTTGCACTTGGCCCCAAAATTCAGGATGAGGGAATCGAAGCTTAGGGTCAGGCGGTGTGTTAGGTCTCAGTTGACGGGAAGATCACCGATGCGTCAACAATACTCATGCTTTAAAAAAGAAAATTAAACCTGTAACTTAACAGAGCGCCTACTGTAGCACCGACGAAAACACCGCTCGGGGAGGCTCGTGTTCTTATGTTCGGACTGACAGGAGAATTTAAAATCGGCCCGGAGGACAACAACGGGGTGAGACCGGAAGTTCAGCTGGAGAAACTGAGGCTGGTTAAGCCTAAGAAGAGGATTCGCAGAAGGCGTGGCGGGAGGAACTGTCCGTGTCTTTCCGCATTTCAGAGCTTTTAGACTCCCTGACGTCAAGGGCAGAACCGGCATAGCTGGGCGTGAGCGGAGGAGCAGAGGGTATTATTTATGTTCAATCGAAGGAGAAAGTTACAAATACTTAGACCATGCAGAAGGCGAAGCGCTGGTCCTTCTATCATTGATGCTGCTTAGTTGCAGATAGTCCAGATGGGCTATCTACACCGGGGAGGCGCTCTGGAGAGAGTCCAGCGTCAGAGGGGCGTGTGCGGTGTGGGTGGCCCGTAGGGGCATTTTCCGGTCATTTTAGCATCTTCAGAGCCAACGCCAGTGACTGGTAAATGCTGAGCCCTGAGAACCGCTCAGCACTGAAATGTTATTCTTTGATCTTTGGCTTTGAAAACTTATTTCTGCCCCTGTGTTGTTCTGCCCCCGAGCAAAGCATGCCTTGGGTTGAATTCTGTCACGTGGACTTTATTTTCTTATTGCAGTCCTGCGCATTTTCCCTCCCAGCATGAATGTATCTATAATCGGCAGTGCAGAGTGGGTTGGAAAGGTTATTCTGCTAATTATGAGCAATATGTTCTTAAAATAGAGTCCGAAGAAGAGTCTCTTTTCCATTTCATCATATGTTGGAATTGGAGGGAATCCGATAAACAATACCTTTGTTCGTAGCCTGAGTGTTAAACCCTTGAGAGGCAAGTCGAGGTCATCGGGCAGATAGCCATCCTCGAATGACAGCTTCGTCACGGATACAGCTGAGAGAAGAGACTATGCAGTGGCCTGCAGCAAGAGTGGGCCCTGCGAGGCTGACCTCCACGCCAGGTAGACCAGACCCCGGCCACCATGCAGCCTCAGGGCTCACGACCAAACTTACAGGGTCGAGCCCGGGTGTGTCCTTCCTCACACCCCCCAGGAGAAAGATTGGCCCCGAGCCAGGACTTCATCATGGTTTTTTTTCTCAAAATCACCACTGGGTTGAGCAGGAGAAAGCAAGGGGGGAGGGAGCAGAGACGTGTCGGGTAGTGTCGGGAGGGTTCAGATGTCACCTGCCGCCCAGAAGATGCAGCCGATGACTTGAAGCTGCTTGGTTTGGCTGTGAGCGTGTTTAAAACCTCGAACCGGAATGATGCTTTTAGATGAGTGGGGGGGAGGCGTGGCATCTCGGTTGAGCCCAAACCTCATCACCCCTATTGTCTCACCTCCCTGAACCCCACAGGGACGACCCCGCCAGGCTCTCCGTAAGCATCTGACACGCAGTAATACGTGGGTCCCATCACTCTGTGAAATAGGCCGGCCTTTTGATCATTTCCAGTGATTAAATTATCGAGTAGATGCGCACTGACCGTGATGGGGATGTGAGAAGGAGAAGGAGACCCAAAACGGGAATCTTCCGGATCCCTCCGCACGTCATTCCGCACCTGACCTCTGTGGAGTGTCACTCCCATGTCTGTGCCAGAGATCAGCCGTCCGTGGGAAGGGAAACTCACTGATCTGCGTGGACGTGGTCTTCCCGGGAGCAGCCAGTGGTTAATTGGGACGAGAAATCACAAGTCATTATCTTTGAGAAATCTGAAGCAATTTGAGGCAGGTTGTCACCTCTGACCAGGAAACAAATTAGTCCTGTCTTTAAAAAGACTCTGCCTTCTTCAGCCGCTGCCTGGAGGGTCCTGTCATCTGCCTCGGAAACGGGGCGGAGTGTGGATTAACGGCACTAACATAGCGGTCATGGAATGGCCGCAAACCGACCGACTCACTTTAATGGATATTTCCAATTGATTTGACTGATGTGTTTGCATGATGAAATTTGTGCTGAGCTTCAGCTCTGGAAAAGAAGAGTGCCATCTTCCAGCTGAAATCATTGCTGTGCCAGTCCGTTTGGGGAAACTGTATGAAGGAGAAGCCATAAATTACAGACGTACAGCTCTTTCCCTGGCTAACTCATCTCCACGGACTCCCTGCCAGCCTGGGTGGGATCATAGCTCAGCTGGAGGAAGAGGAGAGGAGAGGGAAGGGAGGGAGGAGGGAGGGGAGGGAGGAGGGAGACCAGAATAAAACAGTAGACAACACGCTGTGTTACAAAGGTTGCAAAGAGTAAAAACTTGAGGAGATATAACCTACTTTTTCTCAATTTTGTGAATACGGCAGTGATTCGGTCCATGGAAAAACTAGGAAGCTGAGGCCTTGCCCATCGGGCCCTGGGCCCGGCTCCGTTACCTGCCAATCGGGTGATGCTAGGTGGACCCAATCGCTGCAGATTCCGGGTTCCTCACCTGTAAAGTGATGAGCTTTGAACAGAGAGAGCTCAGGCCTCTCCCAGTTCTAAAGTTCTGTGGTTCGATAAAGAACTTCGTTGGAATAAAGCAGGGAAGCCCTCTCATTGCCAATTTCTGCTGCAACAACAGCGCAGTCTATCTGGAGGTTTCTCACTCAGGCCTCCCGAGAGAATGAGATGAAGTGTCTCGCGTGCTAGAGAGTTGCGTGACACGACCATTTATGTCACTGGAGTTCAGATGCAGACACCGAAGAAAGGAAAAAGCCACAGCGTCCGTGGCGTGGGGAGTTTTGCCTGCGCGTCGATCTCGGAGGGGTCACGAGACGAGGACGTGAAGGGGCCCCGGGCTCAGGTTGTCTCAGTCTTCACGTACCTCTTAAAATGTGAGCATCTCATCACACCGAACAGGCCCCCGGTGTTTGATGACGTGCTGATCCTTCCCCCCAGTGTTTGATGACACGTCGATCCTTCTACACAATATGGCGCCAGACACGAGCCAGCCACTTCAGAGGGCATGCGGCCAAGGAAAGCCGGAGTGAGGCACGCTCCCCCTTTACACCAGATCGATTCCGAGGCAGGGCCTCCCTGTGGGATTTTTAAGGGCAGTTTTCAGTGCATTGAACTTTTGTTTTCCGCACTGACTTTAAAACTGAGCCCCGTGTAGATAGATCAGAAAGCAAGGAAAACTTGCACGCGAATGTTCAAAGCAGCGTGATTCATAACAGCGCAAAGTGGAACCAAGCCAGTGCCCGCCAGCTGATGAATGGATAGACCAAGCGTGATCTGGCCACACAGTGGAATCCTAGTCACCCATAAAAAAGAATGGAATATTGATACGCGCTACCGATACGTGCATGAACCTGAAAAATATGATGCTAAGTGAAAGAACCCAGAAACAAAAAGCCATATATTATGTAATTGTATTTCCAAGCAATGTCTAGAACAGGCACATGCATAATAGAAACAAAGTGCGTTAGCTGTCGCCAGTGGTGGGGGAGGGGAGAACCGGGATTTCTGTTGGCAGTCATGGCACGGGATGGAGTTAGGTAGTGCTCATGGTGGCACACACAAAAAAAATCCCGGAATTATATACTTTTAAAGGGTGAATTTTATGTTATGTGAATTATATCTCAATTTAAAAGGGAAAAATAGGTAATGAGCTGTCGCACGCACCAAAAAAATAAAAGGAAGGAAGAAGGAAAAGGAAGTAAATTTCCCAGCTGTGACCTCCTGGGATGAGGCACCCCCAGAGCTTGAGAAGCTGGTGGGGATCCCCAGCTTTGCCACTCCTGGTAACCGAGGTGTATCTCCCAGCCCCGCTGGCGCTGATGGCAGCCGGGCGCTCCACTCCCACGGGACCCCGTCACTGCAGACGCCTCCACAGACTCCGAGCCCCTCCCTCCCCAGCCCTGTGACACTGTGACAGATATCAGCGCCAGGTAACTGGGCGGAGACGTTCTCTCTGTTCTGGTCCGTCCATTCTCTTCCCTCCCAGCACCTGGCAGAGAGAAGGACGCAGGGTTTGCAACAGACAAATCGGGTTGAAATCCCAGCATTCTCGCTTACAGTTCAAAGTGACAAGTTCAAAGTGAACTTGTAAAATGGGTAGAACAGGACCTACTGCATGGGATGTTCGGGAAGACTAAATTAGAACGTGTATTTAAATTAATTAGCACCTAGCAGCACACGAATGATCATTCCCTCCTTTCTCTGCCGCTCACGGCACCCGGCCAAACGGCCGTATCCTTCCATAAACATCTCGCTGCGCCGGTGCGCGCTTGGCCTCGCGAACAAAGCCCTTCTCGCGTGCTGGCTCCACCCTTTCCTCCCGGCTCCCGCACTTTCTCCCGAGCTCTTTCCTTCATGGGGTCCCATCATGGGGTCCCGGCCGTTCAGTCATCCCGGGTTTTGACCCTGGGAGGGTATCCGATGACCGTCTTGATACTCCTTCCGCGTCTCTCTGTGTAACTGCGTCGTTGCACCTGTTATGTTTTTAGGAGACTCTATCTGACTCCCACTTGATCATCATTCTTTTTGGAATCTCTAACGACAAGCCTAAAGTTCAGTAAGATTCGCTAGTTCCGTGAGAAGTGAGGTACGGTTCATTTTCCTGGTGAAGAAGTCACTCCCAGCTGATTGACAGATGACGATGACGGGCCCACATTTTCCCTTGGACATCTGTAACTATTTCTGTATTGTTTTAGTTAAATAATAAATATCCGTAGACCTGTGATCAACTTAAGAAGTAGGATATTGCTGGAAACTCACATCTGCGTCTGTCCGCCCGTCCTGCCTCATCCCCTGCCGACAGCCCGGCCACTTTCCTGTGTGAGCATGTTGACAGGCTTTAATGTCCTTCAGATTCATGCCCACTGAATACTGTGGACACATTTCACCGATGGTTTGTAAAACACTATAGCTGGGTTGTTTTCTGTGTCATCCGCCATTACGATTTTATTCCCATCGAGGAAGAGATGAACCAGTAGCCACAGGGAAATCATCTGGCCACTTTTCATGACACAGGACACACACCATCCTGACCGAGTGAGGGAGACATAAAACGTATCACGTTCTCCATCGACAGAGGAGGAAATGGGCTCAGAAAGGCAAAGTGACACGTTGCAGGTCAGAACCCAACCTCCAAACTCAAGGTCTGATGCTATTTCCATCACACTCCGCTCTCCCTGAGACGTTGAGTCCGATGAGCCCACGATGGAAACAAAGACAGCGCCTCCCTCGTAGAGATGTGCAGGGAATCCGGTGAGATAATGCTTTCAAGCGCCCGGTACGGTCCACGTGGTGAACATAGGCATCAGGCGTCATTATTACTGTCATTTTTGCATGGATTGGTCATTTGGTATTGGCCTCTCATCAAACCTGTGAAATCCTGCTAAGCCACCTGGAGCGGTGGCCGGGGCACAGGGCTGAACAGACCGCCGGGAGCCCATCACGGTCTCAGGCTCTGGAAGGCTTACACCCTGCCAGTCACACTGGCCGAGGCACGCCTTACTGCTGGGGTACCTGGGAGGGGGTGCCGCAACTGGGCTTAAACGACCCCGACTTTAACCTATGTCCTTTCTCAGCCCAAGTGACCTTGATGAAAATGTATCATCTCTCTGGACCTTGGTTTCCTTATCTATAAAGAGAGGTACTTCTGTTTCCCTTACTTATGTATTTATGTGCCTTCCATTGTTTTCGGCTTTTTGCCGGTGGGCTGTGATAATGTAAATACCTCCAGAAATAAGGGGTGTGTGTGTGTGTGTGCACGCGCGCGTGCACGCATCTGCCCATGTATGTTTGCCTTTACGATTCATATTATTATATTCAGATCGTTACTGTAATAGTATGAAATATTTGGATAAGTTCTCTCTCTATTATAAAATCCTCCTCCTTCCACCCTACTCCCTGACTTCATCGCGTGACTGACTCCTCACCCTTCAGATGGTCTTCGGAAGTCTTCTCTGCCCATCTGGTTGGCGGGTCCCTCTTATTCTGTACCATAGCACACGGTTCGCTTCCTGAATATCGCTGTCACCATTTAGCGTGGCTTCTTTGTTTGCTTCTGGTGCATCCATCCTCCGTCACCCTCGCTAGAAGGCAAGCATACGGGGCTGGGAAGAGCTGACCTACCCTGCAGTCGTTAGCACATGCCTTGCACATATTAGGCGCCCTGTAACTATTGAATGAATGAATGAATGAATGAATGAATGAATGAACGAACGAACGAGTGACTAGGCAACATAACCAGGTCTCCTTTCCAGCATATTAGAATCATCTTATTCTTGCAGCCAGTTCATAAATTGGCTCAATGGCAAGGCCCCTTTGAGATTCTTGAACGGCGTGGAACCACCTCTTCTAGCCCTTTCTGTCTGTGAAGGACACCGGAAAGGGGAGATTCTTGGTCAAGCCGAGGCCCAGGAGCCCGAGCCCCACCCCACCCCACAACGTGGCCGCCCCACAGGCTCAGCAAATTCGTGTGATTAAAGCAGCGGCTGCGCAGGTTAGTAAGTGGCACACCAGGGGGCATTAGAAGCCCTGGGCGGGGCTCGGTGACAGGGGCAGGCTTTGGTGTCTGGTCTCATGCACCAGCTCCAGCCCTCTGACCTGTGGGCCTGGGACACACAGGCCGTGACCCGGACAGACTCGTCTTATTTTCCTCCTCTATGAAACAGCAAGTCCTGCCGGTGGTGAGCGTAGAACTCTCTCTGCAAAGCACCCACAGCCCCCGGCACCGAGCAGCTGCCTCGAAGGATGTCAGTGTCCCCCCGCCCTGGGCCCCTTCGCCTCCCGTCTCCTCCGCTGCCGCTCGCCCAAGCGCGGTGTCCCCAAGCGGGGTGTCAACTCTGCCCCTGACCGTGGCTCCCAGCAGCACTGGGGGCTGAGAGGTCAGTCGCTCTCCTCTCTGAGAAAGTCAGTCGTGACTGGAGACCCGCTTCTTCTATCTATGCCATTTACTCTTGTGCGTGGATGATAAAACCCGCAAATCGGTGTTCTCTGCAGGCAAAACTCTTCCGACCACAGAGCGCCTCGCTTATGCCAGGCCTTTGACAAACAAGCCCCGCCTGCCCCGAACCCTGTTTTTCGAGGGACGGCGGTGCAGGCAGCCGGAGTCTGTGATTGATCTCTGAGTGACTTGTACTTTATCAAGGGGCTGATATGATTTCCCGTGTATCTGATTAACCTTCTCTGTAAGCTCGCTATCATTTCTGTGATGCCAGCGGATTATTCTGGACTTGAAAGATGGATATCAGCTCCTTTTAATCAATAGCCTACAAAAGGTGTCACCTGGCTCTGCCCGTGGTTGGTTATCTATGATGCCTGAGCGGAAGGGTGCTGTCATTTGTCGAATAACCTGATTTAATTTAAAGCACCTAGGAAGTGCAGTTGCCTTTATTTTGAAAACAGTATAGAGAACAATACGTCAAGTCAGGTAAATACACGCTCGTTTTCCGTTAGAAAGAGAGTAAGAGGCACAGGACGGGCTCGGCGACGAGCTGGCATGGAGAGGGAAGTGGGGGTGCAGTGCGTGTGAGGCGGCACCCCAGCGTGGGAGCGCTGATGAAGTGTCGCCAGGCCCTTGACTAATTTTCCGTCCTCACTGGAGCGAGCAGGGTGCCGTGGACAGACAGAGCGGCAGAGGAGAGCCAGGGCCGCCCCGGGCCAGCGAGGGGCCACTCCCAGGGACGCCATCAGGACGGCCGGGGCTGGCGACGCGCTGTGCCCTCCCCTGGGTTCTCGGAGCACATGAATAGGACGTAAATTAGCCATCGCTCGTTACTCAGCCGTGCGGCCAACGCCAGGCTCCATATTCGAGATGACAGCTCCTGCGAGGCGGGGAGGGCCCTCAATTCTCAGGGGGGCCGGTCTTCCCGCAGGTCCGGACAGCATCCCGTCTTTTCGGGTGCCCCTGCCCACCCTGTGCTCTCTCATTGCCCATCCCCCTAATGTGAATACACCGTAATTCTGGCTAGAGTATCAGCCCACGGCCACCTGACCGTGACGATGCGGCGCTGTTTCTCAGCGGTCAGTGGGGCAGTCACGAGCACTATTTTTTCTCTTTTGGGCCCGTCTTTCTGATTTCCCTACTATCTTTTGTTTGTTTATATTGTTTCTGTATATAGTTTTACAGCGTTTTGCAGAGTTTCTACTCACATGAACTCAACATGTGAATCGGGGGGACTGAGCCGCTTCCTCGGGGCGCCTCGGGGTTTTGTTCGTTTTTGGCCGTTCCTAGCGAAAGAATATTCTGCCTCCTGCTCGGGGACAGACCTCTCCCTGCGGAGCCCTAGAAGCCAGATCAAGGACGGGAGCTGGAAGTCTCAGCATTTGCGCTGTAAACGTCCGCGGAATCCCTGCCGCCCTCGGCTGAGCCCCGTGTCCCTAGGCCCGTCCCCGCCCTCCACGACCTGCTCAGAGAGCGAGACACCGGCACACGTGCGGGGCGAGGACAGTGGGCGCCGGGCCGCGTGGTACACGAGAGCGCGTCTGGGGACTCACCCGAGTCTGAAACACTCAGCCCGTGCGCCCCCGCCTCCGCCTTCAGGGGGACCCGATGCCACCAGTTCCCGAATCTGGGGGGTACTGTAACGAGAGGAAGCCAGCCTGCCGCTCTGTCTCCGCGTCGCCAGCTCGGGACTCGGGGCTTCCTGTCTGCTCGCCGTCCACTCGCGTCCCGGCGCCCCCGGTTTTAGCGGTTATGCCTCCCAGGCTCCAACGAACGAATCCCTGCTCCACTATTTGAAGAGGCTCAGAGACTTCCCAGAATCCTAACAGTGTTGTTATAAAGAGGAAATGAGATAATTTCTGGAAGGAAGCCAGCACAGCGCTTGATACATAATCATAGTGATTATTTCTGTTGCTTTTTTATTATTCTGTTCTTGTAAAATCAGCTCAGTATGTAAATTATTTTTGACCAGCTCTCTATAGGCCAAGTAGCAGAGAAGGGGGAGGCCCTGTGAAATTGACACCTGTGTCATTTATCTGATTTATCCAGGTCCTGCTTGCCACTGTTCATAGGTTATTTGTAGAAACATGATCATTTCGACTGAGCTTATCACAAAGAGGGACTGTGTGTGGGACACCCGGCCGCTGACACAGTGGAGACTCTAAATCCATGCTTGGCACCGTGCGAAGACCCCTCTGCACTAGAATCCCAACCTTTTGACGACAGATCAATACGACTGATCAATCCACTGAGGAATGGGTTGGGCATCGGAGGTTCAGGACGCCACCTCCCCACACGTGCCTGGTGTACGCGGTCCGGCAGTGCGCCACGGCCCAACCCCGTGAGGCGAGCAATCCCACAGCATGTGTGGCGATTCGCGCCCAAGTCCTGAAAGTCACTCTTAGTCCTTGTATGATTTCTGACCCCCAAAGAATTATCAAAGGGAAGACGAGAGGGGAAACGAAGTTTTAAAAAGATGGCGTGTTTTAAAGCCAAAGACGGCACTCGGCTAAGCTTTGCTCAGACCTTTCATGTCCCTCAATAAAGCATATTTTGGGCCATGCCCCATAAACTACTCAAATAATCCATTAAGAAAGCTGTAGAAATCAGCATGGCACACTATCAGTGAGCTGGTTTAGTTATTCGCCGGTTATTAATCTTCTCAGCTCGGGGTCACATTGTCCTGTCTTCAGCATTTTTCACAGTGCCTGTTGATGTCCAGAGAGCTAATGGAGGTCCTGGGATGTGGACACAACAAGCATGATAATCTCTTGACTTGGTGTCACTCTGAGGACCGTCTTCAAACTTGGCGCATTGCCCTGGCAAGTGACCAAGAATGCACCTGTGCTGTTTCTCTGGGTGTTTGTACACTGTTCTGGCAGAGCGATGTCTGTGTTCTGTGATAATTTCCTTATGATCCTTTCGCCAGCGGAAAATAATTGGGAGCATCTGTTAGCATCTTCGGTAGCTGTCAATTTCGTTTCCTCTTCGGCTTCTCTATAAAGTTGAGGCAGGTTTCGTCGTTCCTCAGAGAACCACAGTATTTCTTTGGAGACCTCTTTGTATATTTTTCTCAAACTAAACTTTGCTCTCTGCTCCCCAAGCCCTGCGTTTTTCTTAGAAAGTTCCCGCAGTGGCCGCGCAGGGACCCAGACGCAGATGAGCTCAGTGGTGACATTGGTGACGATGATGACCGATTTGTATCGAGACTTCAAATGCTCGAGTCATGTGACATGGAGCTGCGGGACTATTACAAGTCAAGAAACAAGTTAACCGACTGACGAGACTGGTGAGCTGCCCGTAACCAGTGAGCTAGCAAGGGGTAGAGCCAGAATTTGCATCCAGATATTTCTGGCCGCTCAGCTCTGTTTCTGAACCACTTCCGGTCTGAAAGAGCAGCTTTCTACCCCCAGAATATGCTCCGTTTTGCTACCAAAGTCTGCACAACACCTTTCAGTTCGGACCTATCTTCACACCGGAGAGTGGGAGGCTCTTTCTGCTTAGAATTTCCGTGAGAAAGTGTCGGCCGGTGCCGGGGAGAGCCCTGTCGGCCTCGTCGAGACGTGGGCATCGCTCCGAATGGAATGAGGAGTGATACCCTCTCTGTCCTGCGAGATTCTTAGGAACGGCTGCTGATTGAGCATGTTACATAGCACGTGCCGGTCTCAAAACTTTCCGTTACTTTACTCCTTAAATCCCGTTTCTTCTAGCTCCTTCTTACACCCCGACTGCTGCAAGCTCCCCTGGTTCCAATACGTCGCATCACATTCCATCAGGATAAAAAGAGAATTAGGCAAAACTCATTTAGACCTAAACCCTGGCAGCCACCCAAACGCCTCCTTCCCGATGAGCTGAAGTGAGCAGTGAAATCGGTAACTTCCAGGGCTTTGCAGTCAAGCAGACCTGGGGTTGAATACCTGTTTGTCCCTCTAGTTACGGCTGTGGCCCTGGGGATGCTCTGAGCCTCCTTAGGGGAGCCTCAGGTTCATTGTCTATTAAGAGGCGATCATGACCCCCGTGTCACAGAGCGGCGAAGTCTCACTGCTGGCGGTTCATTCGCGCCCCGGCCACTCACCCGGTTGCGTCGCTGCCACACCGTGTCTAAGGGACACGTGCTGAACAGAGACGCGGCCTCCGCCCCAGCAACGCTGCGCGTTAGCGAGGGCACAGCCGCGGGTCTTCGTCCAGAGCCTGGCCCATGGCAAACACAGAACACACGAAAGCCACGACGACGATGATGATAGTGAGCAGTGATGGTGACGGTGGCTGTCACGGTCTCGTCACCGTTTCGCCACGATCTGAAATGGAAATCCCAGCCCGCGGGAACTGGGCCTCCATAGGAAATGCACGTGCTGTATTTTTTTCTTTGCTCTCTATGCAAATGACCTACCAGATAAGCACAAAACGGGAGGGAAACGTTTAATAAGCAGGTGACACGGCCACCTGGACGAACACACGGCAGCGGTCGCTCTTGGTTGGAATAACGAAGCTAAACGTTTCCACTG
>NW_024349803.1:23771009-23841395 GCF_902729225.1 Pteropus medius | reverse complement strand
GAAACAAAGTGCGTTAGCTGTCGCCAGTGGGTGGGGGAGGGGAGAACCGGGATTTCTGTTGGCACGGGATGGAGCTAGGTAGTGCTCATGGTGGCACACACAAAAAAAATCCCGGAATTATATACTTTTAAAGGGTGAATTTTATGTTATGTGAATTATATCTCAATTTAAAAGGGAAAAATAGGTAATGAGCTGTCGCACGCACCAAAAAAATAAAAGGAAGGAAGAAGGAAAAGGAAGTAAATTTCCCAGCTGTGACCTCCCGGGATGAGGCACCCCCAGAGCTTGAGAAGCTGGTGGGGATCCCCAGCTTTGCCACTCCTGGTAACCGAGGTGTGTCTCCCAGCCCCGCTGGCGCTGATGGCAGCCGGGCGCTCCACTCCCACGGGACCCCGTCACTGCAGACGCCTCCACAGACTCCGAGCCCCTCCCTCCCCAGCCCTGTGACACTGTGACAGATATCAGCGCCAGGTAACTGGGCGGAGACGTTCTCTCTGTTCTGGTCCGTCCATTCTCTTCCCTCCCAGCACCTGGCAGAGAGAAGGACGCAGGGTTCGCAACAGACAAATCGGGTTGAAATCCCAGCATTCTCGCTTACAGTTCAAAGTGACAAGTTCAAAGTGAACTTGTAAAATGGGTAGAACAGGACCTACTGCATGGGATGTTCGGGAAGACTAAATTAGACCGTGTATTTAAATTAATTAGCACCTAGCAGCACACGAATGATCATTCCCTCCTTTCTCTGCCGCTCACGGCACCCGGCCAAACGGCCGTATCCTTCCATAAACATCTCGCTGCGCCGGTGCGCGCTTGGCCTCGCGAACAAAGCCCTTCTCGTGTGCTGGCTCCACCCTTTCCTCCCGGCTCCCGCACTTTCTCCCGAGCTCTTTCCTTCATGGGGTCCCATCATGGGGTCCCGGCCGTTCAGTCATCCCGGGTTTTGACCCTGGGAGGGTATCCGATGACCGTCTTGATACTCCTTCCGCGTCTCTCTGTGTAACTGCGTCGTTGCACCTGTTATGTTTTTAGGAGACTCTATCTGACTCCCACTTGATCATCATTCTTTTTGGAATCTCTAACGACAAGCCTAAAGTTCAGTAAGATTCGCTAGTTCCGTGAGAAGTGAGGTACGGTTCATTTTCCTGGTGAAGAAGTCACTCCCAGCTGATTGACAGACGACGATGACGGGCCCACATTTTCCCTTGGACATCTGTAACTATTTCTGTATTGTTTTAGTTAAATAATAAATATCCGTAGACCTGTGATCAACTTAAGAAGTAGGATATTGCTGGAAACTCACATCTGCGTCTGTCCGCCCGTCCTGCCTCATCCCCTGCCGACAGCCCGGCCACTTTCCTGTGTGAGCATGTTGACAGGCTTTAATGTCCTTCAGATTCATGCCCACTGAATCCTGTGGACACACTTCACCGATGGTTTGTAAAACACTATAGCTGGGTTGTTTTCTGTGTCATCCGCCATTACGATTTTATTCCCATCGAGGAAGAGATGAACCAGTAGCCACAGGGAAATCATCTGGCCACTTTTCATGACACAGGACACACACCATCCTGACCGAGTGAGGGAGACATAAAACGTATCACGTTCTCCATCGACAGAGGAGGAAATGGGCTCAGAAAGGCAAAGTGACACGTTGCAGGTCAGAACCCAACCTCCAAACTCAAGGTCTGATGCTATTTCCATCACACTCCGCTCTCCCTGAGACGTTGAGTCCGATGAGCCCACGATGGAAACAAAGACAGCGCCTCCCTCGTAGAGATGTGCAGGGAATCCGGTGAGATAATGCTTTCAAGCGCCCGGTACGGTCCACGTGGTGAACATAGGCATCAGGCGTCATTATTACTGTCATTTTTGCATGGATTGGTCATTTGGTATTGGCCTCTCATCAAACCTGTGAAATCCTGCTAAGCCACCTGGAGCGGTGGCCGGGGCACAGGGCTGAACAGACCGCCGGGAGCCCATCACGGTCTCAGGCTCTGGAAGGCTTACACCCTGCCAGTCACACTGGCCGAGGCACGCCTTACTGCTGGGGTACCTGGGAGGGGGTGCCGCAACTGGGCTTAAACGACCCCGACTTTAACCTATGTCCTTTCTCAGCCCAAGTGACCTTGATGAAAATGTATCATCTCTCTGGACCTTGGTTTCCTTATCTATAAAGAGAGGTACTTCTGTTTCCCTTACTTATGTATTTATGTGCCTTCCATTGTTTTCGGCTTTTTGCCGGTGGGCTGTGATAATGTAAATACCTCCAGAAATAAGGGGTGTGTGTGTGTGTGTGCACGCGCGCGTGCACGCATCTGCCCATGTATGTTTGCCTTTACGATTCATATTATTATATTCAGATCGTTACTGTAATAGTATGAAATATTTGGATAAGTTCTCTCTCTATTATAAAATCCTCCTCCTTCCACCCTACTCCCTGACTTCATCGCGTGACTGACTCCTCACCCTTCAGATGGTCTTCGGAAGTCTTCTCTGCCCATCTGGTTGGCGGGTCCCTCTTATTCTGTACCATAGCACACGGTTCGCTTCCTGAATATCGCTGTCACCATTTAGCGTGGCTTCTTTGTTTGCTTCTGGTGCATCCATCCTCCGTCACCCTCGCTAGAAGGCAAGCATACGGGGCTGGGAAGAGCTGACCTACCCTGCAGTCGTTAGCACATGCCTTGCACATATTAGGCGCCCTGTAACTATTGAATGAATGAATGAATGAATGAATGAACGAACGAGTGACTAGGCAACATAACCAGGTCTCCTTTCCAGCATATTAGAATCATCTTATTCTTGCAGCCAGTTCATAAATTGGCTCAATGGCAAGGCCCCTTTGAGATTCTTGAACGGCGTGGAACCACCTCTTCTAGCCCTTTCTGTCTGTGAAGGACACCGGAAAGGGGAGATTCTTGGTCAAGCCGAGGCCCAGGAGCCCGAGCCCCACCCCACCCCACAACGTGGCCGCCCCACAGGCTCAGCAAATTCGTGTGATTAAAGCAGCGGCTGCGCAGGTTAGTAAGTGGCACACCAGGGGGCATTAGAAGCCCTGGGCGGGGCTCGGTGACAGGGACAGGCTTTGGTGTCTGGTCTCATGCACCAGCTCCAGCCCTCTGACCTGTGGGCCTGGGACACACAGGCCGTGACCCGGACAGACTCGTCTTATTTTCCTCCTCTATGAAACAGCAAGTCCTGCCGGTGGTGAGCGTAGAACTCTCTCTGCAAAGCACCCACAGCCCCCGGCACCGAGCAGCTGCCTCGAAGGGTGTCAGTGTCCCCCCGCCTGGGGCCCCTTCGCCTCCCGTCTCCTCCGCTGCCGCTCGCCCAAGCGCGGTGTCCCCAAGCGCGGTGTCCCCAAGCGCGGTGTCAACTCTGCCCCTGACCGTGGCTCCCAGCAGCACTGGGGGCTGAGAGGTCAGTCGCTCTCCTCTCTGAGAAAGTCAGTCGTGACTGGAGACCCGCTTCTTCTATCTATGCCATTTACTCTTGTGCGTGGATGATAAAACCCGCAAATCGGTGTTCTCTGCAGGCAAAACTCTTCCGACCACAGAGCGCCTCGCTCATGCCAGGCCTTTGACAAACAAGCCCCGCCTGCCCCGAACCCTGTTTTTCGAGGGACGGCGGTGCGGGCAGCCGGAGTCTGTGATTGATCTCTGAGTGACTTGTACTTTATCAAAGGGCTGATATGATTTCCCGTGTATCTGATTAACCTTCTCTGTAAGCTCGCTATCATTTCTGTGATGCCAGCGGATTATTCTGGACTTGAAAGATGGATATCAGCTCCTTTTAATCAATAGCCTACAAAAGGTGTCACCTGGCTCTGCCCGTGGTTGGTTATCTATGATGCCTGAGCGGAAGGGTGCTGTCATTTGTCGAATAACCTGATTTAATTTAAAGCACCTAGGAAGTGCAGTTGCCTTTATTTTGAAAACAGTATAGAGAACAATACGTCAAGTCAGGTAAATACACGCTCGTTTTCCGTTAGAAAGAGAGTAAGAGGCACAGGACGGGCTCGGCGACGAGCTGGCATGGAGAGGGAAGTGGGGGTGCAGTGCGTGTGAGGCGGCACCCCAGCGTGGGAGCGCTGATGAAGTGTCGCCAGGCCCTTGACTAATTTTCCGTCCTCACTGGAGCGAGCAGGGTGCCGTGGACAGACAGAGCGGCAGAGGAGAGCCAGGGCCGCCCCGGGCCAGCGAGGGGCCACTCCCAGGGACGCCATCAGGACGGCCGGGGCTGGCGACGCGCTGTGCCCTCCCCTGGGTTCTCGGAGCACATGAATAGGACGTAAATTAGCCATCGCTCGTTACTCAGCCGTGCGGCCAACGCCAGGCTCCATATTCGAGATGACAGCTCCTGTGAGGTGGGGAGGGCCCTCAATTCTCAGGGGGGCCGGTCTTCCCGCAGGTCCGGACAGCATCCCGTCTTTTCGGGTGCCCCTGCCCACCCTGTGCTCTCTCATTGCCCATCCCCCTAATGTGAATACACCGTAATTCTGGCTAGAGTATCAGCCCACGGCCACCTGACCGTGACGATGCGGCGCTGTTTCTCAGCGGTCAGTGGGGCAGTCACGAGCACTATTTTTTCTCTTTTGGGCCCGTCTTTCTGATTTCCCTACTATCTTTTGTTTGTTTATATTGTTTCTGTATATAGTTTTACAGCGTTTTGCAGAGTTTCTACTCACATGAACTCAACATGTGAATCGGGGGGACTGAGCCGCTTCCTCGGGGCGCCTCGGGGTTTTGTTCGTTTTTGGCCGTTCCTAGCGAAAGAATATTCTGCCTCCTGCTCGGGGACAGACCTCTCCCTGCGGAGTCCTAGAAGCCAGATCAAGGACGGGAGCTGGAAGTCTCAGCATTTGTGCTGTAAACGTCCGCGGAATCCCTGCCGCCCTCGGCTAAGCCCCGTGTCCCTAGGCCCGTCCCCGCCCTCCACGACCTGCTCAGAGAGCGAGCCACCGGCACACGTCCGGGGCGAGGACGGTGGGCGCCGGGCCGCGTGGTATATGAGAGCGCGTCTGGGGACTCACCCGAGTCTGAAACACTCAGCCCGTGCACCCCCGCCTCCGCCTTCAGGGGGACCCGATGCCACCAGTTCCCGAATCTGGGGGGTACTGTAACGAGAGGAAGCCAGCCTGCCGCTCTGTCTCCGCGTCGCCAGCTCGGGACTCGGGGCTTCCTGTCTGCTCGCCGTCCACTCGCGTCCCGGCGCCCCCGGTTTTAGCGGTTATGCCTCCCAGGCTCCAACGAACGAATCCCTGCTCCACTATTTGAAGAGGCTCGAGACTTCCCAGAATCCTAACAGTGTTGTTATAAAGAGGAAATGAGATAATTTCTGGAAGGAAGCCAGCACAGCGCTTGATACATAATCATAGTGATTATTTCTGTTGCTTTTTATTATTCTGTTCTTGTAAAATCAGCTCAGTATGTAAATTATTTTTGACCAGCTCTCTATAGGCCAAGTAGCAGAGAAGGGGGAGGCCCTGTGAAATTGACACCTGTGTCATTTATCTGATTTATCCAGGTCCTGCTTGCCACTGTTCATAGGTTATTTGTAGAAACATGATCATTTCGACTGAGCTTATCACAAAGAGGGACTGTGTGTGGGACACCCGGCCGCTGACACAGTGGAGACTCTAAATCCATGCTTGGCACCGTGCGAAGACCCCTCTGCACTAGAATCCCAACCTTTTGACGACAGATCGATACGACCGATCAATCCACTGAGGAATGGGTTGGCCATCGGAGGTTCAGGACGCCACCTCCCCACACGTGCCTGGTGTACGCGGTCCAGCAGTGTGCCGCGGCCCAACCCCGTGAGGCGAGCAATCGCACAGCATGTGTGGCGATTCGCGCCCAAGTCCCGAAAGTCACTCTTAGTCCTTGTATGATTTCTGACCCCCAAAGAATTATCAAAGGGAAGACGAGAGGGGAAACGAAGTTTTAAAAAGATGGCGTGTTTTAAAGCCAAAGACGGCACTCGGCTAAGCTTTGCTCAGACCTTTCATGTCCCTCAATAAAGCATATTTTGGGCCATGCCCCATAAACTACTCAAATAATCCATTAAGAAAGCTGTAGAAATCAGCATGGCACACTATCAGTGAGCTGGTTTAGTTATTCGCCGGTTATTAATCTTCTCAGCTCGGGGTCACATTGTCCTGTCTTCAGCATTTTTCACAGTGCCTGTTGATGTCCAGAGAGCTAATGGAGGTCCTGGGATGTGGACACAACAAGCATGATAATCTCTTGACTTGGTGTCACTCTGAGGACCGTCTTCAAACTTGGCGCATTGCCCTGGCAAGTGACCGAGAATGCACCTGTGCTGTTTCTCTGGGTGTTTGTACACTGTTCTGGCAGAGCGATGTCTGTGTTCTGTGATAATTTCCTTATGATCCTTTCACCAGCGGAAAATAATTGGGAGCATCTGTTAGCATCTTCGGTAGCTGTCAATTTCGTTTCCTCTTCGGCTTCTCTATAAAGTTGAGGCAGGTTTCGTCGTTCCTCAGAGAACCACAGTATTTCTTTGGAGACCTCTTTGTATATTTTTCTCAAACTAAACTTTGCTCTCTGCTCCCCAAGCCCTGCGTTTTTCTTAGAAAGTTCCCGCAGTGGCCGCGCAGGGACCCAGACGCAGATGAGCTCAGTGGTGACATTGGTGACGATGATGACCGATTTGTATCGAAGATTTCAAATGCTCGAGTCATGTGACATGGAGCTGCGGGACTATTACAAGTCAAGAAACAAGTTAACCGACTGACAAGACTGGTGAGCTGCCCGTAACCAGTGAGCTAGCAAGCGGTAGAGCCAGAATTTGCATCCAGATATTTCTGGCCGCTCAGCTCTGTTTCTGAACCACTTCCGGTCTGAAAGAGCAGCTTTCTACCCCCAGAATATGCTCCGTTTTGCTACCAAAGTCTGCACAACACCTTTCAGTTCGGACCTATCTTCACACCGGAGAGTGGGAGGCTCTTTCTGCTTAGAATTTCCGTGAGAAAGTGTCGGCCGGTGCCGGGGAGAGCCCTGTCGGCCTCGTCGAGACGTGGGCATCGCTCCGAATGGAATGTGGAGCGATACCCTCTCTGTCCTGCGAGGTTCTTAGGAACGGCTGCTGATTGAGCATGTTACATGGCACGTGCCGGTCTCAAAACTCTCCGTTACTTTACTCCTTAAATCCCGTTTCTTCTAGCTCCTTCTTACATCCCGACTGCTGCAAGCTCCCCTGGTTCCAATACGTCGCATCACATTCCATCAGGATAAAAAGAGAATTAGGCAAAACTCGTTTAGACCTAAACCCTGGCAGCCACCCAAACGCCTCCTTCCCGATGAGCTGAAGTGAGCAGTGAAATCGGTAACTTCTAGGGCTTTGCAGTCAAGCAGACCTGGGGTTGAATACCTGTTTGTCCCTCTAGTTACGGCTGTGGCCCTGGGGATGCTCTGAGCCTCCTTAGGGGAGCCTCAGGTTCATTGTCTATTAAGAGGCGATCATGACCCCCGTGTCACAGAGCGGCGAAGTCTCACTGCTGGCGGTTCATTCGCGCCCCGGCCACTCACCCGGTTGCGTCGCTGCCACACTGTGTCTAAGGGACACGTGCTGAACAGAGACGCGGCCTCCGCCCCAGCAACGCTGCGTGTTAGCGAGGGCACAGCCGCGGGTCTTCGTCCAGAGCCTGGCCCATGGCAAACACAGAACACACGAAAGCCACGACGACGATGATGATAGTGAGCAGTGATGGTGACGGTGGCTGTCACGGTCTCGTCACCGTTTCGCCACGATCTGAAATGGAAATCCCAGCCCGCGGGAACTGGGCCTCCATAGGAAATGCACGTGCTGTATTTTTTTTCTTTGCTCTCTATGCAAATGACCTACCAGATAAGCACAAAACAGGAGGGAAACATTTAATAAGCAGGTGACTCGGCCACCTGGACGAACACACGGCAGCGGTCGCTCTTGGTTGGAGTAACGAAGCTAAACGTTTCCACTGTTTCTCTTGAATCGGCCCCATTCAGTCTTCAGACCCCGTCCGTGGGCACCAGCCCCCAGCACCCCGGGACATGCCATGTCCGTCATCAGAGGCCAACGGTGTGGACGCCGCGTTTTCTCTGTCCGTGTTTCACCCCCTTGTCTAACCAGGTCCACGATTCTTTTGGAATTCGCCGCCTTTCTCGCGGGTCCGCGGCTGCCCCCCCACCTCTCGGGAAACCTGCGGGGGGCGGCCGTGCCCGGATGCTGTCCCGTGACTGCGAAGCCGGGATGCTGTGGGCGTGTGATGTACCTGTTGTGCCTTCGCGCTTAGCCGGAAGCGTCTGGCGATCGAACGCACACTCCTGTGCCCGAACCAGGAATGGCTTTGTCATTGCCACCGGCTTTTATCGAGTGGCCAACAGCGTCTTGGAACTGTGGCTTCCCACAGTGAGCTCAGAATGCCACCCTCTCCTTATCCGCGGAACGAGTCTCTCCTTTTCCTTTTTTTTTTTTTTTGCCCCCAAGCAAATCTTCGGCATCCATAGCAACAGCGAGAATAGCATCTCACATTTGGGTAGCACCTTATGGTTCATGAAGCGTGTTAAAACCCATTAACCCGGTTTGCATTTCATAGCCATCCTGGGATGCCAGAAACCATCACTTCCAAATTACAGATGAGAAAACTGTAGCCCAGAGATGTCGAACGTCAAACGACTTCCCGACAGTGATGCGCCCGTCTGCGTATCGGTGCTCTGTGGCCACACCTGGAAACCAGGTTCATGAGACACTGAATAGAGGGTTTTGTGCATCTCGTCAAACTGACATTCTAAGTAAAACCCGTGGCAACGTCAAAACATCTCTAACAGAAGCCTTTCCGCTTGGTGAGAAACAGCTCGCAGCTACGCTGTCTGGCTGGCATGGGCTCCGGGTCTGGGCTTCTCTGAGTGACGTGGGTGTCCGGCCTCCTCCTAGCCCTCCAGCATTGTCCCCTCTCCTGGGAAGAAATGGCGGGGGCTCTGGCTGCCGTGCCGCGGGAGCGAGCGTTCGCTGTGGGAACGGTACTGTCTGGTGATGACCAAAATCGCAGGTCCTGGTACAGTGTCTGATCGCTCGGGGCCCGTTTGGCTCCCTGCTCAGTGCAGAGAGAGCCCCGTGGCGTCTGTCGCAGGGCGCAGCAGAGCCGTGGGAAAGGAGGAGACGCGTTCGTAGGCCGTGGCATGGCGAACCGATGCACAGGGCCGTGCGCCTGCTTGACGAACGAGCGAACTGGTTTTTCTTAGACGTTATCTCTGCGAGTGTCTGTCTATTTAGTGCTGCAACAATTTGGAAAATTCTGTCTCCTCTTTTGCACCACAGCCCAGAGAGACAGACCAGGGACACGGCATGAGTTACGCAAATAACGAGCGCATGTTTATACAGGGCCGGCTGGGCCTTTCCTCACCACCTCCCCTGCCGATGGCGGGCTGTCAGCGTCTCGCGTAATCCAGGGAGTGAGTACGGCTCCTGTACAGCTTTAAAGGATTTGCTCAGGAGCAGACGTTTGGATGCGCACGCACGCGAACACATGCACACATGACGACATTACTTACATGCACATGCACACATGCACACATCATGCTAACGTACTGGGTCTTATCACGCAGGACACATCACACAATACATGGACACACACATGCACACACATGCACACATGCACAGGACACATGCACACATACATTGGATAACACATGCATGCATTACGCACGCATTACCATGGTTCCTGCACAATGCACACAGACACACGCACATGCACGGCTGCCAACATCTTGAGACACCTATCAATACGCCTGCACAGGCAATGCATCACGCAAGCAATACAAACATACGCACATTACGCACGTGGGTGCACCACGAACACGCAATACGATGCCTGTGGATTACCGCGAATTACATGTGCAATGCATACGCATGTACGCGATATCATCTGCAGAACACATGGATTACCATTACGCACACGGGACACGCAGGTGTTACGCACCATCACGCAATGCCACATGTTACCATTACGTGTGTGAACAACGCAAACAACGACGCGACGCATATGCCGATCAACGGGACACAAAAAACACACACCCCTAGGAGTTTTTGTTCATTGTAATTCAAGTAACGTGTTTCCGGAATGAGAAAGAAGTTTGTGTTTATTTTTTTCCAGTTGACCAAGACCTGGCCAGAAAGCTTCCCGCCCGCCCAAATAAACCCCTTTCTAAAGTGTATGAACAATTTTCAGTGCTGTCAGTCAGTTTTTTAGACAATAGTAGCACTGCGGGGCTCCACAGAGCCGCACGGGAAAACCGGGTGTCACTGTAGAAGAGAGCAGTAAAGACACGTGCAGGTGGCTCTTGGAGCCACGCCAGACCTCTCACTTCAGTGCCCCCTGTAGGTGGAGGGACCAAGATGCTACTTATCCGTCAGTGATCACACTGACCAAGACGCAGCTGGCCCAGCCTTCATCCCTTGTGGCTGTGTGCCTTCCCCCGGGCGTGAGTGTCCTCTGTGCAGCCGTGACCTCTGGGGTGTGTGCGCGGGGGACGCTGCTGCTCTCTGCTGGGTCCTCCGTGCTGTGGTTCCCTGTCTCCGGCTTCCCCGTCCCCCCGCCACCCCCTCCATCCTCTACACAGACTAGACCTAAGTTTTAAATTATTTAACGTATCTTTAGATTTTTATGTCTCCTGTACCTAATTTCAAACACTTGTAAACATCACTCTGAAAATAAACTAAATTAAGTTGCTTTATCCTTCTCTGACCCTCGGCTGATTCCCCACCCCCCTTGGGTCAGCAGCTCTCAACAGAGAGGCCAGATTCCGTTCCCTGGGGAGGAAGCCTGGACTAAATGTGCAGTGGCCCTCACATCGACCCCCGAAAGTGGTTCTTCCTGCACGAGCGTGTTTGCCAGCTCTCTGCCCCTTCCCCCTCGACATGGAGATCAGTAACAGAAACAGAAAGGGGGCGCTCGTCTCACCCTCCTCTCCAGATTCGTCGCGTGTGTGCGCGGATCACACTCGGACGCTGGCGATGCAGCAGGAAAAACTTTTTAGTAGCTAATCTGACGTCGCAGCCGCCACACACCCAGGAGGGGCGCCTCGGTGATCGCGGAGGCCCAGGGGCTGCAGTGGGTTCAGGAGGAAGTGCATTTGGAATGACAGACGAGCCCCCCCACGAGCGCGTCAGCGTGGCCCAGACTGCCGCAGCGGGCGGGGCCGTTTGGTGTGGTTTGGGGGAGAGCTCGATAAATCAGCTCTAACGACGTCCAGGAAAGCAGGCATGCCCTGGGTTTTAAGCGTCGTAGGCTCCTCGGCGATCTTTTTCTCAAATCTGTTAGCAAACAAAGAAATCCTGCTTTAGGATATGAGAATGATCATCCGCTTCCTGAGATGCAGAGGCCTTCAAATGAGGAATTTGAAAACATGCAGCAAATCGCTGACGGAGGCAGGATGAGCAGAAAGGAGGGCCGCCGGCCCCTTCTGCTGAGGCTTCAGCACCACCTGCTGACCAGACGCCAGTCCTTCCGGCAGCTGCGTCGCAGGCAGGGCGCTGCGTGTTCGCTCGGCCCCGTGGCTGTGACAATGGCAGGCATTGTCTGTGAACGCCCCGTCCTCACCTCAGGGTGTGGGGCTCATTTCCTGCGTGGGTTAGACAGAAAATCTCTCACTTTGCATCAGAAGATAACAGCCAGCCGCCCTTCAGGTGCCGTGAGAAGTTCCTTTAATCAGCAAAGACCTCGCCAGGCCTTTCTTCCACCTCGTCTGAGGTGGGATTTTATTTCCCTGAGACGGATGGGATTTCCGTGAGACCCTTTGGCCCAGGGACCCATACGGAAGAGATACTCGTCTGTGTCCTCTACCCCTTTGTTCTCACACAGGAAGAATTCTGATCATTAGTTGATGAAAATGTTTCTCTAGGGTCAAAAGAGATCTGAGGTCGCCACCTATCATTTTTTTTTAAATCTTTCTTGACAGTCAAAAAAAAAAATGCCATAGAGTAATTTTAATTATATCTCGTCTTATAGATACAGCTTCTTTAATTCATCAATAAGAATAGTCTTTCCCAACCGTCTGTTTAGATCATTTCTTTTAAATCTTAAAGAAAGCGTCGGAAAGGAAACGTGCGAGGGTGAATTTCGCGGGCCTGCCCGCGCCTGGCGCTGCTCGGACAGGTTAGCGTTCTGTCCACGTGGCCCCTGCGTGAACGTCTCTCCACGTGGGAAGACATCTCAACGGAGAAACCCACTTCTAAACTATGGCACGGACCTCTAACGGGCAGGTGTGCTTTCCCTGGCGACAAGTAAAACAAAGAGCACGTGGGTTGACCACGAGCGACTTTGAGACCAAGCAGAACCTGCTGATTTAAAAGCAAGACAAGACACAACGAAAACTCCTCATTAACCGCCGTGACTGAGTTGGAGACGGGAAGGGACCGAGGTCACCGGGGCGTCGTCAGAGCAGTCTTCACAATGGGACCGATGCTTCCTGCTGCACGTGTCGACCAGGCAAATCCCATGGCTTTGCCGTTCACGTGGCTGCTCGTTCCCCCCGTACCCATCCTTGGCCACCCGCCTCGGCTTGTGCATCGCGCTGTCCACTCACGGCCGTCGAGCTTACCAAACAGCCGTGCGTTGTGTTTTGTCCCGGGTCCTTGAAAACAGATCGGTGAGCCTTCTGCTCAGGGGTGATTTGTGGCTTGCTTCACGGGATCAGGCTTGGCCTCGTGTTTCCTTCCAATGTCATTTGTCGAATTGCAGCAGCCGTTCAGAGCCCCAGGGCCCGAGACCGCGTGGCAGCGCTTCTCGGCGTGAATGGCTAATGACCCCGACCCCTGGAAGCGCTCTGTGGTCACCGCTGTGTCTTTACGGCCACCGTAAAAGAGCGGATTTCCTTGTCCTCGACGAAGACAAAGTCACCAATTCTTCCCAACTGCTTCCCCATCCCTTGTTTGTACAACAGAATCAGATTTTAATTGTGTTAACAAAACAGGTAAGATAAATAAAGAGAATAACAGCTAATGCTTGTTTTAAAGTTTTTTGAATTCTCAATTCACAATTATAGCTGCTCCATGGAAAATAAATCTTAGTGAAAAGTGCACGTCTGAAAGAAATTAAACGTCTAAAGGATGTCCAAGAGTCACGCTGTGACCAAAACGGAGACCTACAAACAAATGCCAAACCTCTGCGGGCCTGAGGTCATCCAGACGATACACTGGGTATTTTTTATTCCGTAGGGGAATTTTGGTGCTCAGAGTGGCCTGTGCCCAAAGCCAGGGCCTGGAACTCGGCTTCGTGCTAGGAAACTGGGGGGCCGAGGGGCGGGTCTCTACCCAGATCGTAGAACGTCGAAGGGAATTGCTGTGTGGCCCGAGTGAGCAGCGAGCCAGGCCTGTGTAACGTAGGGTGCAACGCCCGATAGTTCGCCACCCTCTGTGAAGCGGACCCCAGATCTCTGACATACCCCGAGTTAGGGCTGTACAGCCACACCGCCGAGGAGAACACTCATGAGGAAGAAACACTCCCTTATGAGGTGAACTTCGAAACCAAAATTATAACATGACGAGGAAGTCTGCCACCATCAGAGACGGTCAGCAGATACAACAAAGACTCACACCAGCAATGATGGAATAATCCGGCAAGGATTCGTAGCCAAGTGGGTCACTTTCTTAAGGATAACCTACCTCGCTGTACCCTCCGTCATTCCCCGCCCCTTCCCTGACAGATGAATTTGTTTCTGAAAAGTAACTCAGACGGCAAAGGACACACTGGAAATTATACTGTTGTCTGTTTTTCGATAGCTGCTTTAGAACATGGAACTTAATGACCTAGCAGAGAAGAATGATCAGAAAATCGATCAATTTTTCTTCTGTTGAATGATGAACTATTCTCTAAAAGCTTAATATCATTTTAAGTAATGCCTTGCCCCTGACAACAGGGATTTTATTAATGTATCGACGCCAATTTTCCCCCTGGTGTGCAATGCAGAAACTCAGAGCGTTTCGATTCTCGCGTTCATCCTTCTACAAAGTAGCTCACAGCGAGTTTTAAGTGGCATGTGCTCTCGATTTACACTGGGACATCATTTTTATTTCTTCTGTGGTGCATCTAGTTTAAAATGTTTATATTTTAAGTACTAAGGCGATCTAAGTCCCATCTTCCCTGCCAGCAGAGGAGTTAGCACAGTGGCTGAGCGTGCAGGGCGGCGAGGGGGCTGGAGATCTGTGTGAAGCACAGGGCTGCAGGCCCGGAAGCCCAGGACAAGGCAGAGTTGAGGGTCAGCTGGCAGAGGGGACAGCTATCAAGGTCGGGGGACTGATTACGCTGAACGAAAAAGTTGGTTAAGCAAATAAGGTATAATACACAGAAGTAGTCGTGGATGTGTAGGTACGTGCATTGCACACGTGTGTGCGTGCGTGTGTGCGTGTGAGCACTCAGCGTTGGGGCCGAGGGGACTTGGCCTCGGTGAGCACGTGGCTGTCCTTATCTTGGTCCTCAAACCGCGGGTGAGACGACCTGTCAGCAGCTGCTCTCAGAAGGGTCCACTAAGGGACCAGGCCGCCCTGGGGACGCTGGTCCTTGGGCTAGAGCAGAGAAAAGTGCAAAGTGGGCCCTGCACACCTGACTGGGCCAGAAAGTAGGGCCACTCTCAACCAATCGTAACGAAGTACGACAAGGACAGAGCAGTCAGCTTACCAGGACTCCCACTGGCCGAAGTGGGGACAATCTGAGCATCGAAATGAATGACGACAGTAAAGATGCAACCCACTGAGTAAAGTAGGAAGCCGAGAGTTTAGACCCAGGTGACACATGCTGTTCCTTCGAGAGGATCGTCAGCTAGTGTGTGTCAAGGAACAACGGGAACAGAGTCGCCATGTGGACGCAAAAACGTCACGGTGGTGGGCGATCTGGGTGGGGGTCTTCTTGGGATCCTGAGCCGGGGGATCGCAGAACACCTCCCACCAGACACCAGTTAGTCACCAGGGGAGAGTGGTCAGCAGAAGCGGGAGGAGAAGCCAGGCGGATGCCAGCATGGCCGGGTGGCCGGGGCCGACGTGGTCAGTGCTGAGACGATGTCACACAGCACTCCAGTGATGGCCCGCCGAGCACGCGCGGCCTCCGTTGGCTCATGGGGAGACTGGCAAGGTCGGTCCTCTCTTCCTGTCCGCGACTCCCACTGGCCAAAGCGGGGACAATTCAAGCGTCCCAGCGAGTAATGAGTGTTCTAAATGCAAAGCATCTGAAGACCCGTGACAGCTGCATTCGGCACGCGTTCCCGGGTGAGGTCCTGGGCCAAGGGGCAGAGATGTCACTGGGGAAGTCGGCAAGTGTTGAATGACACCTGACTTGCACAGAGATGGTGTCACACAGTCGATTTCCTTGTTTGGAGGGCCGAGCGCTGGTTGATAGAGAGGCGTCTTTGGGGAAATATGAACTGAACATTTGGGGCGATGAGACATCGCGTCTGTAGTTGCTCTCCAAAGGTTCGGAAAAAGACTCATGCTGTCGGGTCGATGTTATATATTGTAGATGATATCGCATATATTACATCTCTATCATATACGAGAGGGAAGGAAATGAGCAAATGCAGTAAAATGACAATGGGGACCGGGAGGGAGCGTGTGGAAGGGACTGCGTTCTTTGTACTTTTCTTAAGTTTGACATTATTTCAAAGTAAGTTATTTTTTAAATAAGTTACTTTTTTAAAGCAAGAGACAGTGAACCCTTGATGTGGCCTCGGAGGCAAAGCAGGTGGGTCCCAGCAGAGGCCGGGGTCTGCGCCCGAGCGAGCCGTCGGGTGGCTCTTTACGCTCCGTGGTCTCATAGGTGCGTCAGGGCGCAGAGTGAGAAGCACGCAGGACACTTCCCGACCTCCAGCTCTTCTGGTTCGGGCCTCGGTCTCGTCCGTCACCACATCCACGGTTCTCCGACTGTCAGCCACTGGCGTGAGGCGGGATGGAGCCGGGCGCCAGGCAGCGTGAGATGTGGCCGCTGGCCCTCAGGGGCCTGACGACAGGGACGCACGGGGTCTGTGTAAGTGACGTTTCGCACCGGCGCGCAAGCTCACTGTGGAAGAAACGGAGCAGACAGGTAGCGCGCGTGAGCCTCGCAGGAGAAGGTGGTTGGGAGAACCGTGGAGGGGGCTCGGATTCACATGGTCCCCAGAGAGATCACGGGCGTCGTCCAGCCTGGCTGGACTTCATTGTCACCCTGCCTGAGGGTGCCACCTCTGCTCGAATACTTCCCAACGTGGCGATTATTTCTCTGAGACGGACCATCGCCCTGTGAGAAAGATCGGATCGTCAGAAAGTCACCCCTTACATGGCAGAGCCGGCACACGCCTTTGTAGTTACGCTCTGCTCTCCACTCTGGGACAACACGAGATAAGCTGAAGTCACCTTCTGCCTGTAGCCCCTTCACGTATTTGAGGACCTCTGTTCTGTCCCCTCGAATTTCTTGTTCTTGGGTCAAATACTTTCAGCTATTTTAGCTGTTAGAGACTAATTAGTCTTTCACTAGCCTAGGCCCGTGAATCTGTCGATGAATTCAAAGACGCTTAGCGAGCTCTCTGGTCCCGTTAGTGCAGAATGCAATGGGGCTTTTACCTCTCTGAGATGGACCATCGCATGCGGTGAACGCGACCAAGGATGGCCTTAGCTTTCTCTGGCTGTCGACACCGAAAAGCTCAAGCCTTTTTCCTGTGAACCCCCAATGCTGTCTAACTGAGCCTGCACCCGTGCAGCTGATTTTCTAAGTGTAGCTTTTTGCCTTTGTCCCTATTAAATTTCATCCTAAACGAAAGAATTTGTCCAGCTTAAAATCACTGTGAACTTTAATTCTCATCCAGTGCTTAGGGTATTCCTTTTAGATGTGTGTTTTCTGCAGAATTGATGAATATAGTTCATTCGGCACTGGTTTTATTTTTATTGAAAAATAATGGGACCAGCTAGAGAGGGCCGAATCACCCCGAGACATGCTACCTCCGGGTGTACCATGATCATTAATCAACCGTCTTTGCCGTGGCATCTGGCTATTAAAAAGAGTTCTCCGTCCAGTCCCCCTTGTGTCGTCTGAGATGAGCTGACTTGTCAGCTCTTTGACGAGCTCCCGTTCTTGAAGTGCCTGATATTTAACATGTTCTCTATAAAAATTAATATACGAAAAAAGACACAACCTGACCAAAAGGTATCATCAAACCATCACCATGAAGAAATTCACTAACAAAAGGAGACACGTACCCTCCGTGAATGAAGATTACCATTGCATACTTTACGTACTTTCCCGCTAGACACCGAGTGACTGTCTTGGCCCCATGAGTGAGAGGCAGCTCGGCCACAGCGGGAAGGCTGGAATGGCCTAGGAGAAGTAACATAACATATGGAACACTACAGAACATAAAAGAATATTTTTTTTAACTCTAGGAGGATTAGGCACTTGGTAAGTACATGTATATGTTTAAGCATCAGGTTTACAGAGTTCTGAATTTATCATTCTCCGCATGGTGGACCAACCGTGAGCAGGGAAGTTTAGGGGTGTCGTCGGTCCTGTTTATTGTTGCTATTTAATTACTTCCAAACCCAGACATCGCTTCACATCTTGAGTTGTAATTGCCTTTGAGAGTGCTACGCACAGAACAATAGTTGGAGTTACTCTCCAGAGCAGAAGTCGTAAATAGAAGTTCTTCCTGATCTTGATGAATTAAAACCAAAGGAGGGGAGACAGTTTTGTTTTGAAGAAGCCATCTGTGTGTGTACCGTGTTTGTACTCAAATTTAAGGAAATTAATCGAGTGAAAAGCATCAGAATTCACGACACAGAAAACAGGACTTCTGAATAAGCATACGATTTGAGAAAACAGAGAGCCGATGAGGTTTTAAACCTCTTCAGTTTAATCCTCTCTGGTCCCGAGGGCACCCCTCCGGTGTGTGCTACTTCAGGGCTGAGAATGTGAATTGGTGACGAGAGCTAAGTGAATGAATTAGCAGCTATCAGTGCAGCGACTGTACTGCCACCGTCCTTGAGTTAAGGGACATCTCTGGTCCTCGGTTCACAGGAAGCTGAGTTCACCAGTAACGAAATCTGCCCCAGATCCCTGCCTGTGCGTGAATGGATGAACACTTCTTCAGGGAACAAATGTCAATTAAAACATGGGAGCCAGAATTGCACATGACTCTAGGCGCTGAGGAATGTGCCAGCCCTTTGCTGCTCACTCGGAAGTTGTCAGGGACAGGAAGCCAAGACATTCTTAAACTCTTGAGCCTGGCTCTCTGACTCTGCACTCACGAGTCTGATATGTAAGCTTAGAGCTAGCATCAGCATTTCCAGCAGAAAATCATCGCTGCTTTTGACCTGCCTAAGGCAGCAACTTCATTACTCTTGCACTAAAACCCTCTGAAACCGTCTTCACTCCGTGGCTTTCTCTGAATCTCTTCTGCATTTAAATA
The DNA here is from genome assembly GCF_902729225.1 of Pteropus medius. Lineage (NCBI taxonomy): Eukaryota > Metazoa > Chordata > Mammalia > Chiroptera > Pteropodidae > Pteropus > Pteropus medius. The sequence continues at coordinate 23,822,970 of NW_024349803.1, read as the reverse complement.
TCTTCGGTTGACTACACATAATGAAGAGCGCAAATTGCGGGGTTGTGCCCTTAGACCGTTCTGTGGATGATCTGTGAACGGAGATCGTGTTTTCGGCGAAATGAAAAGCAGCAGCTTAGCACGGCAGAGAGTTCCTTCGGCACGCTCGTCCACCAGCTTCCCTCATTCATTAGGTAGGGACGATAATACCTACTCGTTAAGAAGAAATGAAATAACCCACGCAGATGCTTAACGCCGTGTCCAGGACGTAAGGGGCTCGGTTATTACAAACGTCACTCCCTCGTTCTCTGTTATATTTCTCATCAGACAGGACGCTGTCATCCGTGGAACACACAATACGTGCTTGCTGGACAGATGAACAAATGAATGAAGATACAGTAAAATGAAAATCTGAATCGTTACAGGCAAAGTCAGGGGATGGCTGTGGATAATAGAACTGGGCAACGTCTTGCCACGTAAAAACCATAGATGCCTATCATTTTAGCCAGGTATTATTCATTTATAGGTGAGGGAAAATTTGAATCCGAAAGTGATAAGTGACATGTTCAGTCAAAATGAAGCTATTCCTAGTTTTGTTCGTTTGTTTGTTTTGCTGGGAATTCTTCTAAGGTGATTTGCTCTCGACTCCTTCCCTCATTTAAAAAACAAACAAACAAACTCAATCTGTATCTATTCCTGCCAATCATTTAATCAATAGAGCGGATTTTGATTATGTGACTTGCAAAAGCCTCAGGTTTGGGAATAAGAGAGAGGCCCCCTGGCTGGCATTCCCTGCTTTCACTCATTTCATGGCTATTACTCATTCAACGGTGACCGAAAGCTCACCAGCCCATGTAACATGATTTTTTCCGTTTTCAGAAAACAACGAGCGTGTCCCACCACCAGACCAGCATCTATCGATGGGGCACGGACTTCTCTATTCTAATGATCAGAGATGGTTGCTTTCCATCATTGGATAAAAGGGCGGAAAACCTGTTCTAAATCCTCTCTTTAAAGAAGAAAGTTTAGCACAGGTTGTTGGAAAAAAGATCCGTCAAAGTCTCCCATGAGATATCATTTCAAAGTCCCCAGCGGAGACTCTGCTGTAAAAAGGACACTCACTGAAAGCTTACTCACCCCCCGCCTGAACCACCGTCCCAGGAAGACAGGAGGGGACCATCGCGTGTTCTTTTATCGTTTTGTTGGCTCTGGATGTGTCTTCTTGGCCATGATTTGTCGGGCTGGTTTTGTTTGATTTGGTGTAGTGCAGAGAAATTTCCAGAATATGGCCGAATTCAGAATTTCACTCTTTAGTCACTTACATGACCTTTGTATTGACCTTAGATCGCTTTCTACTGCTGCACTCTCTGACACTATTTATGACATCGAGTTGCAGTGACAGGTGGGACCACCTGTGTGTGAGTGTAGCCTTGGGGTTTATGTGCTAGCTCACACACCGTCTCAGCTAAGCAAGCCATTCCATTCCCAGCTCAAACTATAATGTGAAAAGTGACCTTACAACAGATTCGTAGACCTCTTTTTAAAGAAGTAACACATGTATCACTTTGTCAGTCGTGATCATTACAGCATGATTAATAACTATAGCTATAATAAAATGTGCAAAAATGTCTACTACTTCCGAATGGTTAAAACTTACAAACTTAATAATGCATTAGCAGATTAAGAAAAAAAGGGATAAAGATGTAAACATACCTAATATTATATCAACTAGAGCTGAGACAGGAATATCATACACGTAGCATGTTTATAATAGTGCAAAACAGAACAAAGGCCGTGGACAGAAAAGACTGGAGGAAATTATACTGAAATGAAGAGCTGATTTCAGAGCAGGCCCTTCCAGAAGCTTCTTAGCAGATCTAACCAACCTCAGTGCTCCCCAGCTGGGTCCCGTTGCTCTGGGAAGGTTGGCATAATGCATATTTTCATCTTTTCTTATTAACAACGACCTCTTGGCCTGAATCTGAGCTTCCTAGATGACTGAGGTTTGCAGGTCACAGCCTGAAAAAGAAATAAAGTGAAACTCTACTCAGTGTTTCACCTTCCTGGATGCTACGTTTGTTTCCACACAAGCCCACAGCCTTGGTTCATTTGTCGTGTTTTCGTTCTGCAGATCCAACAAGGGTGATGGTGCCTCCTTCCAGCATGGACGTCACCGTCGGAGAAAGCATTGTTCTGACGTGCCAGGTGACCCATGACCACTCGCTGGACATCGTGTTTACTTGGTCGTTTAACGGACACCTGATAGATTTTGACAAAGACGGGGACCACTTTGAGCGAGTCGGCGGGGTAAGCATCAATGTCCGGCCTCCGCCGGAAATGCGGAGTGTCGGGGAGCTGTCCCACACTGACTCACGCAGCTGGCTTAACTCAAAAAGAAATATCAATTTGTTCTTTGACAATTTTGTCCAAGCACCTTATTTCGAGAAACTCGGGTAATTCCTGCTTCCTCTTGCATGATAAATGCGGCATCACCTACCCAGCCACTCTCTGTGGCGGTCTGCTGTAAATCCTCAACGGCCCTGCAGGGTAGTTATGCAATGCCGTGTGTGAATGGGGAAACTGAGGCCAGGAGGTTGTAAGGCTTGCCCAGGCCTCGCGGTTACTCGGGGGCAGAACTCAGCTTGGAACTTCAGTTGCCATGCTCTGCGCGCCCCGCCCCACCATGCGCCCCGCCCCACCGTGCGCCCCCGAACCCGACAGAGAAAATAGCATAGGGACAGTTTACTAACATGTTTGAAGTTTCTCATGAAAGTCTTCTGGCTCTCCTAGGAGACTCGTCATTGTGGCATTAGGGCTCACGTTCTCAAATCTGAAAGTCTGATTAGAGTATTTATTACCTTCAGATAATTCGAATTCACATGGATCAGTTTTTAAAATGCCTTACTTTTCATAAAAATACATATTACTGAACTCACACCAAGAAAAGTTTAAATCTGGAAATAATTTGGTTCGATCATAGTCGTTCTCAAAAAAAAAAAAAAAAAAAAGTTTTTCTGCCCTAACACGGGCTTACAGCCTCATAATTCACAGATGTTCACTCTGGCCGCCGTGTGTGTGGAGGGGTCTAACCATATGAAAACGGGGCCGTGGCTGAAACGCCGTCGCCAGGCCCCGTGCTGCCCATGACTCTGACTCGCCCGCCCCATCTCACCTCTGCCCTTACGCTGAGATAAATGGCTCACGACGGTCCCCACACAGTATCGACGGAGGACCCGTTTCCTCTCGAATGGGGTCCGACCCCTGTCGCATGCTCGCTGCCTTCTGCCACCAGTGTCTATCGGCTGAGTCACCGAACACCAAAAATGATTCGAGTGACAGTTTGCTCACTTCTCCCAAGAACCGCGTACGACCGGGTCACCGCGCAGGCTGCACGGGAGAGAAATTAACTCATTGCGTGAACGGGTGTCTCTCATCGTCAGCGAACCTCTCTGGGAACCCTCAATGAGAAAGGCCGCATGACGCTGCCAGCGTTAACCATCCCGGACTTCTCGGACACGGTTCAGCCTGATCACCTTGACGGAGCGAGAGAGAGGGTGGCTGCCTCGCAAGGGCACTGAGGCGTCGCGTCTGGAAGAGCATCTGGTCCTGCGCCGCCCACAGCCGGGGACCTGGTAAACTCAGTTCTTGCATCGACCGAAAGAAGGGGGTCAGCATTTGATAGTGGGACAGTGTGACGTGAGGGAACCTTCACGAATTCAACAGAGTGTTTGCGTTCATGCCGACGTCAGTGCCCGGGGCAGGAGAGATGCTACAAATGTTATCTTCTAGAGTGGCACAAGTGCCAATCAATGGGAACAGGTGCGCCTGACTGATCAAAACCCGTGCCCTGCCAGTCAGACAGAGGTGGCCTTTACGCTGGGCTGGCCGCAGTTCAGCCCGGGCGGGGCAGGTGGAGACACGCTTCGCGGAGCCAGGCCTGCTGGCCGTCCCTGTGGTGGTCTCAATCTGCGGATTCGTGCACTCGCCCCCTCTGTGCGGCTGGTACTAGCCCACCAGCTCTCACTACGGCATAAGGACAGCGCCATCGAGTGTCAGGGCGGAGTGTCAGCCACTAGGGTCATCGGCGTGCGCCGGGTTGGCACTTGGGAAGGGAAGAGGGGAGGGAGCAGTTCTGACGTCGGCCCTCTCTCCATGTCCACGACCTGGGTCCGCCCGGTGGGCAGGACGCCGGGCACAGCCGGCCGAAGATCGCACGTTTTGGAAAACTTCCTATGTCATCGTCCTCTGACAGCCTCCCGGGGCTGCGCCCGGAGCGGAGCGGGAAAGCGCCCGGCGCGGCTTCGTGCTCTTCGGACGGGACGTTAGCTGAGATCCAGTCGCCGGTCGGGTCTCACGACTCCAGAGGGAACGAGAGCTCTGAGCCGGTCCCGTCCCACGAGACGCCGCGGTCCTGCCTTTGTTTCTCTTTGTCTCCGCTTGACTTTGAGAACACAGATCTGGTCAAAACGGGTAATGAAAGAGCACACTCGAAACAGTCACGAAATCCTGTCCACGGGCTGCCGTGCGTCCAGACCTCCAGGCCGCAGGTGTGTCCGGCTTCCAGACGCTTGGCAAACAGAGCAGGTCATCGCGATCGTGGAGCCACCTCCTCACCAGGGATGCGGCCCCCCCACCTCCGCACACAGCCCTCGCGAGGCACGAGTTTCGTTGAAATCTGCGCTCGAAGTCCAAACACGGAAAGTGTCTTAGGTAAAGAAGTCGCGATGACAATAATGGCAGTGGGTCCCTTACGCTCCCAGAGGTCACCGATCAGCCGCGTCCGCGCACGTCGGCTCTTCGATGCTCGCGGACCCCTGGTGGCAGTTGTCCGGTTGTACTGAGCGGTACATAGTGGAAACTGGATGAGGAACCACGTGTTATAAGTAAAAGAGCTTTCGGGTCAAAGGAGAACAATCACAGCTCTTCTCGAATTAGGTTGAATGACTTGGACGTGATCGAGCGTGGTCGTCGATAATACCAGATTCCGTTTACTCTGTGCTGCACAGTTGTCGGGGATTCCGCACGCGCACACACGCACACACATGCGCACACACGCATGCGCACACAGACGCGATCTTATTTGATCCTCACAACCTAGCTCAGGTCAGCACACGAAGGCCCAGAGAAGTCAGGAGCATGGGAAGGTGCACGGCAGGGGTCAGCCCGGGACAGTAAGTCCCCAAACTTCAGCTCCGTCCTCACTCTCGGTGTTTGCCTGCCCTCGGGTCCTCTCCACAGCTCCTGGCAGCTCCGTGTCTCCCACTGACCTGGGGACAGTGCGGTGTGTCACGCTGGGACAGCGAAGGGAAGCAAGAGCATGGGGACTTCGCATGGGAATGAAGGCTCTCTGGGCGGCAGGATGGCGTCACGCTTAGAATAAGGGCTGAGGCTCGCCGGGTGGGTTCCCACCGCGGCTCTGCCACTCGCTGGCTCCGTGACTTTAGGCAAGTCACCTAACCTCTCTGTGCTTGAATTTCCTCATCTACAAACGAAGGAGGCGGGAGTGAGCTCGCCCGGACGTGGGAGCGATCAGCGAGCCGATGCAGCGAAGGGCAAGGCGGAGCTTTGACGGATGCCCGCCGGACGGCACGCGGCAGGACGCGTTGTCCCGTGGTGTCATCTGGAGGAAGGGCAGCATGCGGATCCACACTTTGGGGCGGGAAAACCCAAGTCATCTTGCCACCTGCTGGGGGTTCAGAATGGAGCGTGGCTTGCTGGACCTGACGCCACGGTGCCCGCCGGCTGCAGCAGCCACGCTCCGCACTCCGGGTGGATGCTGCCTTCGTGACGGCCTGCGGAGGCCCCACCACGTGTGGCGGAATTACCACGCTGGCGAACACGCGGAAGCATCTCTGGGGCCCACAGACGTCCACTCCGGGAGGCCGCGAGTCCTGCGGACCCGCGCGTCAAACTCACCCTCAGCACATGGAAAGCAGATGGCACCGTGGCGCACAAGGCGATGCCAGACGTCCGCGGGAGCCTGGCCCCACGGGGCTTCCATCAGACCTGGGAGCGGTCACAGCGCTGGCTCGGGGTGGGCTGCGCAGTAAACGCAGATGCCCCAAACACCCGCCTCTCCGAGTACGGGGTTCCCAGGTGTGGGAATGCCAGCGAGGGCGAGGGGCCGAGGGCGAGTGTGAAGGAACCCTCGGGGCTGGATCGGGCACCACCTCACATTGCTTACGCGCCTCCAACGCGGGTGGCATGAGTCCAGGGGCCTGGGAAGCCAGATGAGTCTCGTCCAAGGTGTGTTCTGAACATGCCGGTGTCCTAATCTCTTGGGCAGCGCCCTATTTCTCATCGGCCACGGCTCGCATCGCTAACGCTTTCATCGGCCAGGGTAAAATAAATCCATTAGTCACAGTGTCCTTCCTGAGATAACGATATTTAGAGCTCATTAAAGACTAATTGTAGCCACTTTTCCCTACTTTATCAGCAGGATTCGGCTGGCGATTTGATGATCCGAAACATCCAGCTGAAGCATGCTGGGAAGTACGTCTGCACGGTCCGGACGAGTGTGGACCGGCTGTCCGCCACCGCGGACCTCATCGTCAGAGGTACAGGAGTTTGGCTCTTGTCCTTAAAACCTGTTCGTGGCACGTACCCCTGCACGGAGCTTTAAAAACCTCAGCAGTTCGGCATTGTGGAGGAACGGTCAGGCAGAGGCTAAATGTTGTAAATAGCACTTAACAGTCTGTGGATGTTAAGTGTGTATCGATTTCTCCCGGGAGTTCATCGGGAAAGGCAGAGCAAATCCAGTTACTTTATACTGAAAATCACCCCTGGGAGGGCCGTGGGAGCTGGCCTAGAACAGCTCTGCGGGAACGAAAGCAAAGGGCTTACGGGGGACTCAGGCTGTGCCTTCTCTGTTTCATCCCGGCCAAACCAGTGAGGGCTCTAGCCGCAGCCCCCAGGGGCTGCCGTGACATCATCACCCGCTTTTCCCAGTTTCCTCCATTTTTGTCTCTAAAGCTAATACTTCTGCCTAGTTCCTAAAAGACAGCTTTCAAGAGAGGCTTCTGACTGCCCGAGACGGAGTAAATAAGCTGAGAGTCGATGTAAAAACTGTTTGCGCGAATCTCGTGGGTACCAACAGCGTGGGCTGACTTCAGCCCGATGGCTGTGAATCCCTGTCTGAGCCACGACGGTGGGCAAATGCCAAGCCCCACACACCGGTTTATAAAGGAATAGTGCATGGGCTTTTAAGAAATATTTTTTAATTAAAATAATCTCTGCCAACTGGCATACGCACCAGAATCAAACCGATGCATACTCAGGGGTCTCGTCATGAAGCCATTCATAACATCAGAGTCACCTCTGGCCAGCGTCCCCTTCCCCCGAACCCCCAGCGATTGCGCGTAGATATCTTCGGCCACCAGAACCTAGGGTGCAAGAAGGTAAAATCCAGGGACGCTCAGATTCGGAGGCGGGTGAATCAGTGCATAGACGAGTGTTCTCGGGAGCTACAGAAAATGTTGCTGTCCCTTTAGGCGAGTCAGGGGGAGTGCGTGGGAGTTAGCGGCTTAAACTCGCTGGCAGGAGAAGTTAGCCAAAAATAGCTTTTCCATCCTGTCTGCCTTGGTTCCCCTTTAAGTTGCTTAAAAAAGCTGTGGGTGATGCTGCAGATAAGGACGCAGGCGATAAGGGGAAAAGCTTTCGACCCGGGCAGAGCCACCCAGAGAATAACTTATGGAAACGTGTTTACTCCTTTTTCGGTGGCAGTCGCCATCTCCAAAGCTGGCCTGCGGGCCCCGCGGGGACAAAAGAATTCTGTTGCTGAGCATCCATCCTCTATTTAATTAGGATAATGTTCAGATCAGCAGTTTAAACACCAATAAATTAGACTAATAAATATTTAAATCAGCAATACTTGAAGTTCTTAAATGATATCGTATACTTCATTTCACAGAAAATAGCGTTAGCTACCAGGAGGGATTTGCAAACGCGGTCAAAAGAAAATCTAGTCTAATCAGTTAGTAAGGCCGATAAATTAACATGCCATTTTAAGCCATAGTCGTGCGTTTTATCTCCTCTAGCTCTGCCCTCGCGGCGGTTCCACACGTCACGGGGGGCGGGGGAGCAGGAGAGCCCTTCGCTGCCACGTTAGAGACTTTCGTCCTGGAAACGAGCACAGCTCTGGCTTCCTTCACTCTCTGATATGTACACTATTTAGTCTGTAGCCGCCTAACATGGCGAGAAAGGCCACCCTTCCCCGAGCGAGACACAGAGACTCCGGAGTCACACCGACACCCCTGTGCTGCAGCCCACGACAAAACCCCACAGAGCCCCCGGCCCAGTGAACTTTCTGTTCGGAAGATAAAGAGACATTGGCTCATTTTGTCATTTTGAAAGAGGGACCCCACTTCCCCAAAACAAAGCCCGTAAACATTCTGTAAGATCATGTTGGGGGCGGGGCGGGGCGGGTGGCTGCAGCATGACTCAGAGCAAACCGCCGTGAAAGTCCCGGCTCCTCGCGGGGCCCCTGCATTTCCTTCCTACGCAGTTGCCCATCATGGGCTCAGCTACTAACAGTTTAATCCGTTGAGGAGTTTTCTGCTTCTGGCGCCTTGATTTTAAAGGACATCACAGGAGCAGCCATTTAAAAAAAAAGGGGCGAGGGTGGAGATGAGCGTGTAGGATGAGAAAGTTGGTGAGAAAAAAGAGTGTATTGTCTTCTGGACTTTATTGGTTAACGAGGGTCCCAAAGACCAAAGGTTACCTCAGTTCTGCGGAGGTGGATTTAGACTGACAGGCTGAAATGTCACCGTGGGAAATTAATCCGTTCTAGCACGCAGATTTCTAGACCTTTCATTCCGGAGTGGGAGGGAGCAGATAAATTTAGTCTCACCTGTGGGTCTATAAAAGTGACTTTTAAAGAAGGAAAGAGAAATTTAGGGCATCACATAAAGGGTTCAGGAGTGAATCACAGAGCAGAGTTTCACTCCAGGCAATAGCCGTGAACTTGTCACCTCTGTGGGTGGTCTCCTTCTTCCAGGCCTTTGTGACATCGCCCAATAGTGTCCTGGCAGTCCTCGGATTGCTGTGCTGGGCGCAGCAAATCCCTCCTGGGAACAGCTGCTTGTGCCTGAGCGATGGGCACCCAAGTCGTCCCCCTGTGTCCCCCGCAGTCACCTTGTCCCCCGAGGAGGTCAGCTGCGCCTCCTGAGAAATGCAGTGAACCTCCTCACTCTGGGGCAGCTTTGCATCTTTGCTCTGGCCGTTGACATCTGGGGTTTGCCGACCGACCGCGGTCCCTCCCCCCGTTTCTTTACGATTTCCAAGCCTCCCTTAAAAACGCTCCCCCATCTCGACGGTTCAGGTGCGTGAGCATAAACGATGAGGGCAAATAGGAAACTCCAGGTGAGCCGTGCAGAAACTGCAGAAGAGGCCCTGAGGCCCCAGCCCGATTTGGGAACTGCTTTGAAGGAGCCACCGTCTCGCGTCTCTCGAGCACCGGCCACCTTCACAGCGGCTGGGGGACGGGGCCAGGAGGACATGCAGCGGGAATGTGCAGGGCAGCACCTCAAGCCCAAAGTTCTGGCACCGTTTCTGCTCTCACACACGTCCTCGGCGGCGGGAACAACCGTTCCCAGAAGCCTCTCCTCTTTAGTTAACACCGCCGTGTCCCCAGATAATAGTTGGAAGCTGGAAACACGTGATGGGTGAATGAATGCATGTGGGCCCTGTGGTACCCCGGAATTCTCGGCACCTAGAATGACCATTCTCTGGCCATTCTTTCTTGACCCGTGAGCTCTCAGGAGGAAGGGGCCGTGTCTCATTCTTCTCTGTGGTTTTAGAGGCTGGAAGAACGCGGGCACCTGGTAGGTGTTCAGAAGTGACAGGTGACGAACCCGAGAGCAGTGCACAAACGGTCTCAGGCGTCAGGCCCCATTGGATTAGGTGATCACTTCACTTGGACGTTCGAACGCAACACACAGCTCCAGTTCTGAGGGTCTCGCTGTCTTGCAGGTCCTCCAGGCCCCCCGGAGGCTGTGACCATAGATGAAATCACAGACACCACCGCTCAGCTCTCCTGGAGACCCGGGCCCGACAACCACAGCCCCATCACCATGTACGTCATTCAAGCCAGAACTCCGTTCTCCGTGGGCTGGCAAGCAGTCAGTACAGGTACCGTCCTGATGCTCGGCCGGCATCTCATGGGCCTCCTGACCCAGCATCGTGGACAAAGGCCCGCGGCAGACGCCGAGGGCATCTGGGTTCCCGGTCAGGCACAGCTCCAGGTGACACATGATTGCGGTGTTGCCTGGAACTCAGACAACGGGACTGTTGGTTTTTGAAAATATTTTGCTTCGTATCAGCTCATATGTATTTGTTTTTTACCTTATCCTGAGCAATAGTGTTTGTGAAATGATAGGTCTGTTGTCTTGGTTATATTTTCTCTTAATGCACATTACAAAGTACATTAGTTATGAAAATCATGATAAAGTACATTAGTGATAAAAATCAAATGCCTCCAACCGTGTACCACAAATGGTACGCTTTGGGGAGCAGTGTCTCGTGCTCCCCCGCTGGCAGTTTTTGTAGAGTGTACACACTGCTGTCGAGAAACCGAGAACCGCGACCCACACAGAGGCTGTCGACCTGCCACCCGTTGTTTGAGATGGACAGACATCTTGGGCACGCAGAGGCGTGAGATTTTGTTTTGTTGAAAAAAAATACGTGACTTGGCCATCCCGTCTCTGGCCCTGTCAACCGCTCCCAACCGACTCATTTTGTTATTTCATTTAAGTTTCACTTGAGGAAAAAACTGGACAAAGAAGTAGTTGTCATGAGCAAGATACACAGCCCTGAAGCCCCCAAGGGTGGGCTGTGCGGCCTCGATGTCCTAAAGCGGAAGTAAACGGAGCGATGGGCCCCGGCTGGTGCAGTCACGTGACTGGTGTTGGTTTCCAGAGCCCCAGTCTTGTCTTCATCTTAACTCGTCCGACCCTGGGAGCAGGTTCCTGCGTTTCCAGCTGAGTCTGGAAACTGACTTTCCCGCGTCGCAGGAGGGTTTGGGGAAGGAGAGACGGGAAGCCTGGGCGTTGGAGGACACGGATTCTCGGCCTGCGTCTGCTCGCCCGCGGGCCTCGAGACAGCTTTGTCTCCTCTCTGGTTAAACGGGCATGACGAGAATTGTTTGCGGCCCAAGAGAAACGATGGCGAAGCTTTTTCGGAAACAGGAAGTGCCGCGTAGACGGGAGGAAGCGGGGCGAAGGCAATGGCGATGCCAGTAACATGTCAGGACTCAGCCGCTGGGGCTCGCGGAGCCCTGTGTGCCGCACGCTCTGCTGGGGTCTTCTCGGGTCTTCTCGACGCCCCGGGACCGCGCACCGCTACCGGGCTCGTACCGTGGCCAGGAGACCGGGGCACGGGCGGAAAGGTTAGGCGACCCGCCCAAGGTCATTTGGCTGCCAAGTGCAGACTCCGGGTTAGGATCCCGGGGGTCTGACTTCAAAGCCCGCATGTCCCCTTTGAGAGGTAGAACTGTGTGTGTCACTGAAGCCCGGTCCCCAGTATGGTGGCCTCAGCTTTGTCCTAGGAGACCTCCCTTCACATATTCTGGGTCCAATGGCAAAACTTTATGGTCGTCAGTTTAAAACTCAAAAGGCTGTGCATCGAGCTCGGACACAGCATCAGAGCTTCACAGCTGTGACGTCAGGGCCATGCCCTGTCATGGAGCAGCCTGTCCCCAAGCGCTGCTGGGTGGGCCCGGCCAGTTCTGCCCCCCTGACCCCACTGTGTGTGCCCCCCCACTCCAGGCATCCCGTTTGTGCTTCCATCCGACTCTCTTAGGGTGTGCTCCCCAAGTCCCAACAGGAGGACCGTGGGCACACAAGTCCTGACCCCGCTGTGACAGTAAGTCATAGCGCTTGAACCAAGCCCTCGGGCAGACAAAGGTGCAAAGCCACGCGGCCTCGGGAAGCCCCTCGGCCATTGTGGGGCGCGTCCCCTCCTCAGAGCAACGAAGATGGTCCTTGAGCCATGATCATAGGCTGGTCGTGAGGATTCATCAGTGTGCCCCTCGCTCTGTGGCCAGCGCTGGAGACAGGGTGCACGGTCGCAGCGATCACAGCCAAGTAGCTCTGGGCCTCGAGGACGTGTCCTTGGTGACGTCACCCGCGGGTGTCTGAGCCGCCAGTCGGGCGGAGTTCTGGGATGACCCGCCCGCCTGTGACGGCTGTCCACTCTCGGGTCTCCCGCAGTGCCCTGGTGACGGGGACGGGCGGACGCAAGTCCCCGTCTCCCCCACAGGAAGCCCTTCTGCTGTCTTTCAGTTCCCGAGCTCGTCGACGGGAGGACGTTCACCGCCACCGTGGTGGGCCTGAACCCCTGGGTGGAGTACGAGTTCCGCTCGGTCGCGGCCAACGCCATCGGGGTCGGGGAGCCCAGCCGGCCGTCGGAGAAGCGCAGGACGGAGGAGGCCCGTGAGTAGCCGGGCGCTGAGGGCCGGTCCCGCAGCCACCAGGGGGCTTCACGCCCTCCCCGCCACCCCACCCGCAGCCGGCGACCCGCCCGTCCCTGGCTGGTGTGTGCACACGCACACACACGCACATGCACACACATATACACACATGCACACGCATATACACACATGCACACGCATATACACACATGCACACACATGTGCACTGTGCACGCGCACGCACATGTGTGCATGCACGCACACGTGCACACACGCATATGCACGCACATGTGTGCACGCACACACACACCCCAGCAGCGAGTTTCAGTGGCAGGTTGGTGCCCGCCCTTCCCTGGGCCCCGTGTGGGGGACACGCTGTGTGTGGTCCTCTCAAATGCCCAGCCTTCCTCCACGGGTTCGTTTGTTGACAGGACCCCCCACCAGGATGCATGTTGTTCTAAATACACACACACCCCCATTTCAAGTGAAATCAACTCACAGAAATCATGCATAGCAAAGAGTACGTTCTTCAGCAACGTTCCATCAGGCTTTCTCGGGGTGCGGAGCACCGCCAGGAGCTGACACCTGCAGCGTCCGGCTAACCCTGGGGGCCCGGCCAGCACTTCCGTCTGACCCGGTGGCCACAGCTGGACGAGCACGGGGGGAGCTGCCCATGCCCGAGCCAGTTACACCCGTCCTTCTCTCTCCTGAAGGGATCCCCAGTGTGGGCCTTGGGGGGCCCCCAGCCGAAATGAGCCCTGTGTTTGCTGCAGGGCCTCACACACACAGGAACTCGGACCCTTCTCTTAGACAAAGTCCCATCTAGATCCATGTCCTCGCTTTACCCCAGGGGACATGGCTGGTCACCACGACGTGCCCCAGCCAGACATGGCCGCAATCCGCCTAGAGTCTCTTTTTCACACGCCGATGATCACACAGCTGGCCCCAGGCCTTACCCACCCCAAAACCGTAACTAACGCCTCTCACAATCCTGAGGTGGAAGCTAGCATAACGTCCCCTCTTTCACAGAGAAAACGGAGGATCAAACAGGTTAAGCCCAGTGAGCCAGGGGTCAACCCGTGTCCACCCCTCCCTTCAACACCCAGCTCAGAACCCACCTTCCTCCCATCAGCCGGCCCTGCCCCGAGCGGCCCGTCTGCAGACGTCACTGTGCTCCCGTGCTGTGTGCCACCACAGGGTCCGTACACGCCGGCCCAAGCCGCTAGGGACCCCGGCCGCTAGGGACGGAGCCGAGCGCGTGGGCAGCCACGTCAGATAACACGAGCACCTGTTGGAAGGGAAACGGGACTAGCGGCTGTTCGCTCGGTCCATTTTGCTTCCTCAAGGTGATGCCTTCGACCCCTCGGCCACTGACCTCGAAGGACAGTACTTGTTGGAAGGGGCCCCCTCAGCCAGGCCCTCGCTCGCCGTCCCCACCTGACGTGATTTGTTTCCTGTCTCCTCTGCAGTCCCTGAAGTCGCCCCGGCTAACGTCAGCGGTGGTGGAGGCAGCAAGTCTGAGCTGGTCATAACCTGGGAGGTAAATGAATCACAGGACAGAAAGAACATGCGTTAGTCTAGGCTGCTTTGTTATTTCCCTCTGTGCGAACATATCTGGGAAGGTTCCTCCCCTGTTTTTATCAGCTAAAATCCATTTGCATGCAAACACTCCCTCTCACGCAGCTAACAGCTAGCAGGGAAAGAGGGTGCCTGCCCACCAATTGCTGAGTTAGGTTTTAATCTGCTGCATCATAGGAGAAACAGTCACGAAAGAGAAGATGACATGAGGAAAAAAAATATGTGTGTGTGTGTGTGTGTGTGTGAGCTCTGCCCGGCAGCCTGCTACACACACACACACACACACACACACACATACACACATACACAACCACCCACCCACCCACCCACCCCAGTTCTGCCTTTCTTCCCGAATTGCTCCATGGCCAATTGACTGAAAACATCTGCCAGCAATAGATTCAGTGAACCAGCGTGATTTCCTGGCAATTAGCTTTGACGCTGGAGCTCTCTTCTACGAGGTGTTTTCTAAACAACCTGGAGGAAGATTAGTCACTAATTTATAGAAATCGATTCTGGGAGAGGAGGTGGGAGTTTGAGAAAGGGTTCTTGATGTTTTCGAAGGATTCTAGACAACAGGCCAGAAGTTAAAATCATTCATTCAGCCAAAGCCCCAGCAGAGGGAGAGAGTCCGTCACCGGCTCAGCCCTCCGGTTCTGAGAGGGGACATCTTGGCTCGGCCAAGATGGTCTTTGCTCCTTCGGGTCTTTGTCTGTGCGGCGCTGGACGAAGCCCCGCAGTGGAGGGTCCGTGTTGGAGCTGTTGGTTTCGGATCAACTGCCCGTGTTTCTCGTAGTCGTTTCCAGCTATCCCAGATCGGGAGCTGACGCCACGCTCTCCACTGCACATTCTGGGTTGTTCATTTATTCGTTTGTTTGTTTTAACCCTGCTCCGCTACGTCATGAATATCTGAGGCAGCCCAATGGCCGGCCAGGATCTCAGGACCTTGACAAAGCCTGAGATCAGATAGGTTGGGGCTGGGGGGCGGGGGGACCTAAGCTCGGAATGTTCTGTGGGGGAGGGGGGAGGCAAGCATTCTGCGTTTGCCTCGCGTCACCGTGACTTCTCAGCCTCCCTTCTCCCCCAGACGGTCCCCGAGGAGCTGCAGAACGGCAGAGGCTTCGGCTACGTGGTGGCCTTCCGGCCCCACGGCACAGCTGTGTGGATGCTGACGGTGCTGGCCTCCGCCGACGCCTGCAGATACGTGTTCAGGAACGAGAGCGTGCGCCCCTTCTCCCCCTTCGAGGTCAGGGTGGGCGTCTACAACAACAGAGGAGAAGGCCCCTTCAGCGCCACCACCGTGGTGTACTCTGCAGAGGAAGGTACGGGTCCCGCTGCCCGGAATGGCTCTGCCATTCTCAGATGCCGACTTTAGGACAGACACTCGGTTGGGCGCTGCACCCATAAGTCCAGGGCATACTGTGATGTGAGGGGCGTGCGATGTAAAAAATGTGGTTCATCGACCACCAGCGGTCTCTTAGATAGACATCCGGTCCCCGGAGGATCAAAACAAAGGGCTAAGTCCGTTGCTAAGGACCAAAGCTGCAGGTGCCGTAGAAGATGGTCGCATCTATTTACATGTTATCCGCACTCTCGAAAGAATTCGACCTTATCCCGTTAGATGAATATCAAAAGATAATCTGCACTTTCTCGCACCATTTTTCTTTTATAAATCATGTTGTGCTTAGAAGTTATTCTGTTATTAAAGAAAGGAGTGAGCCCTGAAACAGCGTGGCAGCTCTCGTCGCTGTCCCCAGGGTCATTCTGTGTATTGTCGCTGCCCCCGGGTGACCCCCGCTCTCTGAAGGCCCCTCACACCTTCGGTAGCGTTGGAATTCGTCTTCATCGTTTTCAAGGTCATGGTCAGAATGACCCTGTGTTAAGACATCTGAAAGTCAAGTCACTGATTTGGAGTAGATGGGGATGTGACACCCCCCCCAGAGAGAAAGCCAGCCCTTAGGCAGTAGCCCCTGTGCTACCCCAGCCTCAATGTCCCCGCACACGCCACGCCCCAGCCCCAGCCGAGGGACTTGCGGTTGCCCAGCCAAGCCGAGCCCCGGGCACGTGCTTGCCACCACTTCCCTGACGCCCCCTGTCGTGCCCGCCTGAGATTTCACCCTCACCCTCCCAGACGCAGCGCGAACCGCCGAGGCCCTCTCTCGTGTCCCCAAGCCAGCTGAGTTCCCCGCTTCGCTCGCCCCTGATGTCTTCACATTCTTCGTTGTGACGCTCATCCCGTGTATTGTGCATGTTGGATTTTAGCTTTAAGTCCTCACTGAGGAGTGTTTCTTAAGGCCCAGCTATTAATTTTTCACGTCTGTGTCATTGGTGTCTAAACGCGTGTGACACACAGACCCTTAGTAAATGCTGAATTAGTGAACGCGTAAGTAGACGCGTACGTGGTTCCAGACAGGCAGGGCCTTGGGGGTGCCTTGTCCAGTGCTCTCTGGAGTGTGACGTGCCTTCCAGAGGGGGGACACGAGCTGCTGGGAGATGCAACCAGATGCACTTCTAAAGCTATGTCATGGTTACGTGGATTCGAAATGCATTAGGAAAAAAAATACAGCTATCAAATCAAAACCAGGATTTCATGAACGTTATTGCTCATGACGCGGCCGGATTTTTCTTTAAGGAGGACCCCTGGAAGGAAAATATTAATATACAAAGATGGTACACAGTTTGGGTGAAAATCCTGTAAAACGAAGTGAATTTGGGAGACAGTCTTGGTCCAGATGCTTCTCTGCAGCTGAGGCACAGGGAGGGGGGCTGACTTGCCCGAGATCACACAGTCGGCCGTGTGGGGCTGAGCTGTCCCCGGCTGTCCCGAACCTGTCAAGTCACTGGACTCTTGTTTCCTTCTCTCTCATATTCATAATCCAGTGACTACTCATCCCTCCTGTGACAAATGCTAAGTAAGGATGCGTGTTAAAGGAATTGCTGGCTACGAAAACTTGGGGCTTCGACTTAAGTAGTTCCGGGGGACTTTCCTCCACCTGCCCCCAAATTTAGAATCCGAGGCTCTGGACGAGTCTCTTCATCACCATTGCCATCACTCCCCCCTTCCTGCTGTCACTCAGGGCTGCTCTGTAAAACTTCGAAGGTTTAGACCAATGCCGCTGAGGGTGACCCTATCACCGTGGACTCTGCACCTCGTGATGCTGGTCCCTAGAGGCCCGTCCCGATGCAGCTGACGTAGTAAAACCTTTTCCCTACCCTTCTGCAGAGCCTACCAAACCGCCGGCCAGCATCTCTGCCAGAAGTCTTTCTGCGACAGACATCGAAGTCTTCTGGGCCTCCGCCAAGGAGAAGAACAGAGGACGGGTACAAGGTTACGAGGTTAGCGGGGGTCGGGGCGCTGGGTCTGAAAGATCCCGACGCTCGGTGATATCTCCGAGACACGCTGTGACAGGAAGGGCCCAGATCCCCACGTACAGGCCTTCGTCTAGGCCAGGCCTCCACGGAGGCCCCGAATGTCCCTTTTCTGCGACACCCTCCAGAGATGCGTTTGAAAATATATGCAGGTCCGAGCACTTACAGGATGGCTGTCCAGATGAACTTGGCCTTCTGATGAGCCCACGGTCACTCAGGCTCAGAACAAAGGGAGGAGAGAAAGATTGAGAAATAAGCAAGAAAGGCTGGGGCAGTCACCATCTCGCTGTGACCTGAGCACAAAAAGGGACCCTTCTCACCGAGGGTAATTCCCCGCAGCAGACAGAGCTCTGGGTTCTGAAGCTCTGCTTACGAATCGTTACAGAAAATTAACTCCGTCATCAGAATCGGTATTGAAACATGTATCACCTGATGACGATGGAAATACCTGTCGTTTTGTTTTCTCAGATTAAATATTGGAGACACGACGACAAGGAAGAGAACGCTAGAAAAATACGAACGTTTGGAAATCAGACGTCGACAAAAATCACCAACTTGCAAGGCAGCGCGCTGTATCACCTGGCTGTGAAGGCATATAACACTGCCGGGACAGGCCCCTCCAGTGCCACCGTCAACGTGACAACCAGAAAGCCACGTGAGCACAGCCTTGCTGGGACGTAGTTTAGGGATTCCTCAGGCATATCCCAAGTTCGTTCTCTGTCCCCACCTCCCAGCGATCATTTGCATACTAATTGGTTCCATTCTGCGGATTCAAATTTACCTTAGCATTTTAACCAAACCTGTCTGAATAGCATGCAGAATTCAGCGCTGTGGAGGACAGAAAGATAAATGTTTTTCTCCTCACTGGGAAGGGCCACTTCTTTTAGCTATAAATGTTAGGCGACCAACTGAATCTTTTTCCATTTGCGATGCCTGAAGTCGTCAGATTTTAGCGACCTTGAAGACACATATTAGGGCAATAGCCCATTAAATTGCCTCCACTCTCCGATTCCAGTGAGGAGATGTTCCTCAGCCTCCATGGCGACTTAATAATCTGTGACTTCGTATATCTTAATTTTTTTACAGCACCAAGTCAGCCTCCTGGAAACATCATATGGAATTCATCGGACTCCAAAATTATCCTCAACTGGGATCAGGTGAAGGCCCTGGACAACGAGTCGGAAGTGAAAGGCTACAAAGTGGGTAACTTTTTTTGCAAAGGCCCCTAATCCTTCCTCTAGTGGAGACGGTCCCTTCGCATGAGTCGTCGGGACCGTGGGCTTCCTCCCCGTCCCTGGCAGCACCCTCCTGGCCTCGGGGGATTGCCCCCAGGTGGTTCGGGCTGAGTTTGACAGGCGGTCCCTGGCAGCGGGCCGGGGTTTAGAGAGGCGGATCACTGATGCTCAGGCAGCGTCCGTCAGAACTGGCGAGGCTCCCCCAGGTCACGTGAGCAGACAGCCCCGAAGACCCGTGCTATTGGCGTTTCTGTCCATGTTGCTCATTCTTGTCTTGGTGGCGTTTTTATTGAATCGACAGAATAGCTCCTCAGCATCGCGAGTGCTTAATCATTTTTGTTCCCGACCCTGTGGGTGAGAAGATTTATGTGTAGAAACTGAAGCAAGGATTTTTTTTTTAAGAAAATTCGTGTGCCTGATCCCATGAGTCAGTCCTCGTGACTTAGTAATCCCGACCGAGTCACACGGGCCGTTGCTGGGGTGGGGTGACATAGGTGCTTCTTCACACCCACCTGCTCCTTGGTTGGGAGGGTCGGCACAGCTCACGGCCCCCCGAGGCCTCTCCGTGTGGACGGCTGGGGCGTTCGGGGTGGTCAGCCTTCCTGCACGGCGGGGGCCCCAACAAGAGCGGAGGCGGGAGCCCTCTCAGAGGCTCAGGCTGTGACTGGCCACAGTCGGGCCAGCTGGGGATCGAAGGGAGGGAGGCAGATTCTGCCTCTCACGCGAGGGCAGTGTCGGGTGCGGGGAGCCGGGGCTCGGGGGCGGCCATCTGTCGGCCATGGCATGCACGTGACCTGGCGGCCGCTCACCCCCGCCCCCCCGCCGATGTGTGGAGAGTGAATGAAGTTGCTGAGGACATTGAGCTGGAGGACAGGA
This sequence comes from Pteropus medius, assembly GCF_902729225.1. Taxonomy (NCBI): domain Eukaryota; kingdom Metazoa; phylum Chordata; class Mammalia; order Chiroptera; family Pteropodidae; genus Pteropus; species Pteropus medius. The sequence continues at coordinate 23,803,530 of NW_024349803.1, read as the reverse complement.
GACTCTTGGCACACGGCGGCCACTTCAGATAGCACGAACGGAATTGCCGCCAAGGAACGGAACTGTGGCCAGCGAGTGACAGCGGCGTGTGCGCGACAACGGGCTTAGTTTCATCTTTTAGGAGCCAAAGCTCTCAGACGTGGACCCGGTTCAAAGGGAGGCGGAGAGGGCTGTTTGTTACTGGAAGTAACTGAGTGTTCGCTGGATTGTACCGAGTGGGATGTCACGGAGGAAACGCAGTGTGGACAATTAAATTCTATGGCATTTTGAATTCTGCCCAGTCCTGGAATGTTATGAGTAAGTGACCAAAACGAGGCTTTTGAGAAACGGCTGTCACTGGGCTGTGGCGACGATGCCCTGACTGCCTGTGGTTTCCTATCGATCCCTCAAAGAAAAAAAAAATTTGCAAGTCAGTTTTAATGATCTCTCCCATAGTTTTTTGTTAGAAAAGAAACATTCTCAAAATCAAATCTATGATTTTCAAATGTTTCCAAGTAGCAGATCTTGGATGGCAACATTTCCAGGAGCCTTGGGGCCTGGTCTCTCGCCCACCACAGAATAAGTGGGAAATGAGCAAACTGCAGAGCCTCGCGGCCAGGCGGGGAGTCTGGCCGGCGAGAGGCGTGTGCTCTGCCACGCGTGCCGGCTGCTGCCCGCTCCCTGCCTCGTTGCCCTGTGGACAAGGAGGCACAGTGCCACAGACCCTCCAGCGTTTCCAGAGATAGCAGGAAAGCGGATTTTTATTTTTTTAAAAAAAACTTGCAGTTTTAAAATGTTGGCAGTTCATCCAATCTTGTTTTGTTTGGTTTTTAAACAACATTTGAGGCGACGCGGTGCGGGCCGAACCGGAGGTCTGCGGGCCGAGTGCGGCCCGCGGGCTGCTGGCGTGTGCGGCTCTGGCCACGGCTGTGCGGAGTGCTGGGGAGGCTGTGTGCCAGGTCCTCATTAAAGAGCCTGGGACTGATGGAAAGTCGTCGCTGAAGCTGGACCTGGAAGCTAATGTCGTAGGTGGCAGAGCCGCCTCGGGCGCTACGTCGTAGGTGGCAGAGCCCCGGGTGCTTTGTCGTAGGCGACAGAGCCCCAGGCACTACAACTGGAGTTTCAGCAGGCCCTCCCGCCATGGGCAGATGGCCCTGCAGCCCCGCGGGGCAGTGGCTCAGTGCGCAGGAAGAGAAGCAGGTCCTCAGAACCAACCTGCAGCTCTTTCTCTGGCCCCTTATAGGGAATCTTCGGGGAGGGCGCAGAGAACGGAGGGCGAGGGGACCACGCTCCGATCCTCGTTGGCGACGCGACCGTAGGCCAATCGCACCCTTTCTTGGACTGCACGTGCTCTTTGGCTAAAGAGAAACTTTCTAGAATCTTCATTTCCGCCCGAGCCTTCTCCGTCCCTCCTCCCCGAGACCTCCATCTTTCCTGCCATGTCCTTAACTGGCCACTCACCGCTCAGGTCTGAGTTCACACAAGCCTTCCCTAGGCTAGAACGCTCTGTTTGCCACATTTTATGAAGTGCTTTTTATCATCTTGGGTAATCGTAATTGGCTGATGACTTGCTGTAAATCCCCAGACCGTTGTCCTCAAGGGAAGAACAGTGCCTGAACTGTCACCATGATGTCTCCGGCCAAGGGTACGTGTCTGTGGGGGCCCTCGCCTCCCGAACTCCTAAGCCGTTAGCCTCTTGGTGTAAAGTAATGTGAAAGAGTCTATCTGATGAGTTTTACCCAGGACAAGGGACACGGGGCTGGGCGGGTTGGAAGACGGAAGACTCGAGGGCCGACCAGGTGGAGAAAGATGGATGGCCACGGTCTAAGATAGATGGCCACGGTGGAAACAGACCCCCGCAGCTTCGGAGCTGCAGCCGGGCTAACCCAGCCAGGACCTTAATCACCACGTGAGGCAAATGCAGACATGATCGGGCTCAGCCGATTCCGCCAAACCAAGGAGGGGTATGAAAGACACAGAGAAAAGTGATCCCTCCCAGCCTCGCCCATCAGAGCAGACAGACAAGAATAAAAGTGTGAAGGGTGTGGGGGGCCCTGGGAAGGGGCCCGAGTCCCGCGGGCGCACCTTTCACTAGATTTTGAGCTCGTATTTGAGCTGGTGCTGAAATGCCGTGAAAGGCAGGGAGCTGCCTACGGCATTTCAGGCGACCAAGCGAGGTGTTAGCTCCGCTAGAAATCCCACAGGGCGTCGACCCAAAGCCCTTCACCTCCGAGACGCGAGGGCGAAGCCCACAAGGGCCTCGAGCATCCGCAGCCTTCCCCGGGCCGGGATCTGTACGCAAGCTGAAGTCCACCTCGCTGAACGAGAGCTGAAAGACAATAGGCATTTTTACAAGAAAAATTGGGAACAAGCATTATCTATTATTGCCACTTCTTCGTACTCCTGCCTGCTCTCAGGACCTCGTGCACGAGAAGCCATCTGGGTAGCACTCAGAAGGCCCTCATAGTTCTGCAGCTCGGCAGACACCTCTGCAGACACGACGTGCACGTGAGCAGTAGAGAATCGGGCAGGGCACGGTGGCGGAGAACAGAGCACGACGGACGTGGGGCGCTGACCTCCCAGCGAAGGCCCGCTGGCCTGGAATGGGACTGGGGAAACAGCGTGGATTTCCCGAGAACGAGAAGAAAAGCCTGGAACGCATCACAGCCAGAGAACCTTCCAGATCAGAGCAGCAGGTCAGGGGATGGAATCCATCTAAGCCAGAGAGTCAGGTATTTTTCGCAAATACAGTTTTTCATGTAGGTTCATCGTATCTTGTAGATCTAAACTACATCTATGAAGAATTTAGGGACACCTCCAAGCTAGGAATTTGTATCTAAGGAAGCATCACTGATGGATGGGCGTCACGTGCACGAAAAGCTGCACCAACCACAGGTGCCGACGGCAGAGGGCAGAGGGAGCGACAGGTGGGAGCAGGTGGCGGGAAGGGGCTCTTTGGAGCCTTCTCGATCCCGAGTCAGTCCTTCCCCATGGAGACCCCAAGGGATCTCACCGTAACTGGCTCCTGTAGGCATTGAATTGCTACACGTGCAATCCGATGGTTAAGTTTTTAAAAATTATACGTGTGTGTGTGTGTATATACTTTTGCTTTTTCACCTAAATTGTCTAGATTCACGGGATTTATGCTCGGGTAAACAGTCTCAAAAAGAAGCTGACCTTAGATAGTTTAAGGCCCAGAACACTCTGCCGGCACAAATCCTCAAGCAACTTTACAGCGCTCAAGGTAATGGGAGAACATCTGGTTTCGTTATTACAAACGAACCTGCCCACAGAGCCCGGCAGGTGACATGAGAGGTCATGTCGACTCCATCCTGTCGGAAGGTGCCAAGCACTGTTCTAGTTCATTTTAACTTCAGAATAACCCACGAAGCAGGTGCCGTCCGGGGCCCCAGTTTCACAGATGAACACCCCATGGCACAGAGTTCAGTAACTTGCCTGCTTCACAGAGACAGTATATTTTTTCCCATTCTTATTGAGAGACGACATGCAGCTCTGTGGAAGTTTAAGGCGCTGATCGGATCCAGTTAAGTGTTGCAGAGTGTTCCCTGCCAGGTGTCAGCCCCATCACGCCACATAGCTACCATTGTTTTGTGCTGAGAGCATTTAAGATCTACTCTTAGCAAGTTTCGAGTAGATGATACAGTTCTGTGAGCTCAGCAGGGACATTGAAGAGCTGGAACGTGAACACGGGCAGATCCAGAGTCCAACCTTTTAGCCACTCGGCTGTTCTGCCTGCCAGCAGCAAACAGATACACCGAATGGCCGCCAAGTGCTACCCAGAGGGATAACTCAGAATGAGGGACGAGACAGTGCCGTGGGACAGACAGGAGAGGCTTACCATTTTGCGTAAAGGCCTGGGAGAGCCTCTGTGAAGAGTGACATTCCAGTTGGGCCATGAGCGAAGGAGGGGGTACGATAGGCACCCCTCTGGGAAAGAGTGTTCCAAGCACCGCGAACAGCACATGCAAAGGTCCTGAGGTTGGCACGTGCCAGTGAGACGCAGTAGGAAGTACTGGAGACTGTGACCAACTGCAGAGCTCGCGATTACCCAGAATGGGCCGTGCTGGCCAAGCCGGTCTCCGTTAAGGACATCGGCCGTGGGGCAGGAACGCCGGGGTCTCCCCGCCGGCCCCGCACTTACTGGCCGTGGCTCAGCCTCTCGGAGTCTTGGGCTCCCCATCCTTGCAATGAGAATAACAGCTGTGCCTCCCTTAAGAGGTAGCCGTGTCAGCGCTCAGAACATGCGGGGTTCGAACACATGGCGAGCACCCAGGACCGCTGGACACTATTGTCATTATCCCGCGGATCCAGTGTTTCTCCACGTCGTCGACCCCGGACCGTAGGAAATGCGAGCGCCGCCTCTAGCTTCATCCGCCGAAGCAAGTGTCGGGCTCACGTGAAGGTTCTGCGGGCTCCGTGTGGCTCCCCCTGCGGACCCAGTATTAGGGGACTGGTGAGCAGTGCCGATAAAGGGCTGTTTGTTCCTGGAAGGGTTCCTTTCGGATTTGTATCTGAAACTAGTTGAATTCTCTGTGCTCAGCCAAGAACCTGAGGTAAATCAAAGAAGCAATTTGTTCCTCAAAGCCAGACGTGCCCGCGCTCCTGGAGGTCGTGGGTGACACGCTGAGCCCCCTGCAGGCACCTGAGGATGGATCGGTGCCCAGCCATTTCCGAGGGGTGCTGAGGCCCACACTTCGGAGGTTCTGCAGGAGGACGGGGCGTGCTGCTGAATCTCTCCACTGGAAGGAAACTGTTTTCTACTGTGTGTTGGAGGGACGTAAATTAAGGAGATGAAATGCTAGGGAACGGATAAAACCCTTCTAAGGGAGTTTCATGAATTTCACTTGAGTTTGGTTTTTCTTGCAATAGGACCTTATGTCTCTAACCCCGGCTTATCAAGTGTGGTCCCCGGACCAGCGGCAACAGGCATTATCTGGGGACGTGTTAGAAATGCAGATTTTAAATCCCGCCCCGTGCCCACTGGACCAGAAACGGGGGCGTGGCCCCGCCATCTGTTTCCACAAGCTTTCCGGGAGGTTCTGATGAATGCTCGAGCTTAATCTGTGACGCCCACGCCACTTTCACGGCACCCAAAGATCTTGTCTAAAAGTGCCACAGCCTGGACCCCACCCCTACAGAGTCTGACCCAGGGGTGCTGGGGTGCAGCTAGAGCAGGGTCCCTCTGCTGAGCTGGATTGTCCTCTGCATCGCAGGACGTTTCCCTGGGGTCTACTCACTACACCAGTACCACCTGCGGTGACAACCAAAAACGTCTTCTGACATCGCCGAACGTCCCCCCAAGGGGTGGATGTGCTCATCCAGCCTCCCGCCTGCGGACAGCACAGGCTGGGAGCACGGTGTGTGCACAGGCACCGGCACCCCTAAGCCAGGACCGAGCACCGAGGCCTCACCCGACGCTGCCTTCACATCGTCGGGGACACTGGAGTGGCGGGCATAATGGCTCTAGTCAGGACCCCTTGTCGGGCCCCTTAGCAGGTGCGCGGCCTCGCCGGGCCCCGTCTGCCTCATCTGTGGAAAAGAGAGATGACGCTGTCCTGTGCGGTCATCGCGAGGGGGGAGCACGGCCCGCGGGAACGTCAGACTCTGGGGGGGTGGGGGACACTCTGCAGGCCTCTGTCTCCTCCTGTCGGACTTGGTGACAACCAGAGCACCTGTGCCAGGCCGGCGAGTGGGTTTCGGGAGAGCCAGGTCCTCCGGACCTTGGTGTGGGCTCCAGGGCGGGTCCAGGGCGGTCCCCGATGCCGACTCAGCAAATGAGCCGCCACCCCAGACTGGGAGCGGCGGGGGCCGGAGGCGGACAGCAAGGACGTACAAGTGGGACAGCCGCAAGCATCAGACGTTGCCGGCGTGACGCGATTGCCACACTGCGTCACCTCCTCTCCACGCAGCTCAGAACGGGCTCCCGGTGGGAGGCAGCCCCTCCCCCCCTGCCGAGACGCCCCCCGTCCAGAGGGGCCGCGGCAATGGCGGCGTCCCGTGCCCGCCCTGACCTGGCCTTCGCCCGGTCCGCTCCCATCTCTCGTTCCCGTTGGACCTTCTCGCTCCCCCTCCGCTCTCCCTCCGAGCCCGGCCCGTCACTAGGGTCGACCCCTGTGCGCTCTTGGAAGCCCCCGAGAAAGGCGCGTGTCCCTGATGCCGTTTCACAGGGGAGGGAGACGAGGCTCAGGGGGGTCGAGTAAGTAAAATCACGTAGCCGCGAAGTGTGTTCTGGTGCCGAAGCCTCTCACGCGTACGTGAGCTCCGTGCGTCCCCAGCAAGGAAGTCGCGTTTCCGGGTGTGTTCCCTGAGCCTCCCAGAGGTGACGGGAGACCAGCAGCCCGCTGGGAGCCGAGGCCACCCCTCCCCCCGTGCTGGAATATTCTTCCATCTCTCTCCTCGCATGCATGGAAGCCGCAGATGGCCCCGCTCCACAATGAGCCTCCCAGATGCGTGTGGGCAGCCTGACAGCCTCGGCGTCCCTGCCTGTCACTGGCGCCAGAGGGGGAAACGAACAAGTGGCCCGTGTTTGGAGCCTTTGTGAGGACGGCAGGTGACACCTGTTCCTTCTGTATTGGCAGGTCCTGTACAGATGGAACAGACAAAGCAGCACATCCATCATCGAAACAAACAAGACATCAGTGGAGCTTTCTCTGCCTTTGGATGAAGATTATATAATAGAAATTAAGCCATTCAGCGACGGAGGGGACGGGAGCACCAGCGAACAAATCCGAATCCCAAAGATGACAAGTAAGGACGCTCCGCCCCTCCCCGCCGCCCCTCCCCCAAAGATGACAAGTGAGGACGCTCTGCCTGCCCCTCCCCTGCCGCCTCCCACCCCCAAGATAACAAGTAGGGAAGCTCTGCCCTCCCGCCGCCCTCCCCCCAGATGACAAGTAAGGGACGCTCCTTGCCCCTCCCCCCCCCGCCTCCCCCCTCTGATGAGCCTTCACCGAGAGCCAGGGCTCCAGTGGGACTAAGCCCTCAGTGTAATAAAATGGGACACCACCACCCCTTCCTCAGACCACTGATGCCAGCCGATCCCCGGCAGTTTCATGCAGAAGACAGTATGACTAGTTTTGACTGATTTAATCTGCCGCCCCTCAAAAAATCAGATCAAAGCAGCCCCAAATTGGTCACATGGGCTTCTTCATGTGGACCCATGTGGTCGCATCCACAATCACCCCAAAATGATGCCTTAGAGAGTTAGAAGCATGGCCCAGTCGGGAGGGGCAAGCAGAAGGTTTTAAAGAGCTGTAGTGGTTTTTTTGCAGTGACACAATGTAATTCAGTGTCTTGGGCCTACGATATTGAACCTCGACACTAGTAATTTTGAACGTGTGTACGTAGCATATGATCAGAGCGTACGTGTCTGTATGTCGTCGAGATTGTCTCTGCTCACAAAGATTGTCGAATCGTGTGAGAACATTCTTTGAACAAACGCAGCCCTTCCCGTGTTCACATGCTATGTTGGCCGTCTCGGCGGCATGCTGTTCTTGTGGTTCACTGATCTCATTCATTTGAAAGAAGGAAGAGAATAGGCAAATCCATAGAGACAAAGATTGGAATGATGATGGCGGTGCCCGTCCAGTGTGGGGGCATGCGGTTTCGTGGTCACAGGGCTCCCGGGCCGGGCGATGGAACGTTCTGGAGCTGGATGGTGGCGCCGTGGCACAGCACTGGGGTGTGCTGAGCCCCTCTGGCCTGCACACTGTAAAACAGCTGATGGGGTGACCTTATGTTATCTGTATTTTACCCCCCAAGTGCGCATGCACACACGAGATCGCGGTCACATAGCTAAGCAGTTTCCCTCGGCCTTCGGACTGCATTAGACGTCCATAAAAGCTGGAGACGGCATTTCCCAGCCACTAGTGGAGCGATGAGATTTATAATCATGGCCATAATGCTCGCCGGAGTCCTGAGTTTCATCCCATCGGCAACGTGTCCACCGCGTTATTGTTCAGATGAGGGAAGGGTCTGGTGTGTCTCGTCGATATCGAATCACAGGCGATGTTAGTCGCATCTCTGAGATTCAGATGCCGCACGTCAGAGGAGGCGTTCGTTGCCCGTTGCACCTTCCGCCTCGTGTCCCCTTCAGCTGGGGTTCGGCGGGTCGTCATCGGTGTCAACGCGTCGAGCGGGGCTTGTGGGGGAGCCCCCAGCCCCGGCACACCATGCCCTGGACTCGAGAGCAGTCGCCTGTCTCTGGGCGGAATTTGTGTTTTCGGCATCTGTTTTGCCTACAAACAGTAAGGGCATTTTTGTCTTTTTAGAAACTGGGTCGACTTGCATTCTGCACCTCACTACGCCAGTGGCTCTCACTTCTGTTGAAAGTGGAAGTAATCCCCAGACCACAGAATCACAGAAAGATGGGGCTTTGTTCGGGGGTTAGTTTATCTCGCCCTGTTAAAATCTGACTTCACGCTTTCTTGTCATCGCAAGGGTTTGGTTTGGTTTTGTTTTGCTTGTTTCGTTTTATAGAAGCTGAGTGGTGATTCTTGGTTTAATTCATTACAGAAATGTATTTTCAGCAATGACGTTGGTACAATTAGTCAGTGATAAAGATATAACTGTGAGCGACACATGACCTCTTCCTCCGAGCTCTTCCATTTTGTTGCTCAGAGATCTTGCCGCCGAATGACGGGCAGTAACCTCTCGGTATGGAGAACAGAAGACCTACGAGAAAAAAATTTACGAAGGGCTGAGTTTTAGCTGTCTGTTTTTTGTTTCTAAAGCGGGGTCTGTGCAGACAGCCAGGGGTTTGAATCCCAGTTCAGCTCATGCCGAGTCTCGGTCTCAGACACGCCGCCTTCCCTCCCCGGGGCCCCTGGCCTTGTCTGCCAGACTCTGTAACAACAGGACCGGGCGCTCACCAGGTTTCTGTGACAATCAAGTGGCTGGATTGCTCGGGCAAACGCAGAGCTCGGAAGGGTTTCATTCAGCCGCATCATTAACAACCACTAATATTTCTCACCGATGTCAGCGGTGACGTCGCGGTCCCTTCCCGTGATAGTTGTGGATGGCCTCGGTGTACAGACGCGTACACGGAGGCCCGGAAATGTCCCGTCACCTGCTCCCGGGTTCACAGCCAGGCGGTCAGGGGACCGATGTCAAAAACTCGTTAGGAACAGTCATTTCCAGTGGCATCGGGCCACTTTGACAGTTTCCAGAAGCCCCGCGGCCTCACGCCCCGCGGCGGCCGGGGTGAGACCGCGCTGAGTGACCTGCTCTCTCTTTCCAGATGCCTATGCCCGAGGAGCTGGTCCTTCCACCTCGAACGCCTGCACACTGTCCGCCATCAGCACCATCATGATCTCCCTCACGGCCAGGTCCAGCTTATGACAAAGGCTGCCTAGAGGACTTGCTGTTTATAACATAAGCGACATTTAGCTAGTTGTTTTGAAGACACCCAGTACTAAGTAATATTGTCGTTCAAGTATATCTTATTACTGGAAAAAAAAATGTTTTTTGCTTCTTTAGGAATGGCATTATACAGTTCTTCCTCAAAGCAAACCTAGCTTTGTCTGAAGTTTCCTTGGAAACTCTGCAATGCACTGAAGACATCTGTAACACGATGTTACCAAAGCAGTTTACATATGTCCTTATATGCATATTTTTTATTATATATTTAGTGTTTTATAGAATTTTTTAAAGTTAACATGAAATGTAGATATTAATTTTTTCCTCTGCTATAAAATGCAATGGCAACACAATCATACAATTATTATCGTTTGCAAATAGTTCTTTTAAAGATAGAGTTTGAAACTCATCTTGGTAAATAAATCGCCAGTTACTTGTACAGTTTTACAAGGATCCAGTGGCAGAACAGCTGGGGACCTGGTCTGTAACTCCAGGCTGCTGTCTGTAACTTAAGGGACTTTTTGGGTGGTTAACACATCGACCAGAATCCTTTGACGTGTACAGTGTGTTTTTCCGCCCGGCGGTGAATTTTGTTGTTCGACACAGCTTGAGACGGTTTCAGGAATGGCCACAATTTCAAAGCCTAACTAACTGCCCGAGACCTTGTGCAATACTCCCATCCCCGAACTTAGCACGGTACAGTAAGACCCCCGTGTCGCTCTGCTGAGTTAGCACTGTCTGTGTTATCTTAGACCTTAAATTCGAAGTTATGCATCCTGTAGTAACATAGACCAAAAGTGACTACAGTCAACCAAGTCCTTCAAAGGATGAAAGGTAACTTTGCTATCTTTAAATGTATCTGTTTTGAATGTACATTTTGAGAAAAGGTAATTCTCTGTTCATGGATTCATAATTCCTTTCTAGAATTTCTTATATATAATATGTGTACCTCTTTAATAACGGAGCCCTTCTTCTGAATCAGAATCATGTACGGAGCTTGGCAGGTTTCTCGTATTTCAGCAAATAGTTGCCGCAGAGAATTTTTTCCATGACTCTATGAAAGATCTTTAGTACAACTGTATGGTGTCTCTACGAATCTCCTGTTTTGCAGTCGGTAGCTTAGTTGCTTTATACGCTTTACCTTCTAAGTCTTAAAATCACACATTGGAAAACGACAATATCAACAAGGCCGTATTCTTATGAAAGAACTATTTGTTATAACAGGGGAGGTTTTGTAAGCTGACGCTAGTGGACCAGTATAAAAGGCAATGAAATTTTCTATAAAACTTTTCCCATGTAAACACGCTGCCACCTTTTCTTCTTTCTCAGAAAGCTCGAATTTGCCTGCAATTTGTCATTTTTGCTTACAGATACCATAAGTTAACTTTTCGACCTTCTAGCTATATTTATCCGATAAAGTCATAATCAGGATTCCACTTGTGTAAAAAACTAGGGTGGTAACCGGAAAAAAAAAAATATTGTCAGTATTTCAAGCTGTGTTCCTTTCTTAGTTTGATACGGTTGCTTCTATGTTAAAATAAAACAAAATTTAAAATCATACACACACACACAAAAAAAACAATAAAATAATAAAATGAATGAAAAAAAAAATGACACCCCAGGTAGTTCCCAGCCCCAGTGTAAATGATATTTACCGGTGATCTAGCATATGTAATCTTTTTTTAAAGGTATTGTTAATAAATATTCTGTCATTTGTAAAGATACTTGTCTTTCGGGAGCATTTTTCCTACCTGCCTGTCAGAGAATTTGTTAGCTCACCCTTGTGCTAGTTACAATTCAAGGTCATGGAGGACTCAAAAGTCCCTGGCCAGGGTCCAAAGCTAGACACCCCTGAGCTAGTCCCTGGGAGTGGACGACTCCGAAGACACCGTTTGAAATCCTCTTTGGAGGTAGAGAGGGTCAAACCCCACAAATAAACGTCCAGAAGCTCAAACTCAAATGCTTCCTCTGGATGAGCTAAGTCCTTTGTACATCTAAGTTAAGGGCATCATCTGTCCTTCTGAGGTCTGCCCAGCCCCGCTGCTAGAAGAATAAAGTCTAAAGTTGAGCTTTTAAGGCCCCTTTAAATCTACTCCCAAGCTGACCCGGTACCCAGCCACTCCGAGCCCTCCCTGGCCCCTGAACACGGCTTGCTTTTGGTCTCACCTCTGTGCCTTTCGGTCATGTGGCTGCTCCTTCTGCAATAACCTTCCCCGCCCTCCTTTGTCACCCACGTCCCTACGGTCCCGGCTGGTCTGCGAAGCCTTGCCACCCGCCAGTCCTCTGGGACGTCCTTCCTCGGAATTAGCTGCGAACCCCGTGAGCACCGCTCACGGCGCTATCAGCCAGGCACGACGTCTGGAAATCTCTTGTATTGTTGTCTTGCGTTTTCGCTCAGCTCTTGTACTGTTTCCCTGTCTGTGTGCCTTGCCTTCCCAACTAGATTGTAAGCTCCTGGGGGCAGGAACGTCAGTCTTATCTTCCGTGTACTCTCCATAGTGCCTAGCACAGTGCCTTGCAATAAATACTCATTGACGAATTGATTGGAGGGTTCTTTGAAGTAGCATTTTGCCTCAGCAGCCGGACTGTGTGACGGGGCGAACCAGTTAGGGATGATGGCCGCCACTTCTGTGCGATGGCGGAAAGTGTTAGAAGGCCTGGCTTCTAACGTTACTCCTCGGAACAGTGTTTTCGTCTCTCAGCTCCATCGTCCGGTCAGTGGCCCCTGGATTAGCCGAGGCTGACTGAGCTGATGACGCTGTAGAAAGGGCCTCGTAGGCACCTTTGCTCAAACGTGTCTGCTTTGCTGGCACGTGATCGTCACAGCAGAAACAGCTCTGGCGAACCTGGGCGAACATAAAGGAGGACACGGGTTAGGTCACATGAGCCCAGGAAACGCTGAGTAACGAGACCTTGGTGAGAATAAGAACCAGGCCACTCTGAGGGTCCGGGCTGTGGGGACTTGGGAAAGTCTTTTCGGGGTGCTGCTGCAGGGATGAATCTGCTCTTTTCCCCATGTTGATGCCACTCCGCTCAATATCCAAATTTCTAGAAGAGACCGATCGGTCCAATTCGTGTCTCACAGCCAGAGCACCTTGATCACGCCACGCCTGCACTCACACAAGGGTAGTTCGTTAAAGGAAAATTGAGATTGATGCATCCAGAAAATGGAATAATAGGTCCCAGAAAGGTCAAAGCCACACACTTTCTATGCCTAGCCACCCAGCGGGGCTTCCCCAGGCCCTCGCCCCAGTTGGAGCTCTCAGGTGCAGTGTGTCTGTCACGCCTTGAGATGGCCAGCGACTCAAGACAGCACAGCGGGAGGCCTCTTCCCTGTGCTCCTTTAGCTCTTTCAAGCGCTCGCGCTTACCCTCTTATTTTGCGTGTGATCCCTCTGTGATTTAACTGTGTAAAAGCAAATTCTGTTTTGCCAGATCATCGGATTCCCGCAGTGTTCCCGAGTTTTTGCAGAGCCCGCACACCAGCCTCTTGCCATGGGAGCGCGAGACGTGGAGAACACATCTCACTCTCAGGTGAGCTCAGAATTTTTCCAGCCTGCGAGGCGGGAGGTGCCATTAGCTTTCACCTCGAGACAGGGTGATCGCGTGGGTCCTGCCTTCGAAATGTTGGCTCTTCCCATCCAGGAAGCCATGTTTACTCCCGATTGTCCTTTCTCTCCCGGCGGCCTCACCTGACTGTAAAAATGCTCCCAGAACGTTGAGTTATAAGAAGTACATAAATGGCACGTAATTAGCTACTAAAGTGTCGCGTGATCTTTAGAGTAATGTAATGCGATGTAATCGACCACCGCGTGATTTTTATACACCGGATGGTGTTATCGTTGCCACCGCTCTCCATTAGCACAGATAATCAAGAACGGACCGCATTTTCCTGTTGCTGCAATTAGGATAGTTGTCTGGCCAACCATGTGATGTGAGGAGAAAGCCTTTTAAAATCAAAAATGGTGGTCGACGTACCCGAAATTATTCCATCACAAAACGACAGACACTGGGGTGCGCTCGGGCACCCTAACACAGCGGCCGCGAGCGTGGATTTGGGCATCTGCCTGCCTGTGATGCGTTCTGACAAGTGCCACTTTTTACGCAGGATAAAGTTCGTAAAGTCCTGCGTGCACGTCGTGGCCCTCCACGTATGAGCAAGTCTTGTACAGTTCGGTTATCGTTTTTCTCAAGTGGCTTGAGCCAGTCGCAAAAACCAGGCATGGAATGTGGATGCTTCCCACAGCCAAATGAGCTGACCTCCACCGACTCACCCACTGTCATCTTTTGTTTACACATTTTCATTTCTGAATATAAATATTAATATTTGATCGTTTTCATAACGAAATAAATAAGAATGATGATATTAACAGAAGACGTCAGGCAGCAGGAAAACTCACTCGGGGGTTTTCCACAAACTCCCGCAGCCCCCCATCTGGTACTGCCGTCTCCTTTTTCCCGGACCCACGGGGCATGTCATCTGTACCCTCCGGGGTCTGTCATCTCATTACCGGGTATTATATCACTGGCTTTCGTGTCTTCTGCCTCCCAGAAGGCAGAGAGTCTCTGAGGGCTAGAGTCTGGGTGTGATCATGACTGCAGTCCCCAAGCACCGGGTCCCTGTCCCCCATCTCTCACCCTAACGGAGCTAGCGAGGGCAGAATATCGGTCACCATTCCGTGTGACTTCCTCCCTTCCCCCGGCCCCCAGCCAGGGCGCAATTGCTGGATGCTGTCAGGCTGCCCGTTCCAAAAGGGGGCGCCTTCCCCTCCTGCTAAATGGGCTATGCCGATTTGATGTTCCGGTTCTGTTCTGGTTCCACGACTCAGGTGTAAACCTCAGCACTCAACAGAACCACGAGTGAAACAAAATTGGCCTCTGTCCCCAGTCACCAACAGTGATGGCCCGTCTTAGATTCGCAGAGGGTAATGATGTACACCGCACTGAGAAAGCGTGTTTAAAGGAAAAAAAAAAAAAAAAGGTCAACGGCATAAGAGAGCTGAACATCTGGCCACTCAAGGTTGGGGTTACTTAAATGTGATCGTCGCAGCCTCTGTCACTGGATCCGTCACTCCGTAGCCTACCCAACTGTTATGAACAGCACGGACTATGCCAGGAAATATGCGTGCCTTAGGATTTTACGAAGAGCAGCATCTGTAATTTGCCGGTGTAGATTTCAACGTGTTCTTCCCGCTAAGAAGCAGGAGCTGCTGGTTTGATTCCTTTTTCATTTATGACACGGAGGCAAAGGGGTGCTGCAGTGAGTCCAAGGTAGCACAGCAATTAGAGTCAGGACTAAGTTAGAACTGAATTTGGTGAGTTTCAACGCCTAGGAATAGGTGTGGGAGTAAGGAGCCAGTCTCTTCTACGGAGCAGCCAGGACACTGAGCCGGCCAGAGGGCAGGTGTGGCGGGGGGGCGGGGATGTCTGAGGTGCAGACGTGCCAACAGCAGAAGATCCGAGTGACAGGTCACCCAGGGCACGGCCCTCAGAGAAGCGGGTCCCTGAAGTGGGTCTCGGTCATTCAGCAGGGACGATTGGCCGTCCTCTGTGTCCTGGGCACTATCCTAGGCATGGGGTCGGCAGTGGCAGTTAGGAAGCGTGGCCCGTGAGGGCCATGGGACGGAGGAGGCACAGACACTGAGGCTGGCATGAAATCGCCTGGTTTGGAGCAGGGAAGCCTAGAGACCAGGAAAAGTATTTTGTCACAGTACAGAGATGCAATGGCAAGGACAGCTGACAACGATCGTGCTTCTAGTATGCGCCAGTCTCTGGGCAAATCGGCTGGGTCGCCACTCATTACTCATATGTAGTTACCACTTATTATTCTTACTTTAGACGTGGAGACCGAGGCCGAGAGGTTTAGAGGTTTGTCCCAGGTCACACAGCTGACCAGGAAGGCCAGGAATTCGGGCGCTGGCAGCTCACGACTCCAGGCCCCTCTCCAAAACACGAGTTAGTTGTATCACTAGGTAGGTGTGCAGGTCTGGGGTGGGAGGGGGTGGAGAGAGAGGGAGAGAGAGATTGGTTCCCGACCAGAAGACAAAACGGAGTGAGCTCGCCAGGAAGTTGCACATAGGTTGTTGAAATGCAGCAGGGGACACGGGCCGGCCTCCGGGCCAGATCCGGGGACACGGGCCGCCCCCGGGGTCGATTTCTGCAGTGAGAACCACGCGGCTCAGAGGCGGTGATTTCTCTGCTCCTAAATGGCCCAGCTGAGCCATTTCTCTTCCCTGAAAACGGTGTGGCTTGTTGACTATATTTGACTTCAGCCGTTTTTCAAACTCGGGCTCCTCTGTAAGATAAAGTAAGGGAGGCCCAGTTAAACTTGGATTTCAGATAAAAAATTAATGCTCTCTTAGTTTAAGCACGTCCCACGCAATATGCACCCGTAATTCAAGTTTAACGGGGCCGCCTCTCAGTTTGTATTGCTAAGTCTGGCTGCCTCCCGCAGGGGGGACGATGCATTTCCACGGCGGTCATTAATTTCGAGCGCAGAGCTCCAGGGTCCCGCTGGTGTGTTCGCGGGTCTCTGAAGGCTGCTGGCGAGGCGGGCGCAGCACAGGTTCGGATCGGTTTGCCAAACTTTCCTTTGCCCTTGCCTTGGATGGTGGGAGGACGACGTGCATGTGAGCGTGAGTGTGCGAGCGTGAGTGTGTGCGTGTGAGCGTGTGTGTGTCCAGAGTGCCAGGGCCGGTGGAGTGGTTCCTTGTAGAGCTGGCAGCAAAGAGCATGGAGATGAAGGGAACTTTCCAGAGCAAAGCCCAGATTCCGTGACAAAGTGGTGAAAAGGGGGTGCAGTGGAAGATTCCAGAAATATGTTAAAGGGTTATAAAAATGGCTTGTGGCCTAGAACATAACCATAGCACAGCTAGCTGGAAAGCAAACCACGCGGTTGGTCGATGCACCAGCGACCGCCTTTACAACCAGACACCGGGACCCCACACCTGGGAGCCTGAATCGGCCCACCTGTTCATCATTCACTGAATCGTCAGCAGATGAGATGTCGACTGCTAACTATGTGTCAAGGGCTGTGCCGGGCCCTGGGAAACCGAGGTAAACAGGAGGAAGGTCCTCACTTGGGGTTCACGGGAGGCACATGGTGTGGGAAATATGAACAGGTGAAAGTCTGAACCGAACTCTGGGCCGACGTTTCTTGTAAAACCAACTGGGAACGAAGTGCAGTAAAACCCCATGGTTGTTTTCACCACCACCCCCCCAGCCCAAGATAGAATGATTTTTTATTTGATTAAACGTAATTGTTATTTTCTCAAATTGATTGCTTTTCAAAAACAGAAAGAAAAAAGAAACAGCACACTCAAATGACGCGTGTTTTAGATCCGGGAAGCGGAGTACAGAGAAATATCGGCCCACAGGCCAACCTGGCCATGGCCCGTGTTTTGTAAATAAAGATTTATTGGAACGCGGCGGCTCTCATTCCTGTACCCTGTATCCGGCTCTGACGGCAGGAGTGAGGGTCACAGCAGGGGCCCGATGCTCTCACAGCTGGAAACATTTACTCTCTAGCCCTTGAAAAGGAAGCTTGCCGACCTTTGAACTTTGACACGAGTACTTTCCTGTTCCTTTCTTTCCAGCAAGTTCCCCGCCCCACCCCCCACCCCCCACCCCAAGGCTCACGCACCCGTCCACTCTATGGCCTGGCAGGGGCAAATCTTTGCTTTCGATTATAGTAAATGAAACAGACTAATAACACACCTGCGAGGCGAAGCGTCCCCAGAACTTCACCGTCGCACACAAGGGCCACGTGCGCTGTGTTCGCAGCCCAAGGCCCAGCCGCCCGGAGCCCAGGCGCGGGGCGGGCGGGCCCCTTACGGAAGTCGGCCCAGGTGGGGGCGGGCGGGCTGCTGGGCGGAGGAGGCCGGTCTGGAGAGCAGAGTGGCGCCCACCGTGAGTTCTCGGCGCTTCGTTAAAGCTTCGCGATGACTTCATCTGTCCGGTGGCCACGCAGCGTCAAGAAGCGAGTCTGCAGGTTAGTTCTTCGGCCCTAAGTTGCATGCAGTTTTCTCTTGCGGCATACGTGTGAGGGAGTCACCTTCATCGGTGCCTGGCTAATTTCGATTGGTTCCTACTCGGTTGTCAAGTCCACAGAGATCAACTGTTCCTGACCTCTGAGTGTTTATACTTTAAATCAGATGGAAAACGTTAACTGATACAGCGGTAAAACAGAATCGAGGGGAAGGTGGCTGGGGACGTGGAGGGACTTCCTGTGCCAGAGAGCCCGGGCTGGGCAGGTAACATGCCAGCAAGATGAAAACAGATCGGGCAGCTTTTCCCGGCAGAGGAAGCTTAAGCGGAGGCGTGGGGGATGGAGGCGCGCGGACGCGTGGTGCCCAGTCAGTGGGTTCACCTCCTGGGGGAAGTGGCCGGACAGCGTCACAGGAGGGGGTTTTGTTTGAAGGTGGTGGGTTATGGAAGGGTTTTGGACCTGGGGGCGCCATGGGCCCATGTGCCTTTTACACAGATCCTTCGAAGGAAGGAAATGCGGGCAGCGAGGTCAGTTGAGAGGCGGCCGCACCAGTCCTCGCGGAGAGACGATGAAGTCGACCGTGGCGGCGACGAGCGGAATCTTTGGGGGGCTGAGAAACGTGCTCCTGTTCAGTCCACGGACTAGACGGTCCGCTGTCCTGGGTGAAACGTGTCTCGTCCGGAGCCTCATCTACAGCCTGTTTCCTGAGGCTCAGGGACACTGGCGACACAGGCGGATCTCGGTTCCGTAGAATAGTCTAGGAACGGGAACGGTTTCCAAGAAGTCCCTGCCCTGGAACGCGACTCGTAGGACGCGGAAGCGGGAACAGCCACACGGTGATTGTCACAAAGATCTTGGGCTCACACTAAGTCCTGTTCTAATTGGGGTTTTCGCCTCTGCCTGCGCCATCTGTAAAAAAAAAGGTCGTTTTGGTTCTGTTCTCGCTCCCGGACACCTACTTTTTCTTTAGCCAATTAGCACCTGGGGTCTATTAATTCCGCCGGCAGATGGTCCTGACACAGGGTCTCACCCTGCGAACGGCTGCATTTTTAATGGAGACGCTCCCTGCACACACGGACCCTCCCCCGCTGCGCCCACAGCTCCCGGCCTGGGGCATTTCAGCCAGGCTCACGTGGTCCAGCTGTCGGCCAGCTGAACCGCCCTCTGCAGGGTCCCCAGCCCAGCCCACCCCACCCCTGTGTGGCCCCAAATTCCAAACGGCAAAGAAAGAGACTGGGCTGAACCCCCACGGGAAGGGGTGCTTGGGGAGCCGCTGCGTGTTGGGAGCCTGTGACCGGCTTTGGGGAGGAAGGCGCACCCCACCTGTGCTGGTGGGAGGCTGGGAGCCAAGGCCCCATCAGCCTGCTGACGAGGGGTTCACCGTCAGATGTGTGCTCGCACGGTCCGGCCGTGACGAGGCCAGCGGCCACTCAAAACGTGCCACTCCCAAGAGCCAGCCATGTATTTGTCCCACGTGGCCACGTCATCAGCAGATTGAGGGCCAGGCCAGGCAGCAGGGTGGGCTCGTGTCTCCGGCCATTTCCGGTCTGTCGCCTTCTCCGTAGGCCCCGCCTCCCTCCCAGTAAGATCACGTGGGCCCCATGTCTCTGCCAGACAGTGTCGGGGCCAGCCGTGCACCGGGAGCTGGGCTGGGGCGACAGGGCTCAGAGGCCCGATAAGTGCTTATCCTTAAACCAGTCACACTGTCCCTGACACTGCAGACTAAAAGGCGCATTTCCCAGAAGCCCGTGGTCCAGGAGCACACCCAGTGGGCGCACGTCCAATGCGTGGCGACCCCACCCCGTGCTGGCCTCAGGGGACGAGGCTCAGAGCAGATTCTGGGGGCAGATCAACAAAACTCTGCATGTGAAAGCGTCACGGAGGAGGACACAGGGGTTGTGGGTCCCCAAAGCCAGTGTGTGGGTCCCCCACGCTGAGCAGCGAGGAAGAGCAGGGGCATAATCCATGGGGAGACCCATGGCTACTCCGTGACGCCCTCCTCCGGCCCCACTGAGAGCCAGTTGGGGGCACCGGCTCGGTGCCCAGGGGCTGTCTGGCTGCTGAGGTCCAGGGGTGGCCCAGAAGCGAGCGCCACACCACACAGAAAACTGGGCGCACTGGGGCGGCTTCCCCGAGGCAGAGGCAGCGTCCACGCCCTCGGTGTCCCTGCTCCAGCGATCGGACAGGGAGCAATAGGCCAAAGGGGCACAGTGTTTGGGTGGGACTTTTCCGTCACTTAACCCTCGAGTTGGTTTTCAAACTTCGCCTTTTACCGGAGTCCCCCAGGGCATCTGTCCTCAAGGTGTGCTCAGGAAAGCAGCAGCATCACCTGGGACGTGGGGAGAGGCAGAGTGTCGGCCTCCACCCCGGACGCCCTTGGGCAGACAGAGACCCGAGGGTGGACCCATGGTCCACAGGTGACGGCCCTCCAGGGACTTCTGCACACGCATAGTGCCAGGCTCACTGTGGCCTTGTCCCCCTCCTCCCTGAGCCACTCCCCATCCCCCGATCTCTCTCAGCCTCGGTGACACGTCTGTAAAATGGGTGTGTGACGCTGGCCCTGTGGGCTCGTCAGGGTCCCGACGACATGTGCGGGGTCTGGTGTGGCTCCCCGCACCCGAGTCCGAGCTGGGGCCGGGGTAACAGAGCGCCATGGGCGGGTCACTTAGAAACAACAGACGTTTATTTCTCACAGCTCTGGAGGCCGGAAGTCCAGAATCAGGGTGACCGCCAGGCCAGGTGCCGGCGGGAACCTTCCTCCTGGTGGCAGACTGCCAACTTGCACCTCCCAATGGGGGAGGCAGGCTCTCTGGGGTTCCTGAAGGCAGCACCCTCGGGGCCTAGCGACCCCCAAAGCCCACCTGATGTGACCACATCGGAGGGCGGGGCGTCCAATGAATTGGGGGGACACAAACATTCAGTCCGTGACACTTGGAAGCAATAATAATGGACAGCTGTTCACGACCACCGTGCCTGCCGTCCTGGGCCCGCCTGCCTGCTGGGCCCGGGGGCTGGTTAGCGGGACAACAGCCCTGGAAGGACCTGGTCGTCAGCTCGCCCCATTCTTGAATCAGAACTGACCGAGCCAAATCCGCAGAGCGTGTAAGAGTGTGCCGCCGTCGCGGGGGTCTGAGCCCTGTGACCCCCTGTCCCTGCCCTGCGCTCCCCTCCCCCAACAGCCACCTCCAGGCAGCCCTGTGTGAGTCCCTACGGGAGCTAACTGTTCCTCCTGCCCCTTCTCTGCCCAGGACACACCTGTACCTGGTCCTACCTATAGCCCGATACCCGTCACAGAGGCCCCGGTCTAGATGCACGCCCACACAGCAGGGCGCCTAGAGGAGGACTTCCTGTCTGGGGAGGGGTAATTGAAGGGCTGGCCTGGGGGACCGCCACCGAACCTGAGGGGCGGGGTCCACCCCAAGCTGCTTGGCCAGATGCCTCACCGGTTGCTCTGAAGTCTTTGCCGGCCAAAGCCTCTTCGGAAAGTTAGCTCTTGGTCCAGTGACCCTGTCACAACCCAGTTCTGCCCAAAGCCTTCAGTATATTCCCTGAATATCCAGGTTGCTGTCGAGAGTATAATCTTCAAACAAAATCCTGTCTTCTCTTTTGGTTCGGAGTGATGCATTAGTTCTTTATGTTTTTAAATTAGTTTGCCTCAAATGATGCTAAGTTCATCATGCCTATGGAGCTTGAGATTCTCTCTCTCTCTCTCTGTATCCAATAAACTCAGGAGGGAACAAAACAGTCACCTCGGCTCCCACTTGTTCTAAGAAAGACAGTCTTGAATCCAAGTTCACGCCCCACTCCGGGCTGCCGCAAAGTGCTTTCTTCCTGAGAGTTTAGCCGAGTTTCACCATTGGCAGCTTAACCGTCACACTGGCACCGCCAGAAGTCATTAGCTTCGAATGCTGTCTCCTGCCAGTCTTCGACATTTGAGAACCTCGAAGACTGGCAGGCGAGGACACGGCGCCCTGCAGAGTAGGGAGAAGAGACACGGCAGAGGCCAGATCCGTCGGTCACCGAAGTGAGGGAGGAGATTCGGACGCACAGGACAGAACGTTGGGAGCCTTGTCACGGTGGCCGAACAGCGTTCGGGGAACCCTGCACCCTCGGCCGGGAAGCAGGCCTCGTCCCTGTCGGGCGAGGGTGAGCTCGTGTTCAGAGCCTCGCAGCGACCGTCAAAACACGAAATCGTCCAGGACCTCGAGCTCCGGCGCGTCCACGTAACTTATGACCTCGACTTCCGTGTCACCAGAACCGGATTTCTGCAAAACAGAACGTCCTCCCTTAGATGGCTTTCAGAGAATGCTTGTTTCTTTACATTTCTTTACAGTGGGTTTTGTTTTAAGTCTATTTCGCATGCAAAAATAGTAAATGTTCACCGAAGACAATGTGGAAAATAAAATGGGAAGATGACAAAAAAAAATACCCATAAACTATAATAAATGCCATAAACCATCCCTGTGACACGGCGCACTGTTGCTCCTAAGCCCCTTTTTCTGCATCTAAAGTTATCTTTACAGTTACATTAAGTCGAACGGATAAATAGCTTCATAAAGCGATTGCCTTCTGCATAGCATCATATAATATTTTAAATCCTATTGTTATCTGTTCCTTGGCTCCATCGTTTTCCATCCACAGTTTACATGTTTTAGGTCCAATTTGGGCGATTATAACTAATGCTGATATTAATTAGAAAATTCACAATAACAAAAAAAATAGCACCGCCTGTGAGAGCCCAGATTCCTCTCTCCCGTGACTCGTTTGGACACTGAGCTGCTTGCTGGGTGCGCCGTGCCAGACACGGCAGGCCTGGCCTCTGCCTCGCGTACCCCAACTCGTCTGTGGCCCACTTGATTTTGGAATGTACCCTCTCTGTTGACAAAGGATGGTTGGAATCCAGTCTCTAACCAATCAGGGTCAGAGTTTTTAAACTACGCCTTCTTTTTTCTTGTTAAAGGCCAACTTATTCCTCCCTCCCCTCCCACCCCCACCACCCAGTAACTGTCTCCTGAATGTTACAGTCTCTTAACTCAGGTCCAGACAAGCAGAAAGCCGTGAGGTCTCTGGGATGGCAGGTGCCCAGCAAGTCCTGGGACTGGTCGCCCGCCACGCTTAGAGGCAAAGTGTTTCCGTTCCCACCACCGAACCCTGCCCAGGTGGTCGCCAGGCCATCACTCGCAACGGCGTGAATGGCCCCCTTGTAGCAGAGGCCCCCCAAAGAGGGTTGGGCAGGTTTGCCTTTGGAGGCGGGGGCCGAGGCCCTGCCCTGCTCTCCCAGGCCTGGGACCGGGGTCGGGGCCGTAGGAGCGGCTCCCCCTCTTCCCGGTTTCAGCTGCTTCCTGCCTCCCACTCCCGCGCCCCAGTTTTCACGTGACTCCGCAACAGGAGGAGGCTGTGCGTGTACCCAGGAGCCCGGTGGGCTGAGCTCCGCGCTAATCTTTGTGATTCTGAGACCAGCTTGTCTGCCCCAAGTTGTTAGTTTGCACACATGACTTGACTTTTTAATCAACAACAAACCAACCACAAGCTTCTACAATAAGCTCTGAAGCCGGTTTCTCCCGCCAACCTCAGGATATTAAAGGCAGCCTTCGGGGGCTGTGCAGGGAAATTAGACACCAGCATTAAGATGTTCCATTAAGAGGCAGGACAAATGGCTTCAGCCAGCCTCTTAGAGCAAATGCAGCTTCTCAGGGGTGAGCAGGCTCGAGCAAGGACAGTTGACAGCGCGGCTCAGATGAAGCAGAGCAGAATTCCACACTGGGGCCCACTGTCCTTCCAGAGGAGCTAGGGTTGACAAGAGCGAGCGGGCCGGTCCCCTGGTAACACAGGGGTGGGACCAAGGCAGGGCAGCCTCACCGGCTTAGCAACTGTCATTGTCTGTAATCATACGATGCCCCTAAACAGCCAACTCCAAAGAAAGGTCACAGCTTATTGAAATGGTGCATTTTGGTAAGAGTTTGCTGACTCTTTCCTGTCCCATCAACCAATCACCAGTTGGGTCATCCAATGAGTGGTTTATTGGAGAGAAAACCAAATTTGTTAAGAAAATTGCTTGCTCTACAACAGGGGTCTGCAAACCGCAGCCTGGGGGACGACCCTGGCTTGTTGCCTGTTTGTGTAAATAAAGTTTTATTGGCACAGAGCCGAGCATGTTCATTTGCATATTGTCTGTAGCTGCTTCCACAGTGCAGTGGTAGCTATCAAATAGTGGATAAACCATTCGACCCTCAAATAGTTACCATCGGACTCTTGATAGAAAAAGTCTGCCGATCCCTAATCTAAATAACCGTTCAGTTTAAGGGTGGATTTGACAAGCAATATGCCAGAACGGTACATTGAAGCTCACAAAATATTACTGAGGGAAACTGAAGGAAAACGAAATAAACAGAGTGATAGGTTGTGTTTAGAGGCCAGAAGTCTCAAACTCGTTAGCATGTCGCTTCTCCTCAAATCGGCCTGTAATACCACACAGTCCTGATCCAGAGCCCGGTGGCCTATTTTTTTGGTAGAAATTGATAAACTGTCTCTAAAATTTGTATGGAAATGAAAAGGCTCTAGAATAAGAAAAACAACCCTGAAAAAATTATATTTGGAAGCCTCATACTACTTGGTCTCCGGATTTATAATAAAGCTACAGTAATTGAGACAGTATTGTATCGGCATAAAGACGGACAGATAAATCAGTAAAAATGCATAGTCAAGAAAGGGATCCATGTACATGTAAGTGCAACCGATTTCGACAAAGGTGTAAAGCCAATTCACTGGGGAAAGTGATTTCTTTTTTTTAATAAATGACGCTAGAACAATCGGACAGCCATAGGTAAGCGAGCACTTGGTTAGCCAAAGTGCTCTGACTGCTGAAAAAGGCCTAAGAAAATGCATGTTTGGGGAAATCGTGTGCCTTCTCTATGGTTCTTTATACTAAGGAGCTAGCAAAAGTTTCTCCAAGAAACTTTACTGATTAGGATACTCATGTGCAGAAACATGGATTCTTAGAATGAAAGCTAAACAAGATACTGGACCATCTCATCTCTGCCCCATACTCTACAGCAGCGGCCTTCAACCTGTTCGACACCAGGGACCGGTGCTCCCGTGAGCATCCAGTGCCTGATGATCTGCGGCGGAGCTGAGGGGTGAAGCTGGTGCTGGGGAGCGGCTGCAGATTCAGAAGGAGCTTCGCTCGCTCACCGACCCACCCGCCGCTCACCTCCTGCTATGCGGCCCGGTTCCTAACAGGCCATGGGCCCATACCAGTCCATGGGCCAGGGGTTGGGGATCCCTGCTCTACCAGAAAGGAAGTAAGGCTCATGTCAGTTGAAGGACTTGCCAAGGTCAGTTAAGAAATGGCTGATAGAAAATTTAAATTCAAGTCCGGCTGGAGAGGACTCTCAAAACTGAGTAGGACTTTTCCAACACATAACAAAACAACCAGCCCAAGAGCAGGATGGCAGAAAAGCCCCTGGCTTCCCGGGCGAAGACCCCGCCTTGTGACATGGGACCAGGAGCCTGAGGGCAGAACCCTGGGACCCAGCCCCGAGCAGAGAGGTCGCATGGTAAGAAGCTTCAGTGTTACCTCGTAGTTGATGGTTACGATGAAATCCTTGATGTGGCTTTTCGGTGCCGGAACGGGCGGGAACAGCGTGGCCCATAAGCGACATCTGAAACTAGAGAAAAGGAGGGAGTTAGGTGGCACGGGCACCCTCTCCTGTCCTTGCACGTTTCCCTAAAAGTAGACCCAGTTGATTCCCGCTGTTTCGTATGTTCGAATCTTTATCGAGCGAGATTTCCAGGTGTCGCCGTGGCACTGATCGCTGATGGCCTCGGGTGCTGCAAGGCTCTGGCGTGGCTCCTGGGTCATCTAAGGTCATCCGGGGAAGACAAAATGGTCATGACTCCACGTTGGCGCGTGTCACTAGGCCTCACTTCTGAAATCGGGGAGTCCGTGCATGGCCCACCGTTACTTCCAGGCCGGCTAGTGTCCCTTCCCCTTCGGTGGTGGCCCACAGGGCCCATTTCCTCTTCCCTCTCCGAACTGCCCACCCCGACGCAGAGATGCTACCGAATATAACATTCGAAACAGCGAGGCCGATTAAAATCAAAGCCGAGACTACGCGAGGGCTAAGAACGTGAAGCCTCCCGCATGGCACCGCCTCGCTGAACGCTAACGGGTGACGACGGCTCGTGGGGCCGTTTGCAGGCTCTAAGCGGGGCCAGAATCTGCCACCCGCGGACGGACGACTAAATGGCCAGGGGAGGCGTCGGCACCCCGTCACCGGGGTTCATAACGGGGAGGAACGGTAGGGATTCCGGCCCCCAGTGGGCTGCCTTCTCTTAGCCGAGAAGTAAAAGGTGTGTGATGGTGACTCCACAAGGACAGCTGAGCGTCGAGAGGCGGGACAAGGAACACAACAGGCACGACTGGGAAAACCCCCCCAGGAAGGAGCAGGCGGGAAGGGCGGTGCCGGCCAGGGCGCGGTGTGCCCGTCCCGCTTCTGCAGATCGATCTCCTGCTGGCCTTTCTCAGTCTTTGATTCGGTCCACACCCATCTGCAGACAGCTGTCCACATGACACACAAGTGCCGTCCGTTCCATCCGAGAGCAAGAGAGTGGAGAGTCCCTGAGACCCACAGAACACCCGAGTGTAAAGAATACCTGCCTTCTACAGGTGAGCGAGAAGACGAACAGGAAGCAGATGGCTGCCGTAAGCACGATGAGAAGCCATTCCGTCCAGGCCTTCTGCTCGTCACTTCCTGATAGAAAAAAAGAAAGAAAGGAAGGAAGAGTCAGAATCAGTGACAGACGAGAGAAATGACTGGACTCGGGCATCAGAAAGCCGGGGGTCGCGCCGCAGGTGCCAGGCGGTGCCGGGCGAGTCGCTTCACACTCCTGAGCCTTCGATGCCTCATCTGTAAGATGGGGGAGTAACGCCCGTCTCACAAAGTGGACGAGGGGGCAAGACGAAATGATGGCGAGGAGGACACGCTTCATCTGAAGCGTCGTTTCCTCAGTCGACCTGCAGATGTTTGGGGGGCGCATGTCTGTGCTATGCCACCTGGGCCTTTTCAGCTTTTGCTAGGTAGCTCGGTTGGAAAAGCTACAAAAACGTAAGCCTGCTTAGTAACCTAACTGCGTTGCACCCAAAATATTTTCCCAAGTTGGAAACTGAACTTTTAGAGGAAGCAAAGGATGGATAATACTCGCATTTCATAAACGCATCAGACTCCACCGTTCCGAGTGATTTACGATCTTAATTAACCTCGAAACACCCCTTACCACGATCCGCGCTTCACACCTAGAAGCGAATCGCGGACATAGTTAAATTTACTCTAACCTGCACTCGGGGACAGAGTCGTCAACGAGCTTTGATGACAGCTCTGGGGAGGGTGTGATGTCTTTAAGGTACTAGAAACGCATTCCAGAAAAATCGGAGGTCATTTACTCAGTGTTGAAAAGGTGTTGGAAGAGGTGATGCTCTTGCTAAACTGCCTGACGCTCCTCTAGAGAAGGGTGCAAACGCGGAGCGAGCTCCCCGAGTGCGGTCCCTTTCTGCGGGAGAGGCCACTCGCCGTCCCTCCCTTCCTACGCGGAGTCGACCGGTATTTGCTGGGCTCCTGCTGCGTGTCTGGCACTGGACAGGTGGTTGGGACACAGGTCACAGGAGCACACGTGGGCCCTCCCTCCCTCCCTCCCTCCCCGCCCTTTGACCGTCAGGGAAATCGGCACCACGCTAAGAACGAGCCAGGCAGTCATGGTCTGAGGACAGTGGCGCTGAGACCCGCCATGGCGTTCGAACCGCCGTGCGTGGGGAGGAAGAGGCCCCCGTCCACACTCCGCCTTCCGTCGTCTCTGCAAAACGAGAGGTGAGTGTCGGCGGGACTTCAGGTCCGTGTAAACAGAATCAGACGTCCCCGGCTCCGGAGTGCGTCAACCCCGACCGTTCAAGGCGTCGAGAGGGAGCGACGTCTGGAGGAGTCGACGCTGGCGATGGCCGCTTCGCTGCCATCTGTCGCTCTCCGGCCTGCGGAGAATGCTCACTCCGAGCGTGTTTCCTCCTCCCCAGAGCGTGGGTCTCTCCCCACTGCCCCTTCCTGCCCCTTCCTGCCCCTTCCCGTCCTTTCTCGAATGCATGAGCCTTTGTCCCGGGTCAGCCTTCACTCCGCTCCGCCGTCTCTCCGAACTGTCACCGAATAACTTCTTCCTTCGCCCCCCAGGATACTGTCTTGAGTCCGGGCTTCCAGCTTCCAGCTTCCCCAGCTCAGGAAACGCTTTCTTCATCACCGGCGCCTTCTTCCCGTTCACACCCGAAGGACCCTTGGTTTCTTTTCCCAAGTTCATTTTTCCTGAACTCTCTCCTGGATTACAGACTTGACAGTGGCTTCCAGGTGGAAACCAAGCGGTCGGCTTTTACCCAAACGTCCCTGTTCCTCAGCGACAATTCCTTCCCCCTTCTCCCCGAGGCTGGCCCCTCCGCTCAGCCCTGGCCCTGGGGCATTTCCCACCACGGTGTTCTTTGAACTTGGACAGGTTCGTTCAGCGCAGCTTCGTCTTTTCGTGCCATGCGCTCCTCTCCCACGCCTTGTTCCTGGCCCAGCCCCGACACACGGCTTTGGGTTCAGACTGTACCCTGCTCAGAGGTGAAACCCGCTTGCACGTGTCCCAAAGCGACACCTCTGGCGCCCAAGTCTTCCCAGTGCCCGGCCGGACCCCGGAAGTCGCCGTGATCCTTGCCATTCTCACGACCCTGCCCCCTTCCCTGCCGTGAAGGCAGCTCTCTGGGCCTCGGTCCCTTCACGTAGGAAACGAGGAGTGGAAACGTCCGACCCTTTAGCTGCCTCCCTGTCCAGCATCTTCTGGTGCCGCTCACTCGATCCAGGCTTCGTCATTTTCCGTACACTTACCTTTAACAACACCGATCTCAGAGAAGCAGTATATCTGTGTTGCCGAAAGTTCGAAAGATGTTGTAACATATAAAAACAGAAATTGCCGGCGACCAGAAGTAACTCAATAGCTTATGTCATGCATACTTTTGCATTCACTTTTCCTGAGTGCTCACAGGTAGCAGCCACTTTGCAAAGTACTTAACATACATTCCCAGTTCAGGTGTCACAGCAGCGCTTCCCGGGGACACTCTTCATGTTGCAGCTGAAGAAACTGGAGTAGGCGGGGCGGGGGTGGGGGACTGAGTCAGCTGCGACACTCGGCGGCAGAGGGAGCTGGTATTCCAGCCCGGGACAAGCGGAGCGGTCACGCTTTTAACAGGGTCAGACGTACCACCCACGGCCCACCATCCCCAACGAGGACACGCCGCACGGACCAGGGTGTCACTTAACGCAACCTCAGCATTGCTTTGTCATTGATCTCCCGACACCGACCTCCCTTCCCACGTGACTGCCCTGCCAGGCGGCCCTGCTTCGCCCTGTGTCCCCACTGTTGGATGTGGCTAGGTTTGCAGGCCGCGTCCCATTCGAAGGGGGCTGCCTGACAAACTACCATGTCTCCTGCCTTTTCCAAGGCTGTGGATGGCACCGCATCACTTTATTAAAACCCTGTGGCCTAGTATTAAAAAAAAAAAAAATTTAACGTATTTGCATCATTATTTTACAAAGTCACAGCCAGACTTTGTAAAATGATCGAAAAGAGAGCCACACGGAGGCGTCCCGTGTGTTTTTTCGAAATCCCGCAGACGCTCCGTGGTTCTAGGAGTAGCAGTCGGTTCTCTGGATTGTACCCGGGTATCCTGAGAAACCGAGTTTCGACCGCACGTGCTCAGAGCTGACATGAAGAGCAGCTGGGACCAACTAACGCCGTCTGTTCAGAATCCATCTCGGTTTATTTCCCGGTCGGTTTTCCCAGAAGGGGTCGTCTCCCCAGCATCGTCTCCCCATCTCTGAAACTGAGCATCGCACACTTAGCCGCCGTGCGCGTACCCCAGGAAATGCCTCCAGCGCCTCTAGGCTCACCTCGCGGAGTCAGCATGTATTCAGCAAGGGGTCTGTCGCCAAGGAGGTGGCACCGACAGGCGGAGTTTCGGTCGTGCAGGAGGAGTGAGCACTGCTGAGAATGGTATCGGGGGGCTCACGTGGTACCCTTGCGCACCTTGTGCAACAGCCCGTGGCCTTGTGTCCAGGCCTGATAACCGCGCCGTTTACTTCTGATGCTCATGACAAAAGGCTTTTCAGTTAAACCACTCTCTGTCGACCCGCTTTGGCTCTCGCTTTGATATGCAAAGATTCTTGCCGAGTTAGCAGAACTGTAGAGGCCATCGCTTCTATTCTATTCCATCAAGTGAAGTTATCGGTGCTTGTAGGGCACATGTGGGAGTCAGAGTCACGGCCACTGTCCAGAGGCAGCGGGCGAACGAGTGCTTTCTGCTAGCCGGGCGTCCGCAGCGTCCCAGAGGCCCTTATCACTCCCCCGCTGCCGAGGAAGAACAGAACCAGCGCCCTGAGCATAGAGCCATAGAGCCAAGGTCGGCTTTGCTGCACTGAAAACGTAAACCGTGGGTAAATTCGGTGCCAGAAGGAGCTTTCCATATGCACTGCAAAATGAAAACTACTTGTGGATTACTCAGTGCTGTTATTTACTAATGCAAAAAAAAAAAAAATTGCGAGGCAGTCCCATACCTAGCGAATTAGAGAGAGCGTCTACTCTCAACCCGGTGAAGGCAGGAGGGGAGCAGGGCCCGCTGGCAGTCTAGATCCTTCGAGTTAAAATGATGAAGATTTTCCACACTGTAAAAGGTGAGAGGCCCCTGAATACATCACTAACTGGAATTCTGGAGCCTCTGCCCATGTGGATTTTCTTTTGAAGGAGTATTTCCAGTTAACTTGAACCTTCTGACTCGAGGTGAAGGCCACGGACGTTTCTTCTCAAGAAGCTGACGGGCACTGGCACTCAGTTATGCAGAGATGGGTTCCAGGAAGGGGGACTCACGAGCCTGCCCTTCCAACCCCCAGACTCAGCCTTGTTCCCAGGCGCTTCTCAGACCCCTCCGGCGGAGAGCCTGGGGCTCAGCTGTCCGGTTTCCGGTGACTTCTGCTTCTATTGTTTTTGCTCTAACCATCTGACCTTGAGAGTTAGGCAACTCACGAAACTTCTGTTGATTTACGCCCCGGCATGTATATGACAGGGAGCGAGGGGCGTGAGGGGCGACAGGAGTGGGCAACCCGGTCCCAGCGCTGCCCCCGGGGCCCGGGACCCTTGTCAGGCCCCTTCGCTCTCGGCGGCAGCCCCTCCTGCTCTAGGATCTATGGTCCGTCCAGTCCAGACTCGTAACACGCGGGGGCCCGTCTGACCTGGGGGCCTGCTCCACGGTGAGCCGTCCACACGCTGTGACTGTCGCGCGCTTCCGTGTGCATTTCAAGCCCGACCTCAGACTCAGCAATAGCTTTCGAGGGACAAGAGCCAGTTAGCGAATGGAGGAGACTCTTCGGCGAACAGAGACGCCAGCGCGTCCGTCCAGGATCTGTCTGTGGCTTCCCCACGGGAGGGCAAGGCCGTGACATCACGCAGGGAGGGGCTCCCCGCGCGGAGACACAGGCCCGCCTCGCCGCGAAGGTCAGCAGCCAGCCCGCCAGGCGGGGAGCCTTGCGAGGCAGCTGTCAGCGGACTGCGGGCCTGACCTGGATTTGGGGGACAAAAAGAGGAGGCAGCAAGCGCCACCTCAGTGGACAAAATACAGAGTGGCCAGGGCACGGGGCAAATACCCGCTGTGCACGCGTTCGTCTGGGAAGACGGCGTGAGCGAGCGGGTGTAGAGGGGACGCGGGGCCCTGTGCGGGCGGCCACACTCGGTGGGGGGTCCCCCTGCGGGACTACGCGTGAGGCGTTCAGCAGCCAACCCCCTCGGCGCTGTCCTCTTCACGGGCTTTCCTGCACAGCCCCGAGGGCTGCATGCCTTCTGGGGTCCCCAGGCCACCCAGAACGTTCTTCCCCGTGAGGGGCTGCCGACCCCGCTCTGTGAACCTGCTGAAGCCGCTGAGAGCTGGCTGCGGACGCTGCGGTCAGCACGCAGGAGCGAGAAACCAGGGCCAGAAGGTTTGTCCCGGCTCCGCCCCCGGCTCCCAAGGTGACCCTGAGCCCGGTGTCCTCCCCAGCGTCCACCGCCTGCTTTGCGAAGCGGGGTAAGGAATGAGCGAGTCGACACGTGTACAGTGCTTAGCCCGGTGCTGACCCACAGTAGGTGCTCAATAAACGTTAGTTACAGTCGGGATTATAATTAGGCGCATCGGGTCAGAACTAAGGCGTCGAGCTGATTTCCCTCGATCGTCGAAGCAAGACCAAAATTCAAGCACTATCAGGATCTTCAAACTCGGAGCAATAAGCGGAGGCTTGGAGGGGAAAGAGAGACGCCCCATCCTGCAGACACAGGAAGTGGATAGGGGCGCGGGGCGCGGTGGTCCAAGCCCTCGAGGGTGCGCGCTCAGATGGACACTGTGGGCAGCCTGCTGAGATCACTGGAAACGGTCTGCACGGAGGCCGACTGCGTCACGAGCTAGTAGCATCGCCCCCCTAGCCGCCAGCCCCCACGGCCTGCCCTCCTGCCTCAGTTTCCCTGGCTGGCGCCATGACCCCTGGGGTGACGAAGCGTCACAGAGAAGAGGGCGTCGCTCTGGGCAGAGCCTCACCCCTGTCCATCTACTTTCTCATAACCCAGAAACCTGTATAATTAGGAGAATCTCGTGCTTGTGAAGACACGCGAGTGGGCGTGGGCGAAGGTGCCCAGCACGGTGCCTGGCCCAGTGGTCGCGCCCCTCCTTCCTCTGAGCTCTCATCCCATCTGGAGGACCCGTCGTGACACAGAGTCCTTGCCTGAGAGGACAGGGGACACCTCTAAAGGTGGCAGAGCCTGAGAGCACAGCTGGGACCCCCGCTCCTGACACGTGGGGACAGGCGCTGAAAGTTCCCTGCTGGTGGGGACAAGTGGCGGGGCTGCCAGGCATGGTCGACCACAGGGGCCTGGGTGACAGGAAATGCCCCGTTTGCGAAGGAGCCCGGCATCGCCCCAGGTCACGGGAGCCTCGGGTTGGCCCGAGCTTATTTCCCAGGTTCTTATCAGGCCCGCTTCTCATTTCTCAACCACTTTGGGTCACTGTTGACCCGGAAGCTGCCATCTGGGGCCTCACAAAAGCTTTAGAGTTTGCAAAATCCATTCGGAAGTGGAGCGGCCCAGGAAA